>NW_024870931.1:1832500-2225000 GCF_019054845.1 Dipodomys spectabilis | reverse complement strand
TGGAGATAAGAATCGAAGGGAGGGCTGGGAAGGTGGCTCAGTGGTAGAGAGCTGTCCTTGCATGCTTGAGGCCCTGGGTTTGATTCTTCAGCACCACATAAGCAGAAAAAAAATCCAGAAGTGGCGCTGTGGCTCAAGTGGTAGAGTGCTAGCCTTGAGCTGAAGAGCTGAAGGACAGCACCCAGGCCCAGAATTCAGGCCCCACGACACGACCCCCACCCCAAAATAAAAAAGAATCGCAGGGAGTTTCCTGCCCATGCTGGTTTTGAATTGTGATCCTCAGATCAGCCTCCTCAGTAGCTAGGTTTACAGGTGTGAACCACTGGTGCCTGGCTAATGTTGCTTCTTACATGCTCACCTTTGGTGCCAACTACCTCCATGAGTCAAATCTCGAAGTGTCAAATTGAGAACTATCTTGAACTTTGAGAAGTTATAAGGAAATAAAAAATTCAGAGATATATGCCACAGGTTAGGGAGTCATAGTTGGATTTGAATGTTTTGTCTCCCTTTGGGTGAATGCTTCTTCTTCAAAGATTTAACACTTTTCTCAAAAACAAAACCAAAAAAATGGGATGGATATACTTAAGCCATATCTTGTCTTGAAAGCCTTCTTGTTTTGAAATTGTTTTAAACTCAAAGAAGAGTTGCCACATACTTCTTCACTGCTTTTTTACTATGAACATACTATTAACATCTTATATAACCACTCTCATTTACTGATTCTAAGACATTCACATTTGCACAATATTATCAAGCTCCAGATGTTATTTGGATTGTATCATATATCTCTCTAATGTCTTTGTGTATGTGTTCTTGTATTAAAGTACTGATAGCCACAAAAAGGGGTTGGAAATCATTTTTTCCTTACCTGAAAAGGAAGAGGCATGGGACATAGTGCTAACATTGTATAAGCGTGGAGACTGCACATTTTGGAAATGGTTACAAGCCTTATTAAAAGAACTATCTAATTAATAAAAGTTGTCACTCTGGTCAATTGTCCTGGGCCACTGCCTCAAATGTTGCCTTAAAAACCAGCTGGACACACGCCTATCAACCTATGCCACATATCTTTAACCAGTCTTAGTAGAAATTTGCAGCCCAGAAAAATGTGTGATAATCCTTTTGAGCCGGTGAGGGACCCTGCTGCTGCTTCTACCCACCCTTCTGGATAAAGTTCAAGGACGGCCTGATAGTCATATGGATGGAAATCTATGTTGTCATCCTGACCATGTTGACCATAGTGACAGTGGACTGGACTCCTGCCTGACTCCATCACCTCTGACTGCTTCCCAGTGGAAAGCTGCTTTGGATCTGCTGAAACTGAGTCTGTGGCATATTATTTCAGTGATATCCAGTAACTCTTCTCTATTCCCACAGTAGATATTGAGGGCAAGGATGATATCACTGGCTTGCCTCAGGCACTTCAAGGATTAGGAAACTAGAAATCCACTCTACAATCAAAGCCTTGCTTGGTTCGGGTGTGGTAAAAGGCTGCTTCCAACAATGGCTATAAAGGAGAGATCTTTATCAATGGAGGTAGTAAGAGGAATGAAACTCACCCCAGCTATTGGAAATAAAAATCTAACAAAATTCTCCACCCAAGGGATGCCTTGAGGCAGTTCTGGTAATCTGGTTCCTCAAGCCAAAGAAACAAAATGGGCCCAAAAGCCACAAAGAAACTCAGGGAAAGAAAGAGTGTAGTAAAGAAAGCCTTAGAAAGGAATTGAAAAAAAAAATCTCCTCTGGATTAAAAAAAAAAGGTTATAAAAATAAGGATTGTCTTAAAATGTTTGTCACAGTGAAAAGGGGAAGAAGACAAACCCCAGAAAGTTTAAGTATGTAATAAATGGTAGGAGTATGTCTTAAAAATGAAGCTTATGAGTAAGTTGGCATGAAATTAAGCTAGCTTTCATATACATAGAGTCAGGATGGGTGAACTGATGTGGAACTATTTTTTATGTTTATCTGTATGGTAGGGAGGAAGGATATGCTCACTTCAATCTAGATGCTGGTTTAGCTAATTAGAGCAGCCAGGTAGACTCATTGTGAGAGGGGATTCTCTTAAATTTACCAGGACTGAATGACTCCTTCCCTTTGCCCTTTTGCGCTCCCATTGCATTCTCTATTCCAAAGGGTTTATGCCCTGTGAAATGATGTTTGGCAGACCATCCTTGTGTCCTCGCTTAAAAACTGCAATGTTGACATAGATGAGTGCTCCAGTCTTTACAGGCACTGCAGACTGTTCAACAGGAACTCCGTTCCCAATTTCAGGCACTCCTGCAGGCAGCCCCTGTAGTTGGCCATAATTACTGACCATGAGACACTGTGTGGGTCATATGACATCAAAAACAAACTATCTCTCCTCAGTGGAAAGGACCTTATACTGCTATCCTAACAGCTCCAACCACTGTCAAGGTGAATGGGATCTGGTCCTGGATCCACGCTTCACCACTTAAGGTGGCCCGGCTACCAGAAGAGACGAATGGATGGTGTATAAGGACACTGAAAAGCCTCTCAAGCTAAGACTTATCTCATCATAATTTTTGATTTATGCTTCTGTGCTCTAAATGCTGTTAACTACCACTGGCAGTTTAGAATCAAAGAGACAAGTTTTCTTACTTCTGCTATTGTAATGTCCCTGATTGTAGCAATTTAATTTTACCAACCAACTCAACTTGTGGAATATGACAAAATGCTTCAGGCATCTTGATGTCACACCCCTTCTCCTACTATGTTCTGGTGCAATGGAAGCCTATGGTCATACATTAATCCAACCTTGGACTCTTGGATTTTGATAACAGCAGTTCCCCAATTAAATCTTTATACCAAAAGTGAAAATTTTCAGAGATTGTTTTCCCACCTCTTAACCAACAGGACAGATTTTATTCCTATACTGTTAGGGGTGAGTCTGGTTACCTCTGTTGGAGGAGCAGCTTTTTCTGGAGGTGCTGTAAGACATAGTTTAAAACTAACTCAGGAATTTGAGGAGAGGGTCGATGAGGATACTCATGCCTCTTCAGTGTCTCTGGCATGCATACAAAGACAACTGAACTCTCTAGCGGGGGTGGCCTTGCAGAATTATAGGGCACTAGACCTTCTCACAGCTTCCAAAGAGGCAACCTATGTTTTTCTAAGGGAAGAGTGCTGATACTGTGTAAATGAATCACGGCTGGAGAAGAAAACATAAAGGTTCTAGATAAACTGTGTGAAGGACTCCACCAGCACCCATCCGCTAAACTAGATCTAGTATGGGCTCAAAGCCTTTTGGCCTGGTGGCTAGTATCCCTAGCCACCAGCAATTATACTATTTCTTCTACTTGTTATTACTGGTTCCTGTGTGGTTAACTCTTTGATATCACTTATAGAAAAAATAATTGGGACTGTCAAGCTGATGGCCCTTCAGGCCCAGTACAGCCTCCTGAGTCAGGAAGAAGAGTCAAGAATTTGACTCAATTACAAAAAGAAGGGGGAATGTAAGGATCCCTTAGGATAAAAGACCCCAAGACCAAGCAAGGACACCGAGTCAGGATATTAACCTCTTATGGGGAACTGAGGAATGCAATAATCTCTTGCTTGAAACTGAGGAATGAAATAACAGGCAACTGCTATTGTAAAAGTCCCTTGTTTGAAAAAAAAAAGTTGATGTTATCATATTAATAGAACTTTGCAGCTTGTACCAGCTTGTGTTTTTTGCCTTCATTAGCCTAGGCTGTGTCCATGTTTAGGGTCATAGTGTTAGCTCCCAAGTCTACACTGTGTCCCTGGCAGGACAACTTCTGTAGCACCTAACAAACTTCTTTAATCTCTAAGCCCGCTTTGATGGACTCATTCTCAGACCCTGTAAGAATTGAAATAACAGTGATTAAGTTGTCTTAGACACTAATGAGGGGAATTTGTTTTAAGGATATCTCAGGTAACCTCAAAGTAAGAATAGAGTAGGAGCAGATCTAAAATCTAGAAGTAGCCATGAACATCCATTGGCAACCTGGGAATGATTGTCTCCTGAACCCACATACCTATTTCAGCATTCTCACGGTTAGGAAAATGGAGGAAAACAGAAAAGGAATAGGCCAGACTCGATGATCAACAGGTGAGGACTGTTTATTGCCAGCAAGGTGCACAGACCTTTCAGGTTTGGAGGTTGTTTGAGGGACTATATTTTGGCTGGACTTATATAGGGCTTGTTTTCACAAGGAAGCAGAAAATGAAAAGTGGCTTATGCTCTCTTAGGCCACAAGGAGACGTCCTTGACCAGGCCCACAAGTTGAATGTTCTACTCTGGATGAAGGGCTATTGTCCCCTGGGGACCAAGTGTTATATCCTTGGCCAGGCACTGATTGGAACCTGCCTGCTGACAGGCATGTGGCCACGCCTGTTTTCTTATACCTGGTGTCTTACTTGAGCTGGAGGAATTAGGCAGGAGTCAATCTTTCACTCACCCTCAATTCAGGCTTTCACTGAGCTGGATGCAGAGCAAAACAAGCACAAAGCCACTGATAACAACCAAAAACCAGCCCTGCTTCTATTCCCTGCAAACATTCTCCAGGAAATATTGCCACACCATGCAGAACAATTCCTACCAGATCTGCTGAGTTTCTGCTAGGCCCAAAAGTCTGGTTCCCTTTCCATTTTACTTTTCATTTTCAGTCTTTTTCTCTTGTTTGTTTTTCTATGAGATCTCTTTTATTTGTATTCATACACACACACACACACACACACACACACACACACACACACACACACATTTGTGAAAATACCTTACAGAGAAGTTACAATTACATGAGTACATGAGCAAGGTAATGAGTACATTTCTTATTAGGGATGGTAAGAGGAAACAAAGTGGGAGGCAACAATGCTTGATAAGAAATGTACCCATTACCTTTTATTTGTATTCTGTGACAAGTGATCTGATTTTTCCCTGTTACTGCTTCCAATACATGCTGCCCTAGGTCCAATTGAACACGCTACCACAATGCCTGGACCTCTGCTGAAACAGCTTCACCTAGTCCTATAATTGAATCCCAGGAGGCTGGGAATATGTCTCAGTGATAGAATGCTTCCCTAGCATGCATGAATTCATGGGTTCGATTCCTCAGCAACACAAGCAGAAAACACCAGAAGTGGTGCTGTGGCTCAAGTGGTACAGTGCTAGCCTTGAGTAAAATAAGTTCAGGGGCAGTGCAAAGGCCCTGAGTTCAAGCCCCAGGACTGGCACAAAAAAGGAAAAAGACTTGAACCCCAGGGCCTCCGATGTCACATTTAGAAGGCATGTTTTCTTCCTACATTGTCTGTCATGTGTATCTACAGCTTTCTCTAACAAAGGTTTTTCATTGAAACTACAGTTGCTTACATCTCAGGCTTAGGATCTGATATAGGGATTGATCTCTGGGCAACAGGGCTGGTTGAAATGCAAGACATTTCCTTAGCACAATTCAAGGGCCTACTCTACTTGTTTTAGTGTTCTGGGAAAGTTTTCTAAAGCAGTTTTGAAAGCTTGAAGAAAGAAAGCACAAAGCTCATTGCTGGTCTCATTAACTATTGGGTGAAAACTCCTGAAGAGTGGTGGGAGGTGGGGATGTCTTCCTGCTTGGCCCATAGTAGCACGGCATGCAGCTCTTCTGCAATCAAGCATATTTCTACTGATCATATGTGGACATGCCAGATCATCCTGGTACTCTCCAGGTAACATTCCTTAGGCACAGGAACTCCATGTAATGAAGTTCAGGGAGTTTACACAGTGCAGAGAAGAGGCAGTTGAGGGTGCAGGCTGACAGCATGTTAGCAAGGAACTTGAGCTCCTAGAGATAGTGGCAGGAACACAGGCCCAGGATCATCATGACCACATAGCTATGGGTAATAGCACACTCCACTGGGGTCCACACCCGCACTATCTGGACAACCTGTTGCCGCAGCTTGAGGAAAGTAGAGGGATATAAATGAAGCAGATTGTGTCTACTGAGGTGCAACACATCCAGCTGGGCAGCATGGATACAGTCTGCCAAGAAGTTCATGTCCACATGGTTCAGAGCACAATTGGCCAGGTCCAGCATTCTCAATCATGTCCTGAAGGGGCTGTAGAACATGGAGTAATCAGCACAAATCAGAGGAGTTCCATGTGAGCAACAATGGATGTGAGCAATCCATCTGCTTGTCTGTCACAGAGAACAAAGACTTGCAGGGCAAGTCTTGTTCTTACCTGACTGCATGGAGTCTGTGAAAATAGTTTTGACACATGGTGCTACATGAAATGCAAATGTCTGTGTCCATAAATATGGTTCACTGGGATGCAGCCTGGCTCCCTTGCTTTCACACAGTCTACAGCTGCTGGGCTTGCTGTGTGGTTCAGAATTAACCTGAACCAATGAAACCTTTGTCTTCATCTCACCTAAATGGCAGATTTTATCAACAACCATTTTCATATGAAAGGAGTTATGTACATGATCTTGGAGAAAACATCCACTCTGAGAGCTTGCTACAGGGGAAATGAGGCATTAGTAAGAAAAAAGAGCCATTATTCTAACAATAGAAGAATCCATTACTGTAGAGCCAGGAAGGGAAAGCCAGACATCCCCAACTGAGGCACCATATCCACAATCCAATAATTCTGATTTAGATAGTGTTGGCAGCAAGCATCAGCAAAGGGGCAGCTGGACCCTGTCTCTGACTGAGTCCCTCACTGTCTGTTTGTGCATGCCCCTCTTGATATCATAGCTGCAAATGGGTGAAACTATTAGCTAAGGCCTTATGAGAATCCTGCTTGTGGAGGAGGCCAGGCATTCCCCCAATTCCCATGAATGATCTTGCGTTAATATCTGCTCAGGAAGGCCAGGGTGATACTGCAGTCCCACAGTCAGCTGACAACAACCTCATGTCACCCAGCTGAGCCAGATTTCTATACCTGACCTGAGATAATGCCAGTCACACAGTGTTGGGAACTTTTTTTGCACCACAATAGACAACTACAGGAGTCACTATAGTTAGCTATGCCTTATAAAGCAACATTCTAGACCCATTAGTTAGCATGTTCTTTTCACAGAGACCTCTCCCTCTCCCTTCCCCCTCCCGCTTTCCCTCTCTGTCCTGCTCTTCTTGCTTTCCCCCACTCTTCCTCCTATCTATGCTAGGAATTACAGCCAGGGTTTTTCATGTGCTAGTCAAACACGTAGCATCAAGGCACATTTTAGCCCTTATCTTTCTTTCTTTCTTTCTTTCTTTCTTTCTTTCTTTCTTTCTTTCTTTCTTTCTTTCTTTCTTTCTTTCTTTCTTTCTTTCTTTCTTTCTTTCTTTCTTTCTTTCTTTCTTTCTTTCTTTCTTTCTTTCTCTCTCTCTCTCTCTCTCTCTTTCTTTCTTTCTTTCTTTCTTTCTTTATTCCTCTGTCTCTCTGTCTCTCTCTCTCTCTCTTTGTCTGTCTCTTTCTCTCTTTCTTTACTTATTTTGAAGACCAAGACACCATTCAAACTCAGTATCTGATGCTTTTGCTCACTGGCTGGTACTCTAATATTTGAGCTACACCTTCAACCCCCAGACCTTGTTTTTTGAGGCAGTCTCCCTATGTTATCCAGGCTGGACTTGAACTCACTTTCCTTCTTCCTCAGGCTTCTGAGTGTTGGGATTGCAAGCCTGGTTTTGATGTCTACCTTACACATTGTCTCTTTCTAACTAGAAGCATTCCCCTGAGGTCCCTCACTATTCTGGATCACTCCTGGTCCTCTAACTTCTTTATTTCTCTTTTGTGCTCTCTTATGTGCAGCTCCAGAGAGCATTGAGCTTGGGGCTTTGTGAATAAGCTGTTCTTCTACCTATCACTCAGTGCCCCTACAGCCTGTGAAGCCAAGGACCAGAGTGCTTGACCCATCTCTCTTCCTTTCAGTCTCTGAGACTCTGAGAATCTGGATCTTCCCTGTCAGCATGGAGAGGGCCACACTCAGCTCTATCAGGTAAGTCATGTGACTGAGCTCTCAGGAGATGGAGCCAAGGAGGCAGTCTTCATGCTTAGAAGTTGGGACAGAAGTGAAGGGTGTGTCAAAGGCCTTGATGGGGAGGATGAGTGAAGTCAGATGAGGGAATCCCACCTGGGCTAACAACTGCTGCACATGCCAGCATGTAGCCGCACATTGTGGGCCACTTCCAGCTTGCACAGCTAACCTGTCCTGGCTAGGCTTAACACCTGCAGGAGCTACCCAGGGCTCAAGCTGTCTTCCCTGAATGAGGGGCAGTGCATCTGCAGACCAGCCATACCTACTGATTTCAGGGCCTGCACCACTATCTCAAAGTTGCCTTCAATGACAAATAAATAAATGAGGACTTCAATAGGTCACCTGACTGCACAGGGCTCTGCCTGTAGTTGGCAGCATATTCTAGCCAGGAGCTCAGTGTGGCCCCACTTTCCCAGAGCCCTTCCACAAGGGCATTGCTGTACCTGCACATCCCGGATACCCATAAGGTCAGATCTCTGCAGCTGATGAATCCTTTTAAAGAATTATTTAAGAAGGATTTTTTCCTTTGTTTTATTTAGAAAAGAATATTTTAAAGGTTCATTCCCTGGAAAACACTTCCCCAGTTTTAAATGCCAAGACAAATAGTTGGGTTCCACATGAGAGTGCCATTAAGATACTAGAACTCTATGTACTTTTCAGGGATACAATGAATTTTGGGATGACTCAATGTTTTAGGTATCCATGATTCTAATACTAGATACATTTTTACTTTCTCAAAACTTACAGAGAAGAGATTTTGATTCCAAGAGACTTTGAATAATAGTATGAAGTCTTTCATAACTCCGCATCAACTCTTCATTTTATGAACTTATTTTCCTAATATAATTTATGAAGCTTTATAGTTAATTATTTTCTCCAAAGTCACAAAATCATTTTTTGAAGATTTTCTAATAGGGATAAAGCTTTGCGACTGAAAGGTCAATATAATCCTTTTTGTCAACTATAATCAAGAATCTCTTGAAATTATTTTTGACTGTTAAATTCCTCCAAAGCCTATACTTGAATGGAATCGCTTCTATCCCGAGTGTATGAATTGTGTGTGCTTGGGAAAAGTTCCATTTATCCCATTAATATGTGGAGGATATTTCACAGGGAGGAGATCCAGATAGTACTTACCCACTTTGGTCTCATCTCTGTACTCTATGCGTTTGGACAAATTTCAACTTTGTTCACGACTCATTTAACTTCTGTAGATCCTATGATGAAGATACTCCCTTTTTGGGGGGAGGGTCTGGTTGTGGGGCCTGAACTCGACCTGGGCACTGTACCTCAGCTCTTCAGCTCAAGGCTAGCATTCTACCACTTGAGCCACAGAGCCAATTCCGGCTTTTTTCTTTTTGCTTATGTGATGCTGAGGAATTGAACACAGGGCCTCAGGCATGCCAGGCAAGCACTCTACCCCTGAGCCAACTTCCCAGCCTGATGAAGATACTCTTAAATTTAATTTTTTTTGTAAAATATATCAGAAGCCTGTAAGTATTCCTCAATACATCTTGTATTCCCACAACTTATGCAATCCCTTCCTTTGATACAAAAGTCCTTCCTCTAATTAATATTAGCTAACTCCAATAGTATAGTATAAATAATTACTCAGGTTGAGGAGAGAAAGTTGTTCTATAAGTGAAATAAATACTTAGTTTTCTCAAATTTTATCATTTTTTAACCTCTGAAAAACTCTAGAGATCCTAACTAAAAGCAGCTTTCATTTACACACACGAGAAAAGAGGTTAATTAATCTATTATACACTAAGAACAATGATCCTCTGAGAGAAAAAACCATGGCATTTTTAATTATGGCTGTTATTATTATTTTAAGAACTTTTGTATCCCTTTTTATCCAAAGAAAAAAATTAAATACTATTCTTAAACAGACCAAGTTTCATTACCAAGAAAGCTAAAAGAAAACCTAAATAATGTGAGAAAATAACTATATATTATAGATTTTAACCTCAGAGAATATATGAAGAACTCCTTAATCAAGTAACACAAAAGGAAATTCACTTTAAAATAGTTGTGGAACTTGAACAAACATTTCTTCAAAGCAGAGAGATAAATCACCACTAAGCAACCCCAATGTTGCTAGGAAAATGCCATCAAAATCACAGGAAGATACTGCTTCATGCCTTCTACAATGATTGTGACTTTTAAAAAAATACAGAAAATGGGCTGGGAATGTGGCTTAGTTGTAGAGTGCTTGCCTAGCATGCATGAAGCCCTGGGTTCAATTCCTCAGTACCACATAAACTGAAAGAGCTGGAACTGATGCTGTTGCTAAAGTGGTAGAGCAAAAGAAGCTCAGGAAGAGTGTCCAGACCCTGAGTTCAAGCCCCAGGACTAGGAGAAAAGAGGAGGAGTTGAACTCTTTTGGCACAGCTAAGCTAATGAGAATGTAGAATGTTACAACCACATAGAAAACAGGTTGGTGAATCTTCAAAGAGTCTAACATAGAATTACAATATGACTCAACAATTCTATTTGTAAAGATACAAACAAACAATGGACAATAGAACTTACATGGATGCCAGTTTTCATTATAGCCTTATTTATAAATACTGGATAGAAACTTTCCTAATGTTCATTTATAGATGAATGAATAAACACAATATGGCATCTCATAGTGTGGAAATTAATGTGCCACAAGAAATAAATGACACTCTGTACATGCTGTAACATGGACTGCACCAACCTTGAAAAACATTATAAAACTAAGTATTTCAAACCAGACACAAAAGCATAGCTCATGTAGGATTGTACTTATAAGAAATATCTAGAATATACAACAGAAACTGATAGCAGATTAGAGATTGTCCATAGTTAGAGGGAGGAAGAGATGAGTGACAATTTATTGATTAATGACGATACAGTTTCTGTTGGGTCTTCGTCCGTCCCACGAAAGACGGACGGGGTCTGAGGAAAGGTAAGTGCGACGCTCACCCGTTCCCCAGCCTCCCTCAGCCCTGGAGACAATCAGACACAGGGGGGAGCCAAATCCAGCAGGTAGAAAACTCATTTATTAACAGAGAGCAGCCCTTTTTAAAGACAAAAAGGGCGGGTGGCATGGCAAGGGAGGAAGAAGAACCAATCACTGTCAAGGTCATACCCTATCATGCACCTCGGCCTTCACGGACTGGTTCGGCACTGATCGGAAGGTCAATTGGGCTCTGCCCACTCTACTCTCTCCCAGCACCATCTTTGCTGCCCATGTGCTCTACAGTTTCTGTTTGAAGCAATAAAAAATTTAAATACTGGTTATGGTTGCACAACACTATGAATATGAGCAATGTAACTTAAACACTTATATATTGGAAATTTGGTTATTTATAATTCACCACAATTTAAAATGTCAAAACATGAAAATTAGTATTAAAGATGTGTTTCATGGGCTGATAAAAACCAAAATGACAGCTCAACATGAGTGGCTCATGCTTGTAATCCTTGCTACTCAGGAGCCTGTGACCTGAGGATTACAATTTGCAGCTAATCCAGTCAGGACTTTTATCTCCAATTATATACAAAAAAAAAAAACTAGAATTGTAGCTGTGACTCACATGGTAGAGAGCCAGCCTTGTGTGAAAAGGGCTAAGGGACTTGAGCTCAAGCCCCAGTACTAGCACAAAAGAACAAAAAAATAACCCAAATGATAATGGTTGTTCTCAGCACTCAAGAAACCTACTAATTTTTTGTTCTTTATCAATGTTTCCCTAATGTTAGGATATGAAAACCACATCCAGGAACATTTAAAAATTCACCTTTCCTCAGCGTTTCCATAAATGCATGGCAAATCCCAGAATTGCTATACTGATTTCTATTACAGGCTTGTGACATCATGATTTCAAAACCGCACACGAAGGGCTAGGAATGCAGCTCAGTGGTAGTGTTCTTGTGAAGTGTGCACAAGACCCTGTGCTCCATCCCCACTACTTCTATGAAAAAACTCCAAATCACAACACACATACTCATAAACAAAAGTATTGTTTTAACTGATCATTTCCTATAAGAATGGCTTCTATTATTTCTTTGACTAATGTTTAGCAAATCTGTGGCTCCTAAGAGATACACAATTTACATTAATAGAGTTAACTGAAGTGATAATTATGTGGAAGTTAGAAATTTCTCATAAACTCTAACGGAGAGCATTACATTTCAAGTGGTAATAGGGAATTTCTTTTATCTTGCAGAAACCAGTAACATTTAGAGGCACATCAAAGACCTTTTAAAAGAGAGTATGGGAAAGAATAACATGACCATTTAGGAATGCTTCAATTTCTTTTTGAGACCATAAAATAATAATAATAATCAGAACCAATATTTTCTGAACCAATATTTTCTGGATTTTGAAGATTCTGTGCATTAGCACAATGAAAATATGAAGTTTTTATAAAATTTAAAACTCTTCATTCTAACAGATCACATACAGTTGGATTTAAAAGTTTCTCTTTCTTATTTGGTAAAAGAAAATGTTACATTTTGTCTGGCTTGCCCCACAGGATAAAAAAGAGCAAGAAAATCCAAGTATTCCAGCTGGTTGCTGGTGGCTCACACATGTTATCTTAGCTGAGGATGAGATCTGAGGATTGCAGTTGAAAGGCCAGGAAGAAAACTTCCTGAGAAATTTATCTCCAATTAACCACCAAAGAAAGCCAGAAATAGGGCTGTGGCTTACATGGTAAAGTACTAGCCTTGAGCAGAAATGTTCAAGTACAGGACCCTAGCCCTGAGTTCATTCCCCAGGATTAGCAAAAACCCAACGAAACCAAACAAAAAATACCACCCAAGAGAAAACCCCCAAATATCCCCTTTATTCCAATCTTGCTTTCTCAGATATTAGTCAGCACTTGCCTGATAAATCCTGCCCCATATTGGTGAGCATTTTCCCCCTAGGAAAACTTGATCATTCTCCATCATGTAAAGTCTGAAGTGGATGAGAAAGAGAGGTGTTTGAGGCTTAAGCACTAATATTTCTTTTAGTATCTTTTTTCCAGTAGAAGGACAAATTGTTGAAAGTCTGTTATTACAATATCTCAAAGCTGGGATTCAGCTGAGCTGCATTCCTGAGTTCATAGAAGAAGTTACGTTATGCTGCTCAGTTCTACAAGAAGAGGTCCATGTTTTTATTTTCCATGCTACTTCAACACTTCAACCCTTGACATTCAGATAGACCACACACACACACATGCCTTAAAGGGCTTCTCTTCCACATTTTGCAAAAGATAACGTTGAGCATGTTAGGTTTAGGTATCCATTTCTGTTGTTGCCAGGGGTCAGCCTCGGATCACAATCCTCTACATACTCATCCTTCATAGACCAAATTATAATGTGTACCATTATCCCTGCTTGTTGGTTGATCTGGAAACTCACATTTTACCCAAGCTGGCTTCAAAATGCAATATTCTATACTAATTTCCAAAGTGGTTGAACAAGTTTATACTCCCACCAACAATGCAGTAAGGTTCCCTTCTGTCCACATCCCATTCAGCATCTGTTGTTAATAGAGTTCTTAATTATAGCCAATCTAACTGGGGTGAGGTGGAATCTCTATGTTGTTTTGATTTGCATTTCTTTTATGGCTAGGGAGGTTGAGCATTTATTTCTTCATTGGCCATCCTTCTTTCCTCTTCCGAGAAATTTCTCTTTAATTCTTTAGCCCACTTATTTATTGGGCAGTTGTTTCTTTGAGGATTTGTTGTTGGGGGATTTAATTGAATTCCAGGTATATTGTAGATATGAGACACTTGTCCGTTGTATGGCTAGTGAAGATATTCTCCCAATCAGTGGACTTCCTATTGATCTTGCCAGCTATGACCTTTGTCTTGCAGAAACTCTGCAATTTCATGCACTCCCATTTGTCCAACCTTTCTTTGATTTGTTGTGTTTCTGGATCTCTTTTACAAAAATTTCTGCCTGTGCCAAGGAGGCCTAGGCTTTCTCCTTTTTTATCTTGTAATGTTTTCAGGGTGTCTGCTTTGACACCCAGGTCTTTGATACATTTGGAGTTGATTCTGGTACAGGGTGATATATAAGGATCTAGCTTTAGTTTTCTATAAGTGATTAACGAATTTTGCCAGCACCATTTACTGAAGAGGCTGTCTTTCCTCCATTCTATTTTTTTAGCTCCCTTATCGAAGATTAGATGGCTATAGGTCATTTCTGGGTTCTCAATTCTATCCCATTAATCCTGAAGTCTGTTCTTGTGCCAGTACCAAGCTGGTATCATTACTATGGCTTGGTAGTAAAGTTTGAAATTTGGTATTGATATTCCTCCAGCACTATTCTTTCTGTTAAGGATCGTGTTTGCTATTCGGGGTATTTTATTATTCCATATCAGCTACTTTGGAAAGTAGTATGGAGGTTCCTCAGAAGACTCCATATAGAGCTCCCCTATGAACCAGCAATCCCACTTTTGGGCATTTACCCAAATGATCACAAACAAGGCCACACTAAAGCTACCATCACGACTACGTTTATTGCAGCATTATTTACCATAGCTAAGATATGGAACCAACTCAGCTGCCCCTTCATAGATGAATGGATCAAGAAAATGTGCTATATATACACAATGAAATTCTCTGCTTCCATCAGAAAGAATGGCCTTGCCCCATTTGTTAAGAAATGGAAAGGTTGGTACAAATTATATTAAGTGAAGTAAGTCAGGCCCAAAGAAACATAGGTCCCATGGTTTCCCTTATTTGCAATAACCAGTATATGTCTGAGAAAAGCAAAAACGGTCAGATAAATTGATGTTAGGCAAAATGAACCCTAAGATAAGGACTCAAATGTTTTTTTCTTTCTTGTGATTCTTTGTTTTTTTTTTGGGGGGGGGGGGGTCCGGTTGTAGGGCCTGAACTCTGGGCCTGGGCACTGTCCCTCAGCTCTTCAGCTCAGGGTTAGTGCTCTATCACTTGAGCCACAGCACCGTTTCTGGCTTTTTTCTTTTTGCTTATGTGGTGCTAGGGAATAGAACCCAGGGCCTCATGCATGCAAGCAAGTGATCTACCACTGAGCCACTTTCCCAGCCCCTTTCTTGTGATTTTTTCTAACATATTTATAAGATGATTTCTTTCTTGCTTTGTATGTCCCTCCCCCACAGTATAACCACTGTTTTCACTGTATTTGATGTTGGTATAATTTGTGGAGGGGAAGGGAATAAACAAATTGTTTAAATAGGTATACATGTGGATCCATTACAACAATGAGATGTACAAGACGTTATGTCGAAAAACGAACTTTACAACTTTAGTGTGGGACGGAGGGCGCATGTGGGGGAAGGGATGGGAACAAAGAAGGAGGCAACAATGCTTGATAAGAAATGTACTCATTACCTTGCTCATGTAATTGTAACCTCTCTATACGGTACTTTCACAATTAAAAAATGCAATCTTCCCTATCTCCACCTCCAGAATAGCTAGGATTATAAATATGCCACCGTGTTCAATGTAAAATTAACTCATTTTTTTGTTTGACTGAGGTTTGAACTCAGGGTGGCATTCTACCACTTCATCCATACACCAGCTCTTATCAAGTTTTTTATCTTTAGTTTATGAATCACTTAATTCACTCCAAGTATCAATTTCATTTTAATTTTAGGAATTATAGTTTATTTTTGTTTTCCTTAAAATATTTGTGAAAAGGAAGGAATGTACTGTTTGAAAAATAAAGATAGTTTCCCTTTAAAATATTTACTCTATATTGAAGCTCTTGGAAGCCAAGATATGGCTCAAGTGGCAGAGCACCATCCTTGAGTAAAAACCAAGCAAGCATGTGAACAAGCCCCATTTTACCGCACACACACACACACACACACACACACACACACACACAATAAAACACTTGGCATGAAATTTTAAGCTTTACAGGTATTAATAATTTTACTTCTCACAAAAATGATTGTGTTAACTAATACCTATAGTAACACACGAAAAGTCACTAGAATTATATATACTATTTTATTTTCCAGATGAGGAAACTGAGTCATGGGAAAGGTCAGATGATATTTTAGAAGAGGAAGCCAGGAATTCTCTCTTAGAACCCACAGGACTTAACACACCATTTACACTATAATACTGCTTGATTTAGTGTATTAAAAATCCCCTTCTGTACATTGTTTTTACCACACCTCTGATGGACTTCCCGCTCATTGTATTGATTAAAATTTGACCACTTTCATTAACTCACTAAACATTTTTCCAGAGCTGCCCAGGCTTCTGAAAACACTAAGCTAAGAGATAATTTTGAGGGTCAAGTGACTTAAATCTGCAGAGATAGGTTTGTACGAATCTAATGAAGGTTAAGCTTATCCTCTTGGGAGCCCTTCAAGATCCTGGAAGAGGAAAAAGCTGTGGTCACCCAGTCAAAAATTTTGATACATTTTGAGACATATAAATTCAAATGGATAGAACTAGTATATTTTTTTAACCCAATATCTCCTGTGTCATTTGGCATGCTTTCTTCCCTTTTTAATTATTTTTAGATAGTTGTACAAAGGAGTTTCAACTAAATGAGTCCCTTTACATGTACAGTGAATTTTGATCAGTTACTGCTTCCATCGTTCTCTCCTCCACCTATCCATTTCCTTGCCTATTTTCTAATATGTCTGAGTTCCATTTCCACATCTGCACATTGACTATTATGACTATATTTGCCCACCATTCATCCCTCTATTTGTCTACTCACTTCTCCTTATTTCCCATCCCTCTCACTCATGTTTCAGCTCCTTAGTATTCTTTTTGTTAAACTATCGTTCAAAGTTGTACTAATTTATATTCCCACCAACAATTAAGGTTCCTTCTCCCCTCCTACTCCATTCTTGCCAGCATTTGTTGCTGTTTGTATTCTTGATGATGGCCATTATGTCTAGAATGAGATGGAATCTTGATTCTGTTTTGATTTGCATTTCTTTTTTGGCTAGAGGTCTTCTACAGGTTGTATTTTTAGGTTAGTAACCATGTCCTTTGCTGTGCAGAAGCTTTTTAGCTTGATACAATCCTATTTGCCAAGTCTCTTCTCTATTTTCTAAGTTCCTGGAGTTATATTTAGGGAGTTTCTGCCTATGTCAATACATTCTAATGTTTACTCTTTCCTGTAGTAAAGTTTCAATTCTTTTTTTTTTTTTTTATTTTATTTGAAAACATACTGTACAGAGGGGTTACAATTACATGGGCAGGAAAATGCATACATTTCTTACCAAGCATTGCAGCCTCCTCCTTTTTTTACCCTTCTCCTCCCTTCCCAGCCTCCCCCCTCCCCCCCCACCCAATCATACCCCCCCTCCCTCCCCCCCACCGACATTGTAAAGCTGGTTTTGACATGACATTTTGTACTTCTCATTGTTGCAACAGGTCCACCTGAATCCTTAAACGACTTGTTTCTCCCCGTCTCCTCCACATGTTATACTGACATCAAATATAGTGAAAGCGGGGGTTACACTGTGGGGGAGGGACATACAAAGCAACAAAGAAATAATATTATAAATGCGTTAGAAACACATGCATGAATGAAACAAAAACATTAAAATACATATTTGAGGGTTCGTTTTACTAACATCACATTCTATGACTTTTTCCGCTTGACTCATACCTATACTAGATATTGCAAATAAGGGAAACCATGGGACCTATGTTTCTTTGGGCCTGGCTTACTTCACTTAATATAATTTTTTCCAAGCCTTTCCATTTCCTAACAAATGGGGCAATGTCATTCTTTCTGATGGAGGCATAGAATTCCATTGTGTATATATACCACATCTTCTTGATCCATTCATCTACTGAGGGGCATCTGGGTTGGTTCCATATCTTTGCTATGGTAAATAATGCTGCAATAAACATAGTTGTGCTGGTAGCTTTAGTGTGGCCTTGTTTGTGGTCATTTGGGTAAATGCCCAAAAGTGGGATTGCTGGGTCATTGGGGAGCTCTATATGGAGTCTTTTGACGAACCTCCATACTGCTTTCCAAAGTGGTTGAACAAGTTTACATTCCCACCAACAATGAAGTAAGGTTCCTTTCTGTCCACATCCCTGCCAGCATCTGTTGTTGTTAGAGTTCTTGATTTTTGCTGTTCTAACTGGAGTGAGGTGATATCTCAATGTTGTTTTGATTTGCATTTCTTTTATGGCTAGGGATGTTGAACATTTCTTCATGTGTCTATTGGCCATCCTTCTTTCTTCTTCAGAGAAGCTTCTCTTTAGGTCCTTCGCCCACTTACTTATTGGGCAGTTGTTTCTTTGAGGATTTGTTGTTGGGTGGTTTAATTTTTTGAGTTCCAAGTATATTTTAGATATGAGACCCTTGTCCGTTGTATGGCTAGTAAAGATCTTCTCCCAATCCGTGGGCTTTCTATTGATCTTGCTAGCTATGTCATTTGCCCTGCAGAAGCTCTGCAACCTTATACAATCCCATTTGTCCAACCTTTCTTTGATTTGTTGTGTTTCCGGGTCTCTATTCAGAAAATTTCGGCCTGAGCCGAGGAGACCCAGGGTTTCTCCTATTCCATCCTGTAATGTTTTCAGAGTGTCTGCTTTGAGTTCAAGGTCTTTGATCCATTTGGAGTTGATTCTGGTGCAGGGTGATATATAAAGATCTAGCTTTAGTTTTCTACATGTAGTTAACCAGTTTTGCCAGCACCATTTAATGAAGAGGCTGTCTGTCTTCCATTCTATTGTTTTAGCTCCCTTATCGAAGATTAGATGGCTATAGGTCTGTAGGTTCATTTCTGGGTTTTCAATTCTATTCCATTGGTCCTGAGGTCTGTTCTTATGCCAATACCAAGCTGTTTTGATTACTATGGCTTTATAGTAGAGTTTGAAATTTGGTATTGATATTCCTCCAGCAGTGTTCTTTCCATTGAGGAGCGTTTTTGCTATTCGGGGTCTTTTATTGTTCCATATGAATTTTTGGATTGCCTCTTCTATTTCCTTGAAGAATGAGGGTGGAATTTTGATAGGTATTGCGTTGAATTTGTAGATAGCCTTGGGAAGTATTGCCATTTTCACAATGTTAATCTTTCCAATCCAGGAGCATGGGAGGTTTTGCCATTTTTTAAGTTCTGTGTTGATTTCCTTTTTCAAGATTTTAAAGTTTTCATCATAGAGGTCCTTCACTTCTTTAGTTAAGTTAATTCCTAGGTATTTTATTTTTTGTGGGGCTATTACAAATGGAGTTGCTTTCCTACTTTCAGCCACACTTTTCTCATTGTTGGCATACAGAAAAGCCATTGATTTTGGGGGGTTAATTTTATAACCTGCTACTTTGCCAAAGTTTTGAATCAGCTTAAGTAATTTGGGAGTGGAGTCTATGGGATTCTTTAAATACAAGATCATGTCATCTGCAAAGAGGGAGAGTTTTATTTCTTCTTTCCCTATTTGGATCCCCTTTATGTCTGCATCTTGTCTTATTGCTGTAGCTAGGCATTCTAACACTAGATTGAAGAGAAGTGGAGAGAGTGGGCATCCTTGTCTTGTTCCTGAGTTAAGAGGAAATGGCTTTAGTTTTTCACCATTGAGTATAATGCTGGCTGTAGGTTTGTCATATACAGCCTTTATTGTACTGAGGAATGTTCCATGGATTTCTAATTTTTCCAAAACCTTCATCATAAAGGGGTGTTGGATCTTGTCGAATGCTTTTTCTGCGTCTATTGAGATAACCATGTGGTTCTTATTCTTGCTCCTGTTGATGTGATGAATAATATTAATTGATTTGCGTATATTGAACCAGCTTTGCATCCCTGAAATGAATCCTGTTTGATCGTGGTATATGATTTTTTGGATGAATTGTTGAAGTCGGTTGGCCAAAATTTTGTTGAGAAGTTTTGCATCAATGTTCATCAAAGAAATGGGTCTATATTTCTCTTTCTTTGATGAGTCCCTGCCTGGTTTTGGGATGAGGGTTATGATGGCTTCATAGAATGTGTTCGGTAGTGAGCTTTCTCTTTCAATTTCATTGAAGAGTTGGAGGAGAATTGGTGTGAGCTCTGCTTTGAAGGCCTTGTAAAATTCCGCTGTAAAACCATCTGGTCCTGGACTTTTCTTAGCTGGGAGGTCTCTTATTGCTGTTTCTATTTCAATGCTTGATATGGGCCTGTTAAGATAGTTTAACTCATCTTGGTTTAGTTTTGGCATGTAATATTTGCTAGGAAGAGGTCCATTTCTGTCAAGTTCTCAAACTTATTAGCATACAGTTTTGAGAAGTATTCCCTTATAATGTTCTGAATCTTGGTTGTTTCCGTGGTGATGTTTCCATTCTCATCTCTGAGTTTATTAATTTGGGTGTGTTCTCTTCTTTTTCTGATAAGATTTGCTAAGGGTCTGTCAATTTTGTTAAGTTTTTCGAAGAACCAACTCTTTGTTTTGTTGATTCTTTCTATAGTTTTTTTGGATTCTAATTCATTTAATTCTGATTTAATTTTGATTATTTCTTTCCGTCTACTGGATTGGGGTTTATCTTGCTTCTCTTTTTCAAGGAGGTTTAGATGCGTCATTAAATTGCTAGTTTCAGATCTCTCCAATTTGTTGATGTAGGAGCTCAGAGCTATAAACTTGCCTCTGAGTACTGCCTTTGCTGTGTCCCAGAGGAGCTGGTAATTTGTGTGTTCATTTTTGTTGAATAGCATGAACATTTGAATTTCCTTTCTAATCTCTTCCATGACCCACTCATGATTCAGCAGTGTGTTGTTCAGCCTCCATGTGATCCCGGACTTTCTTTGGTGGCTTTTGGTGTTGAGTTCTAATTTTATTCCCTTGTGGTCAGAGAGAATGCAAGGTATAACTTCAATGTGTCTGAATTTAGACAAGTTTGCTTTGTGGCCTAAAATGTGGTCTATTTTAGAAAACGTTCCATGTGCTGCTGAGAAAAACGTGTATTCTGATGCTGCTGGGTGAAATGTTCGGTAAATGTCTGTTAAGTCTAGTTGATCTATGCAGCTGTTTAGATCTGTGGTTTCTCTGTTGAGTTTTTGCCGAGTTGATCTATCTAGTGGGGAGAGTGGTGTGTTAAAATCCCCAACTATTAATGTCTTTGGATCTATATGGGATTTGAGGGAAAGTAGTGTTTCTTTGATAAATTTGGGTGCTCCATTGTTTGGTGAATAGATATTTAGAATTGTAATATCCTCCTGAAGGAGAGAGCCTTTAATTAGTATGTAGTGACCTTCTTTATCTCTTTTCACGAATTTTAATTTGAAGTCTATTTTATCTGATATTAGGATTGCAACTCCCGCCTGTTTATGCAGTCCGTTTGCTTGGTAGATTTTGTTCCAGCCTTTAACATTGAAAATGTGTTTGTTTTTACGGGCAAGATGTGACTCCTGCAGGCAGCAGATAGAAGGGTCTTGCTTTTTAATCCAACTAGACAGTCTATGTCGCTTAATTGGAGAGTTCAGTCCGTTAACATTAAGAGATAGGACTGAGAGGTATTTGGGAGTTCCTGCCATGTTATCTACCTTTTTGGGGGCTGCGAAAACTGGGTTCTTCCTATGGTTCTTGGATTCTCAGTTTGGGTGCAGTTTCTTGGCCTTTATTGCGGTCTTGTTGGTTTTCTATGTGTAGGACATCTTTAAGAATCTTTTGTAGGGCTGGTTTGGTGGAGATGTATTGTTTCAATTTTTCTTTGCTATGGAAGGTTTTTATTTGGCCTTCGGGTATGAAGGAGAGTTTAGCTGGGTACAGTATTCTTGGTTGATAGTTGTTTGTTTTTAGGGCATGGCATACATCGTTCCAGGCTCTTCTTGCTTTGATTGTCTCTGCTGAGAAATCTGAGGTGATTCTAATTGGTTTCCCTTTATAAGTGATTACCCTTTTCTCTCTGACAGCTTTAAGGATCTTTTCCTTGTTCTGAGTTGATCCTGTGTGGATTATAATGTGGCGGTGGGATGTCCTATTCTGGTCTGGTCTATTTGGGGTTCTAAAGGCTTCTTGTATCTGGACAGGCCTATCTTTTTGCATGTTTGGGAAGTTCTCTGCTAGGATCCTGTTAAACAAATTTCCTAGACCATTAACTTCTGTTTCTAGGTGCTCCTCTACACCCATTATCCTTAGATTAGGCCTTCTGATGGTGTCTTCCAGGTGTTGGATAGATCTATCATATTTCTTGGACTTGTCTTGGATGGTTGTATGTGCTTTCTCTATAAAATCTAGGCTGTCTTCAATCCCTGAGATTCGATCTTCTGCATGGTCTAACCTGCTGTCAAGACTCTCTACTTTGTTTTTTATCTCTTTTCCTTCTAGTTGGTCAGCTTTGATGGCTTCAAGTTCTTTGTTGAGGCTCTGTTTTAGGTCTTGTATGAATTTCTTTACTTCCTTAATTTGGTGTTCAGTGTTTGTCCTCAAATCACTTAGTTGATTGGTTATGGTTTCTTTGGGCTCCCATTCCTTCTGTTGGGTTCCATTCAGCATTCCGTTTGTGGTCTCCCTGACTTCCTTCAGCTCTTTGTTAATGGATTCCATGAATGCCTTTAGTGATCTTTGTGTGTTCTCCACCTGGTCTCTCAATTCCTGTATTACTCTTTGATTAGCTTCCTCCCGTTCGTGGGATTCCTGCAGATCTCTTTGAGTGTTCTCAGCCTGCTCACGCCATTCCTCCCTTTCTCTTTGAGTATTCTCAAGTTGTTCACGCAAATCCTGTATCAGTTTTTGAGTAGCTTCCTCACGCTTATGATATTCCTGTATAAACTTCTGGGATGCCTCCTCTCTCTCCCTGTCACGCTCATACAGAGTCCTTTGTACATTGTCAAACTTTTCATTTATCATGTTTGCCAGCAGTGTTTGTAGAGCTGTTTGGGAACTCTCCTCTGGATTATTCATTATCTGTTCTAACCCCTGATTATCAAGATTGGGAATTGAGATACCCGAATTTGCCATTTTTCTTGTGTTTTTCCGGCTTACTCTGCCCATTTGAGATGAAGATAGCACCAGTTTTGTGCTAGAACACTATCTTAAGGCAACCATCAAATAAAGTTTGCATTTGTACAGTCAATAGTCTACAGATACAATCTAGTTCAACAGATACATCTATTCAACATCAAACAACTATATGTTAAAGGACTCCGAACCGCAGAGAAGAATTTGGAAAACCAGAAATTATTAGGGTTAGGGAGAGATGTGGGTAAAAAATAGGAATAGATTGGTGTGGGGAGGCACAGGGAGAGTTAACTATGTCCTAATCACAGTGCAGGAAATAGGTTGGGTAGGATGCAAGTAGAGAGAGAGAGAGAAAGAAGAAAGGGAAAGGGGAATGAAAAGAGACCAGAAAAAAAATAGAAACGTAAAAATTAATGTTATTTTAGAGATTAAAAGACCATCTATTTATAGAGGAATATGAATATGTTGAGAGAAAGGGAGGGACATAGAGGAGATGTGGAAAACTTTAAAAAAATGCTTAAAATATTATATAGGTATAAAGAGGTAGTACTGCTATTAATGAATTTAAGTCTCAGAGGTTTTGAATTGAGTAATAAGTTTGTGGGTTAAGTGTGTACACAATGGGGGGTAGGGTCTACTGGTTAACTATGGGTTTATCTGAGGATGTGCAGGACAAGAGTTAAGTCACATAAAGAAGAACAAAGAGGAAAAGATGGAAAGGATAGGAAAGTGAGAAGAAAAGATCAGAAGTTCAGTAGAGCTAGACAAAAAACAAAAAGATAATTAAGAATGAAAGAAAAAGAGAAAGAAGACAAGAAAAGAAAGGAAAACACACATTCACGTATTCCTAAAATAAAAATTATAAGAGGAGAAAAGAAAAAAAAAAAAAGTTAATGGAAAATAATTATTTTTTCAGAAGAGGCAAAAATTAAAGATTAATAAAAGTTTTAGAAAAGCAAAAAAATTTTTTTTATATATATAAGGTAACAAAAAACGAAGAAAAAAAAAACAAAACAAAAAAAACAGAAAAAAAGAAAAGAAGAAGAAGAAGAAGAAAAAAAAAAAAGGTCTTTGATTTTTTTTTTGGGGGGGGGGAAGGATGGGAAGAGTCCTGTATCTCCCTTTTGTCTGTAACCAGAGTGTGGTTGGAGTCTCTGGTCAGCTTGAGGTCCTGTGGCTTGATTGGTTTCTTAAGTCAGTTTGTTGGAACAGGCAGAAAAATGCTCTGCTTTACCCAAGATTTTGAGATTCCCCCTCCCAGGTTAGTTTACTGGGAGGGTGATCTGCTTTGAGAATCACAAAAGAGTGGGATGCAGTGATGAGGCTAGGTTCTGGGTAGAGTTGAGGCCTTTCAACAAACAGTAGCTTTTCCCTGGGGCTATTTTGTGAAAAAAACTCACAGCACCCAGCCTGGAGCCATTCTCAGGGTTTCTGTTTTTCAATTGATTGTGGTGGCTGCTAGAGGGAGGGGCAGCCTCTGGCTCTGGTTACCCGGTGAGGAGAACCATTCCAATGGCTGGCGCCTGAGCTGGGTGACTTTTCCCTGGATGGAACTGAGTCTGTGAGGTCACTTCGCCGTTAAGTTCTTGTGACCTGCTAAATGACTCGTTTTATTCCAAGGCCTGAGCTGGAGCTAGCCGCTCCTCCGAGCTTTGTCGGTATCCAAGATGGAGATCACCGGTGCTGGGGGGGGGGGAGGGGTGGCCTTCCCTCCTCTGCTCCCTGGGAAGGAGTGAGGAAGTGGGGCTACTCACGCCGAGTCTTGGATCCTGGGTCGTCTCTGGTCTGCAAAGTGCAGGATGAAGTTGTCCGCTCCTTGTGGGTTCTTGCTGGTGTTGAGTAGAATCCGCTCGCCCGCTGCGTCTGGCTCCTTCGTCCTGGACTCTCTGTGTGAGCGCTCAGGTATGGCCGTGGCTGCGGTCGCCGCTGCGACCCTGCCGCCGCAGCAGCAGCTGCTGGCAGACGCTCAGATGTGTCTGCTTGGCTTCCCCTCTCTTGGCTAACTCTCTGTCCTGTGATGGCACACTTGGTGTGATTCTCTGGCTTGGGACTGTTCACTGGAACTCTGAAACTGTTTTCTATGCAAGAGCTTGTTCAGATTCCAGCTTCTCCTCTAAAGTTTCAATTCTTATATTGAGGTTTTTGATCCACTCTGAATTGATATTAATTTAAGGTGTGAGAGAGGTCATATATATGGACATTTGGTTTTCCCAGCACCATTTGTTGAAGAGGCTGTGTTTTCCCACCATACATTTTAGAAGATAGCTGTGGGTTCTTGTATTCATTTCTTCGCCTTCTAGTCTGTTCTACTTCAGGTCTGTCATACTTTCTAGAGTGGCTAGGACTATTTTGAGATTAACTAAGGAGAATGTGAGTTGGAATTCATTTAGTTTGATTTTACAGAAGTCTCTTATAATCACATATTGAATAATTTATTTACTGATAGTCATTGTACTGTAGCAATAATTTTCATGGCACATTTTTAGTAGAAACATTGAGTAAAGCTGTTTAATTGTTTAATCATTTGTTAATGAAGAGGAATTCATCACATAGATTGCCAGAATATTTTGGTTCTCTTGCTGATTTATATATATACACTTAAAATTGATGAAAGCAACATAATTGTTAGACACACAGGTTAATGAGTGTCTAAGTAAGTTGAAAATGATTTAAGGTTACTCTCTGGACAGGAAAAAAATAAAAGGATCTGAGAATATAGAACTCACCTAGAAAAAACTTCTGAGAGAGGATTTCACAAACAAGACAATTCAAAACTGAAAATATGGAAGAATGAACATATAGTCAATTATATTGTATGAAAGTACGAATTATTTTTTATAAAATATATTAATAAAAAATTATCATTTTACAAAGGATTTATAGTATAACCTAAAATAATAAAATACCTTTTCATTTCAAAGAATGAAAAAAAGACACCAAAGGAATATGGGATAACTGCAAAAGACGCTACATATGGATGATGGGAATATCATAAGGAGTAAAGGAAAAGAAATAGAAAAAGTATTTGAAATAATAATGACAGAACTTTCCCCAAATTAATGTCAGGTATGAGCTACACTTTCAGGAGAAACTCTGGAAACAGCAAGTTACCAGAATGAATTCTACAAACAGCAATAAAGGCCCCCAAAAGAAGAAAAAATCCTCACACAAACAGTTATATGTGGTATGCTGTAATAGTTCATGGTTATAAATTAAAAATAGCCAAAAGGTCTAAGCATCTTGCAGAACTGTAGTACAATGACAGGTGATGACAAGTCCCTGGACACTTTCCTGATGTCTATGACAATCAGAGGGAACCCTTCCTTGACCCCATGAGAGCAGAACTTTCTAGAGGATTACGAGGTTCCTATGACAATGCGTCTGAAATACCTTATTTTCCCTGATGACAAAGTCATTACACTACTTATAAGCTATATGAATCTTAAAAATGAAGCTTAATCTTGCAAAATCTGCTTAAAGTGCATTTATGAAAGAAAGAACTGATAACTCAATATAAGAATAAGAAAATGGGAAGCATTCCTAAACTCTGAAAATGGAATTCTCAAAGTAAGTCAGCTGACTACTGACCATATACATACCCTGGACCTGCTTCTATTTTCTACATTGTAACACTGCTAGTGGTTCATACCTGTAATTATAGCTACTCAAGAGGCTGAGATCCTAGGATGGCAGGTCAAAGAAGTCAGACTGGGCAGAAAAATACCAGAAAATCTTATCTCCAATTAACCAGCAAATAACCAGAGGTATGTCTCAAGTGGTAGCATACTAGCCTCAAATCTCAAATAAATAGAGAGAGAATCCAAGGCCCAGAGTTCAAGTCTCAATTCCGGCACACAGAAAAACAAACAAAAGAATACTGCTATGGGGGGGAGGGGAGCATAAAAATATAAAAAATAAAAAAGAATACTGCTAAAGGAAAGTTTTTGATGATTAGAAGGGGCTCAAGATTTATAATTTTATATTATATACGTATATAATATGTGCAGCTGTAATTTAAAATATATAATCAATTTATACATGTAAGAGAGTCCAATCATGATATAGATTATCTAATATGTTTTTTCCTTTTTTTTACTTTATTTATTGTGAAAATACTGTACAGAGGGGTTATAATATATTTTTCTATGGACGAACAAAGACAAGAATTTCTTTTTTAGAAGCCAAACAAGTAAGAATATGAAGTGAAATACTTAAACTCTACTAAAAACAAAAATAACTAACCTGGAATTCTGAACCCATGAAATTATTCTTCATCAGTCACATAAATATATTTGACATCTACATTAGAAGGGATTGTATTCAAGTTCACACATGAAAAAAAAAGGTCACACATGAGCTTTCATTGAGACAGAGAAAATTCCAGGTCAGAAGATAAATGAAAACAATAGAAATAATATAATACCTGTTCTTGGACCAAATAGAATTAACCTTGAAATCCATAATAGAAATTAATAATAGAAAGATACTTAAAGATTAAACACAGCTAGGTGTCCAGGGTACATATCTGTTGTCTTAGCTATGTGAAAGGCTGAGACTAGGCAGATTGATGTTCCAGGCCAGCCGGGGTGGAAAACAAAAGTCTTCAAAACTTCATTTAATGGAATGAAGATGGTATACACCAGTCATCTCAGCTATGATGAAAATCCATATGGGAAGGAGGTGAGACACATCTCAGAAGTATATAACCAATGCTAAAAAGACTGGAGATATGGATCAGCAGTATGACACCTGACTAGCAAATGTGAGGGCCTGAGTCAATCTCCAGTGTCACCTAAACAAAGAAACGAACAAATATATCTCAAACTGTGAAATGCATCAGAAGTAGTGCTTTGAAAGAAACTTCTAGCACTGAATGCATACAGTAGGAGGTAGATCTCAAGTTATTAAACCAAGTTTCTATTTTAGTTAACTAGAAAAATTCCTGAGTTCAATCTCTAATACCACTACCACCACCCAGAAAAAATAAATGAAACTTGTAGAAAATCCATACACCGAAACCTGCAACGATAAATTCAAAAGTAATTCTTTGAAAAGATCAAGAAAATCAGTAAGATACTACTTAAGACGAGGATAAGATATATTAACAATATGAGAAATAAAAGAGATCTCTGATGATTTCAATGATGTTAAAGGATAATAAAGATAACAAAGGAATATAGGAATATTGTGAACAATCCTATGCCACAAATTTGATAATCTAAATGTAATAGACCAATTTCTTCCAAAATATCTGTCAAAACTTACACAAGAAGAAAATCAAGCAGAATAAGTCTGAATCAATTGAAAAAAAGTGAATAGCTAGGATTACAGGTGTGAGAACCAGAACCTGTCCATCTTAATGTATTTTTAATGACTTCAAGTCTATCAAGTTATCACAAAGACTGTGAAATCTTATTACTTATTTATCCCTTTTTATACTAGGTGCTATTCTAGTTATTTTTCCATGTATTATTAACCTGTGTGATAGTTACATTAGGCTTTGGGGTCGGTATAACTACAAATTTTCCAGAAAGAAATGGATGCAAAGTAAATTGTTCAATTCTATGAGGCGGGTTAAATGGCAGACCGGGGGTTCAAACCAGAATTTGGTGCTTGTGCCTTAATGCAGTGTACTCCTCTCTGTGCCACTTCTGTGAGATAGGATGCATTTATAATTCCCTACCTGGATTTCTATTTCACTTTGAATTCTATAGGATTTGCTATGGGTTCCATAGCTTTGTTTTTATTTCCTCTGCTGTAATTTTAGGTCTTAGAAAGGGCAGTGATTATTTTTTACTCTGTCCTATTGTTTCAGACTTTTAGACTATATATGGACCCAGCATTATGAAGCAATTTTCCACTGGTCTAGATAATTTAGCACACACTGCAAACTCTGAAAGCTTCAATTGGGAGATATGTCCAATTACTTTCCACTCTATTTTTATGTAATAATCAATTTTGAAAGCATAACCCATATTCTGTTTGTAGGATTTGCATTTTGCTTAAAATAAAGTCCAATTTCTGAGATTCTCTAATAACCATTGTCGATTATCCAAAACCTTAGCAAGTCAAATACTTGTCTCACTTCTTCGTCTACCAAAAAGAAACCTGGAGTTCCCCAATCTTAATATTTTGTGCCATTTTGAGCATAATAATGTAACAGGTCCGAAGGCCCTTTGTCTGAGGGGCACTATCATTTGGGCTCAGAGATTAACCAAAAGCAGTATAAAAGCTTGGCATCTCAGATTCCACTTTATATCCACCTACCAGACCAATGACTTACTGTATCCAGGTTTCAGCTGAGAAAACCTGAGATGATGAACTGCCTGGCTCTCTATGAGTACTGCCTTCCACCTCTCACCACATGAACACGTGTGTGACTGGGACTTTAAAATTATACATTTGTTATTGGATGCTGGTGTCTCACAGCTGTAATCCTAGCTACTCAGCAGGCTGAGATCTGAAGATCCTGATTCAAAGCCAGCCAAGGCAGGAAAGTCAGTAATATTTATCTCCAATTAGGTACCTCTGAAAAGCCCAAAGTGGAGCTGTGGCACAAGTGGTAGAGTGCTAGCTTGACTAAAAAAGCTAAAGGAGAGCATCCAGGCCCTGAGTTCAAGCCCTAAGAGTAGAACAAAAAACAAAACAACAAAAACAAAAAATATGCATTTCTCTCCTGCCACTGCCTTTTCCTCCTCTATAAAGCTAAAGAAAATGTGTACTCAACTTGGGAGGGGGAAGGAAGGAGCTGGGGAGGTGGGGAGGGAAGGTATGGTAGAGGAAAAACAAAGGAGGAGGAAACAATGTTCGAAAGGAAATGTATTCATTACCTTACTCATGTAACTGTCCCGCTGTATTCTATTTTTACAATAAAAAACATAAAAAAGAAGAAAATATATCCTCAGACTGGACCTATGGAACCAGGAGTATATTCCTGGACCCTGTAACAATGGGTTTCATCTATCAAAGTTAATGGACGTATCTTTGATGCTTATATTCATAAGCCATCTATTTTGGCATTTTGAATTTATGACAACTTTTTTTATTAGCTTTGAGACTTGAACTCAGAGCCTTGCACTCTTGCTTGGATTCTTCTCTCAAGGCTGGTGATCTCCCACTTGAACCACAGCTCCACTTCTGACTTCTTGTGGGTTAATTGGAGATAAGAGTCTCTTGGATTTGCCTACCTATTCTCATTTTGAACTGTGATCCTCAGATCGCAGCTTCCTGAGCAGCTTAGAATACAGGCCTGAGCCGCTGGCACCCTCCTATAACAAATATTTTTAACTTTTCAAAACCTCTGTGATCACCTGCCCTTGGAACAGGTAGCAGTACTCTGTTATATATCAATTTTCCTCCACAGCACCTAAGCAATTGTCCCAGAGAAATCTTCCCTTACCTCCTACTACCTTGTCCCTAGACCCTTCTATAACCGCAATTTCTGTCTCTCTGCTCACACTGTCTTCATTTTTTCCACACTACTTACTGTCTTCTAAAATAACAAGCTTAACTATAGGAAATTGTGATTCCCTTAGGGTAGAAGCTCTTGTTTGGTTTCTATGTTTGCTTCCACATGGTCCAATATTAGAACAAGACATTTTATCTGCTTCATCAGTCACCTATCCCTACTTCCCTAAATCCAGTACCTGGCAGATATAATAAAATATAAACCATCTTTTCTATCTCAATCATTTCCTTCAATACTGAGTTAAGATAAAAAATCAAGATGATAATTTACAGCACTTCCACAGAGAAGGCCTTTGGGTGTGATTTCTCTACATGTCTAATGATACACCTTTCTATACACACACACATCAACCTTGATCCCAGCACACATTGTGAGCATGCCACAGCCAGTGCTCTGTCATGGGATTGTAATATAAAGTCCATTTAATAGTGTCATTACACAATTGATATTTTTGTGTTTCCCTGTGAGCATGGTACTTGTTAACTTTGTAGCAAATTTAACAAGCATCTCAGTGACAACCAAACCTCTACAATTTTTTCCTGTGAAAGGTGCAATGGGGAATGATACCAGGCAGGCCTGTATCCTTATATTGATTGACTTAATCAATTTTATGATGGAATCATTATTTTGAACTTATTCTGCTAAACTGTAGTTGGTTTGCCAGAAATGTGGCTATGTATTTTTTGAAAATGGAAGAGCTTTGTGGTGCTAGGTCCTCTCAGGAGCAAACCCACACGAAGGGATAGATTTTTCTTTTTCTTTTTTTTAATTTAATTTTATTTTATTTGTGAACATACTGTACAGAGGGGTTAAAATTACATGGGCAGAATAATGCGTACATTTCTTACCAAGCATTGCAGCCTCCTCCTTTGTTTACCCTTCACATCCCTTCCCAGCCTACCTCCTCTCCCCCCCCCCCCCCCCCGCAATCCCAATCCTTCTCCTTTCCCCACCCCTCCCCCTCTCCCCCCGCACCGACGTTGTAAAGCTCATTTTGGACATGACAACCTGTACTTCTCATTGTTGCAACAGGTCCACCTGTTTCCTCAAACAACTGGTTTTTCCCCATCTCCTCCACAAGTTATACTGACATCCAATATAGTGAAAGCAAGGTTATACTGTGGGGGAGGGACATACAAAGCAACAAAGAGATAATCTTATAAATGCGTTAGAAACACGTGCATGAAAGAAAAAAGCATTAAAATACATATCTAAGGGTTCATTTTCCTGACATCACATTATCTGGCCTTTTCCGCTTGACTCATATATATACTAGATATTGCAAATAAGGGAAACCATGGGACCTATGTTTCTTTGGGCCTGGATTACTTCACTTAATATAATTTTTTCCAATTCCTAAAAAATGGGGCAATGTCATTCTTTTTGATGGAGGCATAGAATTCCATTGTGTATATATACCACATTTTCTTGATCCATTCCTCTACTGAGGGGCATCTGGGTTGGTTCCATATCTTAGCTATGGTAAATAATGCTGCAATAAACATAGTCGTGCTGGTAGCTTTAGTGTGGTGTTGTTCGTAAACATTTGGGTAAATGCCCAAAAGTGGGATTGCTGGGTCATAGGGGAGTTCTATGTGAAGTCTTTTGAGGAACCTCCATACTGCTTTCCAAAGTGGTTGAACAAGTTTACATTCCCACCAACAATGAAGTAAGGTTCCTTTCTGTCCACATCCCCTCCAGCATCTGTTGTTAGAGTTCTCGATTTTTGCTGTTCTAACTGGAGTGAGGTGATATCTCAATGTTGTTTTGATTTGCATTTCTTTTATGGCTAGGGATGTTGAACATTTTTTCATGTGCCTATTGGCCATCCTTCTTTCTTCTTCAGAGAAGTTTCTCTTTAAGTCTTTCGCCCACTTATTTATTGAGCAGTAGTTTCTTTGAGGATTTGTTGCTGGGGGGTTTAATTGTTTGAGTTCCAAGTATATTTTAGATATGAGACCCTTGTCCATTGTATGGCTAGTAAAGATCTTCTCCCAAACCGTGGGCTTTCTATTGATCTTGCTAGCTATGTCATTTGCCATGCAGAAGCTCTGCAACTTCATGCAATCCCATTTGTCCAACCTTTCTTTGATTTGTTGTGTTTCCGGGTCTCTATTCAGAAAATTTCGGCCTGAACCAAGGAGACCTAGGGTTTCTCAAATTCCATCCTGTAATGTTTTCAGAGTGTCTGCTTTGACTTCAAGGTCTTTGATCAATTTGGAGTTGATTCTGGTGCAGGGTGATATATAAGGATCTAGTTTTTGTTTTCTAAAAGTAGTTAACCAATTTTGCCAGCACCATTTACTGAAGAGGCTGTCTTTCTTCCATTCTACTGTTTTAGCTCCCTTATCGAAGATTAGATGGCTATAGGTCTGTAGGTTCATTTCTGGGTTTTCAATTCAATTCCATTGGTCCTGAGGTCTGTTCTTATGCCAAAACCAAGCTGTTTTGATTACTACGGTTTTATAGTAGAGTTTGAAATTTGGTGTTGATTTTCCTCCAGCAGTGTTCTTTCCGTTGAGGAGCGTTTTTCTATTCGGGGTCTTTTATTGTTCCATATGAATTTTTGGATTACCTCTTCTATTTCCTTGAAGAATGAGGGTGGAATTTTGATAGGAATTGCGTTGAATTTGTAGATAGCCTTGGGAAGTATTGCCATTTTCACGATGTTAATCTTTCCAATCCAGGAGCATGGGAGGTTTTGTCATTTTTTAAGTTCTGTTTGATTTCCTTTTTCAAGATTTTAAAGTTTTCATCATAGAGGTCCTTCACTTCTTTGCTTAAGTTAATTCCTACGTATTTTATTTTCTGTGGGGCTATTAAAAATGGAATTGCTTTGCTAATTTCAGCCACACTTTTCTCATTGTTGGCATACAGAAAAGCCATTGATTTTTGGGGGTTAATTTTATAACCTGCTACTTTGTCAAAGTTTTGAATCAGCTTGAGTAATTTGGGAGTGGAGTCTATGGGATTCTTTAAATATAAGATTATGTCATCTGCAAAGAGGGAGAGTTTTATTTCTCATTTCCCTATTTGGATCCCCTTTATGTCTGCATCTTGTCTTATTGCTGTAGCTAGGCATTCTAATACTAGGTGGGAAAGAAGTGGAAATTATAAGAGGAAAAAAAAGTTACTGGAAAACAATTTTTTTTTTAAAAAAAGGCGAAAATTAAAAATTGAAAAATGTTTTAGAAAAGAAAAAAAAATTTATATATATAAGATACCAAAAAAAAAAAAAAATAGAGGAAGAAGAAAAAAAAAAGTTCTTTGGTTTTTTTTTTAATTTTTTTGGGAAGGGTGGGAAGAATCCTGTATCTCCCTTGTGTCTGTAACCAACCTCTTGTTGGAGTCTCTGGTCTGCTTGAGGTCCTGTGGCTTGATTGGTTTCTTAAGTCAGTTTGTTCGAACAGGCAGAAAAATGCTCTGCTTTACCCAAGATTTTGAGATTCCTCCTCCCAGGTTAGTTTAATGGGACGGTGATCTGCTTTGAGAATCACAAAAGAGGGGGATGCAGTGATGAGGCTAGGTTCTGGGTAGAGTTGAGGCCTTTTAACAAACAGTAGCTTTTCCCTGGGGCTATTTTGTGAAAAACTCACAGAGCCCAGCCTGGAGCCATTCTCAGGGTTTCTGTTTTTCAATTGATTGTGGAGGCTGCTAGAGGGAGGGGCAGCCTCTGGCTCTGGTTACCCAGTGAGGAAAGCCTCTCCTATGGCTGGCGCCTTAGCTGGTGACTTCCCTGGATGGAGCTGAGTCTGGCAGGTCACTTCGCTGTTAAGTTCTTGTGACCTGCTAAATGACTCGTTTTATTCCAAGGCCTGAGCTGGAGCTAGCAGCTCCTCCGAGCTTTGTTGGTATCCAAGATGGTGATCACCGGTGCTGGGGGGGAGGGGTGGTCTTCCTTCCTCTGCTCCCTGAGAAGGAGTGAGGACGTCAGGCTTCTACTCACACCGAGTCTTGGTTCCTGGGTCGTCTCTGGTCTGCATACTGCAGGATGAAGATGTCCACTCCTTGTCGGTTCTTGCTGGTGTTGAGTAGAATCCGCTCACCCGCTGGGTCTGGCTCCTTCGTCCCGGACTCTCTGTGGCTCAGGTATGGGTGCCCTGGGGTCGCCGCTGCAACCCTGCTGCTGGCAAGCGCTCAGATGTGTCTCCTTGCCTTGGCTTCCCCTTTCTTGCCTAACTCTCTGTCCTGTGATGGCACACTTGGTGTGATTCTCTGGCTTAGGACTGTTCACTGGAACTCTAAAACTGCTTTCTATGCGATAGCTTGTTCAAATTCCAGCTTCTCCTCCGCCATCTTCCCGGAACTCTCAGGGATAGATTTTTCTATATTTCTTGCTCAACAATCTATTTTGTAAATATTTCTAATTGTGGATTATTTTTTGCCAGTCCTCTTGAACTCAAGTCCTGTGCAATGTCCCTGAGTTTCTATTGCTCAAGGATAGCACTCTACCACATGAGCCACAGCAACACTTCTGGCCTTCAATGAGGAATTGAACCAAGAACTTCATGCAAGCACTCTACCACTAAGCCACATTCCCAACATATGGGTTGTGTGTGTGTGTGTGTTTGTGTGTGTGTGTGTGTGTGTGTATTGGTTCTGGGCTTGAACTCAGGGATTGAACTATCCCTGAACTTTTGTGCTCAAGGCTACTGCTATATCACTTGATAACTCCACTCCAGGGTTTTGGTGACTAATTGGAAATAACAATCACACCAACTTTCTTGTTCAGCCTGGCTTCAAACCATGATCCTCAGATCTCATCCTCCTGAGTAGCTAGAATTACAGGCATTGGAAATCTAATTCTGTTTGTTTTATTTTTGCTTGCAAATAAACCTATGCACATTGAATTTCAAACTTTACACTGGAATATTGTTTATATGTCTGATGAATAGTGATATTTCTATTGCCATGTTCATCAGAAAAGTATGAATAATTTCTGAAATTGGGTCATTATTTCTGTAGTCAATAACAGTGTGATAACAAGTCCAGTCTCCGGCAAATGATTTAAAAATATATTCTCTGAGATCAATTCATCTTTTTAAGTTTGTACCTATCTTCAGTGATCTTAAGCATCACTTAAGGAATAATAATAGGAAGTACTAGTTTGGGGACTAAAATAAGTGCTCTTGCATTTTACATTAATGAAATGTACCTGAGAAAAATTAAGTTTTTATTACCTTTTCTCTGAAATTTCCAAACTACCAACAGATTATTTGATAACCTGAACTTAGTAGTGACTCTGGGGAGGAAGGACCTTGATTTGCAGCATTTGCCAAATTTTGTGCTGTAAGTACTCCCATAATGGGCTATTTTAAGCTATTCAAAAGTTAAGCCATTTTAAATTTCTAAGTACTTTGTCACGGATTTTTGTAAAGTCAAAGATGCATTAGCCTTCCAGCTGACTATTATACTATGAAACTCCTCTTCAAAAACATTGGCCAAGATAGAAAAATAACAGTTACTCTGTCATTTCAGAACTAAAATATGTGGCTTAGATGGTAAGACTTCCTTCAGTGCAGTTTACTCTATGGTTAACAGGTGGCTTATTGGCTTTCAACTGTTGATAATCAAACACTGATCCTAGATTCAGAATCAAAGTAAAACTTCACAGTTACAGCCCGAGTTTATTCAGTACTTGCTTTTAAATTAGAAAATAAGCTTAAATAGTTAAAACAAAAATAGGACACAGATTTACTTACATCCGTAAAAAAGATAAATAAATATTTAATGGTTTAAATTGTGACCTTCAAAAATAGGTACAAAGTCTGACCCTTCTATTATCTTTGCGTACCTGGGAGTATGATCTCATTTAAACATAGGCTCTGTGGAAATGTAGTCAATAAAGGATCTTAGTGAGACAACATGTGAATTTAGAGCAGACCCTAAACCCAATGATAAAGTAATTTCAGGGATTGGATTTGTTTGGGTTGTTGTGCAGTACGGCACAAATCAAATTTACCCGAAAGACTCAGCTACTCAATCCCAAGCTGCTTGTTGCCCATGGAAATATGACCTGCTAGATCTTCTGCATTTTGTTCTTTTGTTTCGTTTGGTTTTGTTTTCCTGAGGAGAAGCCAGAAGCTAGATTTTCATTTGATAGCCCTGTAGTTTTAAATGTCTCAAGCAAAGGAAAAGGAAGAAAAGAGAAAGAAAATGATTGGTTCTTTTCAGCTTTTGAACAAATGTCTGACCTTCGCTTTATAAAATAAAGTCTAGATCTAAAAGAGTTATGCTAATTTGTTGCTTGGTAATTGTCATTGTTTCTCAGTGCCTTCAATTAACAATGCTTCCAAATAAAATAAGCTTAAAATTTGTCATCCTTTATCATCCTTGTTAGAGTGGCGGATGTGTATACAGGAATATCTTAAATTTACAGGCAACTGGTTTTCTAGAACCTTTTTGAAGTAAAGAATTTCAAATGATGAAAGAGTGGTATTACAAAACAATAATTTATTTTGAAGGTTCAGCTTTTTCATATACTCCAAGGTAAGCTATTGGGCTGTTGGGTGCTCATAATAAAATGATTGTATAAAGAATTTGAATCTCCCATTTTAGGTTTTAAGCCTACAACTTTTAGAACTAGTTATGTCTTAGAAAAGTCAACTATCCAAGTGAAAAAGGAAATCCATTTTCTCAATTTTCAATCTAATTTGAAGAACATATTTTTAGCTATGGGAACAATAGTTAGCTCTGCCTGATGACATGTTGTCTTTAAATTTTATGAAAAGAAAGAATTAGAAACAATTTCGAGGCTATATATTGCAGAACATAGAGGAGGAGGTTATATTGTATTTTGATTCTTTATTATTATATGCTGTGAGGTTACAAAAGATGGTGACAATTTACATTATTCAGAGGTACAGCTCATGAAGCACTGCCATGGTAGCTGGAAGTCTGACTACAGAATTGGTCCAGACAAGACGCGCCTGCCAAGAAAGCAAACTAAAATGACATGATATGATAAAAACAAATGAGTGAAAAAGTGGCTGTTTCCATAAAGCCATTTCCTATCAAAGAAAATGATGAAAGAAAGACAGATGGGCCTCATGGAGCAAGATGGTAAGGTTAACAGTGAGGATAAAATACCTAACTAAAGGCAGCCACTATTGTTGCATATATATTTAATAAGTTGAAATAAACAAGTGTATATAGCCATAAAGAGTAACTGTAGTTCATTGTAGTTCTCTGAAGAGGAATATGGGATATATGGAAAACAAATTATCATAGGAATAGGAATGAGCAACAAAGATTTGCATAAATGAAATAGAAATAAAAGCTGTTTTCTGGAAAATTAATTTTTTTATAGGTGGCTGATTCATAGATGATCTCTGTGAGTGTGTGTGTGTGTGTGCACGCGTTGTTGTCACTGGGCACTGGGACTTGAACTCAAGCCCAGGGTTCTACCCCATGAGCTTATTGCTCAAGGCTGGTGCTTTAGAAGTTCCAAATATAACTTCTCCTAGTTAGCTGGAGATAAAGTCTTCTCTGTCCTGGCTGTCTTCAAATTGTGATCCTCAGATCTCAGCCTCTTGAATAGTTACAATTACAGGCATGAGACATGAGTCAGTGGCTACCTGATAAGTCTATGCATGTTTTTGTGTTTTGTATGTTTTTAAATATTCTGTTTTAAGAAAAACCATGAAACATATGAAAATAAAACTTTGTTGAATTAAAATTTTAGCCAGACTTTCTGAAATATTAACTGCCTTAAGATAGGTATTGCCTGGGATTTCACTTCTAAAATAAATAATTTAAGCCTTTTTGTTTGAGAGATGAGAAATAATTTTCTTCTCAAATGCACATTTGCCAAAGCTTTTGGAATGTTGTCTCTAGTGATTTTGACTTTTTAAGGAGATGAATAATGATAAAATTATATTTTATTCAGGGTTCAGAAATCTATCAAACATTTTTGGTTTGCATAGATAAACAAATGGTTAACATTCTATTTTAAAATAAAACAAAATATTCTCTTTTGGTAAAGTTTCCCATAGAAACCTAAGAAAAATAAAATAAATAAATGAGAACATCACTGAGGCTTTGCTCCGAAAGATTTACAGTATCCAAAGGTTTTCACTTGCTTTGTTCTAATATTGTCCATGACCATTACATGGGTTTTCAGGAAAAGCTATTATCCATTATGTATACCATTCATAATTGACTCATAGCTCTTACCAACATGCTGTTGAAATTCTTTTCACTTACTATTTTGGGGACAAAGAAAATCTCAAGGGATTTTTATGCAAAATTGGTAGTATTTCCCCAATTTCAGAGTCCAGGAAGGCAATGTAAACTTTTATGACTCTCCTGAGTCTCAAATTATTCTGCTTTAAATATTCCCTGTATGAGAAATAAAAAGAAGCAATCTATATGTGTGAACTGTTTTTAATGTCAGTTTAAACAGATGTTTATCCAAAGAAGTCATACAAATCATCATCATTAGTCTTTGAGAGTATGTTCGCCATCATTATCAGGGAAAGGCAAGTAAAATTATCTTAAGATATTATTGCTGTTAAAATGGCTATTATAAAAAAGATAAGAAAACAGATAAGAGGAGTAAAAACAACTATTGTCAATCAGATAGAGAATTCAGAACCTAGATTTCAGAACCTTTGTGCTCTCTGGATGGTAATTCAAAATGGTGCAATAACTATGGAAACCAGTATGAAGATGCCTCATAAAACTAAAAATAAAACTTCTATATGATTAGTAATTCTACATTTGGATATATATCTAATTGATTAAAATCAAGATCCCATCAAAGACATTGGAGTCAAAGCAGACACTCTGAAAACATTACAGGATGTATTAGAAATAAACCCTAGGTCTCAGTGGCACAGTCCGAAATTTTTTTAATAGAGACCCAGAAACACAACAAATCAAAGAAAGGTTGGACAAATGGGATTGCATGAAATTGCAGAGCTTCTCCATGGCAAAGGACATAGCTAGCAAGATCAATAGAATACCGACGGATTGGGAGAAATCTTCACTAGCCATACATCGGACAAGGGTCTCATATTTAAAACATACCTTGAACTCAAAAAAAATAAATCCCCCAACAACAAATCTTCAAAGAAACAAGTGGGCTAAAGACTTAAAGAGAAACTTCTCTGAAGAGCAAAGAAGGATGGCCAATAGACATATGAAGAAATGCTTAACCTCCCTAGCCATAAAGAAATGCAGGAGCTGGGAAGGTTGCTCAGTGGTAGAGCGCTTGCCTTGCATGTATGAGGCTCTGAGTTCGATTCCTCATCACCACATAAGCAAAAAGAAAAAAAAAAGCCGGAGGTGGTGCTGTGGCTCAAGTGGTAGAACGCAAGCCTTGAGCTGAAGATCTGAGGGACAGTGCCCAGGCCCAGAGTTCAGGCTCCACGACCAGACCACCCCCCCAAAAAAGAAATGCAAATCAAAACAACATTGAAATACCACCACACTAGAGTTAGAATGGCTAAAATCATGAAGTCTAATAATAACAGATGCTAGAGGGGATGTAGACAGAAGGGAACCTTAATTCATTGTTGGTGAGAGTGTAAATTTGTTCAACCACTTTGGAAAGCAGTATGGAGATTCCTCAAAAGACTCCACATAGAACTCCCCTATGACCCAGCAATCCCACTTTTGGGCATTTACCCAAATGTTTATGAACAACACCACACTAAAGCTACCAGTACGACAATGTTTACTGCAGCATTATTTACTATAGCTAAGATATGGAACCAACCCAGATGCCCCTCAGTAGATGAATGGTTCAAGAAAATGTGGTATATATACACAATGGAATTCTCTGCCTCCATCAGAAAGAATGACATTGCCCCATTTGTTAGGAAATGGAAAGATTGGAACAAATTATATTAAGAGAATTAAGGCAGGCCCAAAGAAACATAGGTCCCATGGTTTCCCTTATTTGCAATATCTAGTATATGTCTGAGTCAAGCAGAAAAGTTCAGATAAGGTGATGTTAGGGAAATGAACGCTAAGATATGTATTCAAATGTTTTTTTTTTCTTTCATGAGATTGTTTCTAACACATTTATAAGATTATTTCTTTGTTGCTATGTATGTCCCTCCGCTACAGTATAACCCCTGCTTTCACTGTACTTGACGTTGGTATAATTTGTGTAGGGGAAGGGGAAAACAAATTGTTTAAATAGGGATACAGGTGGACCCATTGCAACAATGAGATGTACAAATCGTTATGTCTAAAACAAACTTTACAAACTTGGTGTGGGGGGGGAGTGAGGGGGAGGATTGGGTGGGAGGGAGGGGATAGGATGGGAAGGGATGGGAAGGGGAAACAAAGGAGTAGGCTACAAGAGGCTACAATGCTTGATAAGAAATGTACTCATGGGCTGGGAAGGTGGCTCAGTGGTAGAGCGCTTACCTTCCAAGCATGAGGCCCTGGGTTCGATTCCTCAACACCACATAAGCAAAAAGAAAAAACCGGAAGTGGCGCTGTGGTTCAAGTGGTAGGGTGCTAGCCTTGAGCTGAAGAGCTGAGGGACAGTGTCCACGCCCAGAGTTCAGGCTCCATGACCAGACTCCCCCCAAAAAAAAGAAAAGAAAAGAAATGTACTCATTATCTTTCCCATGTAATTGTAACCCTCTGTACAGTATTTTCACAATAAAAAATAAAAAATAAATAAAACAAAATCAGGATCCCAAATACCCATCAATATTTCATGTTCTTTGCAAAATTATTCACAATAGCCAATATAATGGACCAAACCAAGCATTCCCCAATAGATGAATGCAGAAAATACAGCATGTACATACAAAGGGATATAAGTGAGCCTTAAAAAATTCTGCTACAGAAAAGGTCAAAAGCTGTGCACATGTGGCCATAGAAGATGACCCTAAGCGAAATTAACCCCAAGATGGGGACAAAAGAGGTTTTTTCTTTCTCGCTGTTGTTTTTAATTTACTAGGTGAATTTTTTTGTATGTTCTTTCCATCATGGTATAACCCCTGTTGTCACTCTATTTGATTTCAGTGCTCTGCATCTTCTAATGTGAGGAGCGGAAGGGAAATAACAAAGTGCTGAAACAAGGATACAGTTTCACCCATTGTAACAATGAGATGTACAAGACACTTTGTTGAAAATGAACTTTACAACTCTGTACAACTTCGGTGTGGGGGAGAGGGAGGAGTTCGGGAGATGGGGAAGGAAGGAATAGTAGGGGAAAAACAAAGGAATAAGTAACAATGCTCGATAGGGAATGTATTCATTACCTTATTCATGTAACCATAGCCCCTCTGTAGAGTATCTTTACAATAAAAAAAATAAGTTCTGCTACATTCCCCAAAAGGTGTGAACTGGAGGACTTTATGTTAAGTGAAATAGGCCAGTCACAGAAGAATGCCTACCAGATTTGGCTTCTATGAGGTAGCTATAATGATCAAACCTACAGAGACAGGGAACATAGTGGTGGTTTCCAACAACTGAGGGGAAGGGGAAAGTGGAAAGTTGCTTGATGAGACTAATGATTGGGATTATTTTTTCTTGTGACTATCCTGGGACTTTAACTCAAGGCCTGGATGCTATTTTGCTGAAGTCTAATGCTCTACCATTTGAGTCACATCTCCAATTACAAATTTCTTAGTACTTAATTAGAGATGAGTTTTATGGGCTTTCTTGCCAGGGCTCACTTCGTACCAGGATCTGTAGATCTCAGCCTCCTGAGTAGCAAATATTACAGGCATGAGCCACTGGTGCCCAGTAAGAAAAAAACTTTATGTTGGATAAGTATGTTCTGGAGATTGGTTTACAATATGGTGCTTGTAGTTAACAATTCAATATTGCATATGCCAAAATTTAAGATGTTTATATTTCATAGCAAGAGTTTTTGCTACAAAAGAAAAACAAGGGAATATGAAGAAATTTTGGGTTGGATATGTCTATTACCAGGAGGGAAAAAGGAGCAAATTATTCTGTAATCTGTTTATATTATCTCCAAAGGATCATGCTATTGGTAAGCCAACAAGCCCAAAAGCTTTGTCTGCATTTAGCAGGTGACAGTGGTAATCATTTCTACTAGACATTAAATCAGCAATGTCGAGTAGAAATCTAGAGTGGGAAAGTGAATGTTTATGGCTTTTGAAGTTCTAAGTTCCTGGAAATTTCCATACTGATTACAAACAAGTGAGGAGAAATAGGTGAAATTAATCCACACAAATATACTCTAAAACGTCCAATTGTTGAGCGTACAGTGGTCCTGCAAATCACACACTCTCAAACATATTTCTCATCAATTTCTGAAAACCACTCACAAAATTCTCAAGTAGAGAGAAAACTTTTGAAAGAATTTTATATTTAAAATGCTAATTGGAGTCATATATTGCTTTTTTGATTGGGAATTTAGTTTGTCAGGTAGCATTATATTTCTTCTAGAGTTAATAAGGTTTATAAAAAGATGAGGAAAAGTAAGAATGTTCCTAACCATTGCAAAGATACATGCATTTCCCTGTCCTGAATAAGAATCAATTTTCAATACCCAAGATCCCTTCTTTTATGAAAATATGACCTTTATAGAATTATAAATATCAGAACATGCCCTTTTTAATTGTCCAAATTTCTGACAGGAAAATATCTAAATTATTTACCGTCAGCTTTCTTACTTTCATACTCTTAGCTCTAAGCCCAGTGCTTGACATGTAAGTGTCTAATAATTGTTAGATGAGAGGAAAGGTATTCTTAGAAAAATTCAGTCCTTTTGATCAAAGATATAGCCTCTGTCAGTATTGTTACCTTGTCACCATAAGGTATTCATTAACAACTTTTGTCAATGTAGGAGAAAATCTTGTCAAAGTAACGATGTTTTATAACAAAGGCAAGGCTTGCCATGAAAAATTTTAACCTGGGAAATGAAATCAGTATTAATCAGTGAAAAACATTATATTTTCATCTCTGTCACTATAGTAGCAACTGGATTTCTGCTTGTTTTGACCTCTATCCTTTATCTTCTATCCTCTATCTTCTATCCTTTATCTCTGCTCTTTCAGAACTAGGACTGAGAAGGAGTTCATGTCCAAGGAGGGGGATAGAAGAATAAGATAGAGTAGAAAGAAGGAAAAAATTATTGTAGAATATTAATAGATTTCAGTATAATGCTGCCCATTTAGGAAGTATATATGGGTACTTATTTTTATCCAAACATATGAAAATACTAAGATGGTCTCAGTAACAATAGCACTTAAACCAAAATTACACCAAAGCCTAGTGTTTACACCAGGTGGTCACAACAGTTCAGGAGAATTGAGCATCAGCAATTGCACATCATAACGAAGGATGACAGGTTGTGTTCAGGATGAAAAAGGAGTCAAATGACCCAAGAAGGGATTAATGATGATAACTCAGTTTTTCTCTACCACCTTGGAGACAACTCTAGAAGATCTTAATAATATTAAAAAATAATAATAAACACATAGAAGTGTAACAATATTAACAATACAGGTCGATATCTTAAGATGCACAATGGATTATGGTTAACCTTGTCATAATTTAAAAGTACAACTTACAACATAACAATGCAGATAAAATGATTAGTGTAACTGACTGTAGAATGCATCATTTTAGTTGTAGACCCTGAACCACGAAGATATTTTGAATTGTGGTCACTTTTGTAGTCATGTTTGTAATATTTGTGATGTTATTCTGGATACATAAAAGGCAAATGAATGGTTTAATATTATTAGTAATAAATATTTTCAGAGTCAGAGATGAAAGAAGAGGAGAAAGCTGAGGAGAGAAATTCAAAGATGTTGAAGTAAAAACCTTGTGTCTTTAAATTTAAGTTAGAAATATTAGGCAGAATTCATGATTGCTATTTTCCCCTCTAAGGAAAAATGCAGGTGTTTTTAAGGCATGGGAGTATGACAAATCAGATGCAATGAACATGAAGAATTCCAAATTGTCATATAAAAATGTGCTCCTAAATGGACCCAGAGCTCCTTGGGAAAATGGTTGGTTCTTTGTGTAGGACAGGAAGTATTCTTTCAGTATGAACATCTGATGTATTTTTGTATCAGAAAGCAAGAAACAAAAACTAATGGGGTTATGTCAAAAATAGGATGCAAAAATCTAGTTGCCAGTGGCTCATGCCTATAATCCTAGCTATTCAGGAGGTTGAGATCTCAGGTTTGAAGGCTGCCAGGGCAGGACTCTGATCTCTGGCCAACCACCAGAAAACCAGAAGGTAATGATATTGTTCAAAACATGTTTAGCTGACTTATGTAACTGTAACATCTCCATATATCACTTTATAATAATAATAAAAGTGCACAAAAGGAAAATAAAGTAAAACTAACAAGAATAAAATTGCAATGTAACATAAGTTGCTTCTGTTGGTACTTAAAAGGAGGCAGAGGAACAAAAATGAAAATCACATACCAAACTCATTGAAATATGTATGTCATTGTTAAAACATCAACTCATTATTTTAACTATTAGTAACTTTAAAAAAAGTTAAGCAATTATCCTATATTTACTTACAAATGTTATTTCAGATAACTATAAAGAAATAAATTATAAAGGAATACAGAAAGATTCTAGTTAGTTAATTGTGAAGGGGAAAAAAAGTCATATTTAAACACTAAGTAATGATGAGCAATATATGCCAGAACTTTTAGCTAAAATCTTGATGTAGAGCTTTACAATGAAAGGAATCAAGTTGGCAAATCCTTGAATTCACTGATGGTCTCAGCACCAGTAACTTCTGGCATAATATATTACTAAAGCAATAGCACCTCCTATTATTTATCCTTAAGAGCACTTTCTCCTTCAAATAATGAATCTGATTCACTTCAGTATTTGGTGCTCATTTCCAATCAATGGGAAATACTTTAGTACCAGTCAATTGCCATAGGAAGAAATAACCACGTACATTTGCAGATATTCAAGAAAATAATTGACTAATTTCTATAATAAGCTAAAAACATAAAGGGAGAGAGTGAAAGAGCATGAGATTTTAAACAACTTAATAGACCAACAAATAGGAGCAATACAAGATAAACTCAGATATACAAGAAACATAGGAAAATGATGGTCCAAGGCAGGCCCCGAGAGAAAATGGAAATGGGTGACTCTCTCCAAAAAATAATGAAGGCAAAAGAAGGGCTTGGGACATGTCTCAAGTAGGAGATCACCTGCTGAGCAACTATAAAACCCTGGACTCAAATCCCAGTATAAGCAAACAAACAAAAAAGTAAGACCAATAAATATCAGCAGATTGATTTTTATGCTTATTTCCCAAAACAAAATGAAATAAAACAATGGTAATGATAATTTGGAAATGGGCTCCTAATTGAAATATAACAAAGACTCACTAATTTGGGTAGCTGTGATAATACTCCTTTAATTGTCAGAGACATCTTGAAATGTTAAAACATGGAATAACATGATTTTGCTATTGCTTTAAAATATTCAAGGAGAAAGAGAGTAGGAAGAAATAAAATAATTTTGGAAAAATGTTGATGGAGGTTTGAGGTAGTGAATGGGTGTTAGAAATGTTATACTTCGTTATACTTTTGTCTGGAAAATGTTATAATATTTCTTAAAAGTTTCACTTTTTGGTAAGTTACTCCATCACGTTACATAGAAGAAAAACATTTTAAAATATGGATTGCTAAAGTTTAGAGTTGAATCCAAGTTTAAGGAAGAAATTAAGTCATTTGGTTTAAACAATAAACAATCTGCCACAAACTGGTATCCTTGACTGATGTGGTGAGACTATCACAAACCTTGGAAGATGACAAAATAAGTCCAAACATGATGAAGAGAGTAAGTCTTATAGTAGTAGCTCTGGTCTTAGTCTGGTGTAAAATCATAAAATGTTAACACATGGTGCTGATATTTTTTAATAAATTTAACTGTATACTTAGTAACACATTTTGTAAGGCATTGAATCTGTGGGACCTTTGCTGTGCAAAGATTTGATGTATTAAAAGAATCAGTTATGTTAAATTATAATTGCAATGTTGTATAGAAATACTCAAATATGCTGGGCGCCAGTGGCTCACTCCTGTAATCCTAGCAAATGAGCTGGCTGAGATCTGAGGATCACGGTTCAAAGCCAGCCCGGGCAGGAAAGTCTATGAGACTCATCTCCAATTAACCACTAGAAAATTGGAAGTGGCGCTGTGGCTCAAGTGGTAGAGCACCCTCCTTGAGCTGAAGAGCTGAGGGACAGCATCCCAAGCCCAGAATTCAAGCCCCATGACAGACAAAAATAAAAATTAAAAAATTAAATAAATAAAGAAAGAAATACTCAAATCTGTAATCAATGGTTAGATGCTCAGAAAAATATTTGTTTCCAAACTTTCAAAAGATTCATAAGATTTTCATAAGATGCACAAAGGGACCTTAGTGAATTTTTGAATTATTTAGCACATACTTGGCATTTAAAAATCCTGTCAAAATTAGTAATCAGAAATTTAAAGCTTCTTGTTATTTTTTTTACTAAAGGAGAAAAAAATCCATCCTATGAAAATTGAAACACACTATGTTTATTTTAAGATGCTTTCTTTGTTCAGGATTTTATGAACTTTTTAGAATTCTAGTATCTTTCATTTGCATATTGAAAAGGAATCATGACACTTCCCATTTGTCATGACTGATATAAGTTGATCTGGTTATTTGCTGTTTAAAATAGAGGAGGTTGTGTGTTTGTGTACTGTTCATTCACATAATCATTTTCGTAATGAAATAATTGTATTTGCAATACATACCTCTTGGTGAATAAATCTGATCAGGACACTACTTAAGACAGACGTCACTGAGATATGCTAATGGGCAATGTATCTCCTGAGACAATAAAGACAATGATTACAGGACTAAATGTGCATATTTTAATTAATTAATTTTAATTTAAAAATTATTTTTTCATAGCTAGTCACTTTTTTTTTTGAAAGAATTCTGTTATATAACTGCAGTCTGAAGTTCTGTGCATTTGACATTTCAGGTATTCTAGAAATTGAATTTGAAGATTTCATTTATTTTTCCCAATAATATGTCAACCAAGAGATGTCTGTTCAGAAAGAGATCATTGTCTTCAGTGGTTCCGGGTAGATGGCAGAGGAGAAGCTGGAGGCTAAACAAGCTCTCACATATAAAGCAGGTTTAGTTTTCCAGTGAACAGTCTTATGCCAGGGAATCACACCAAGTGTGCCACTACAGTACAGAGACTTTGGCCAGAGAGGGAAAATCCAAGGAAGGAAACAGATTTGAGCAAATGCCAGAAGCCGCAGCTGCAGTGACGGCAGAGGTGGCAGCGTCCATAGCCACCATACTTGCAACACAGCGAGTGTGGGACACAGGTGCCAGACGCAGTGGGCATGCAGATTTACTCAACACCAGCAAGAACTGACAAGGAGCAGACATCTGCATCCTGCAGATCGCAGAAGAGAGACAACCCTGGAACCAAGACTCTTGCGTGAGAAGAAGCATGATGTCCTCACTCCTTCTCAGGGAGCAGAGGAGGGAAGGCCACGCCTCTCCATCCCCACTACCAGAGATCTCCATCTTTGACACTGACAAAGGGCTGGCTGAGCAGCTAGCTCCAACTCAGGACTTGGAAGAAAACAAAAGATTGATTTAGCAGGTCACAGGAACCTAACCTGACTTGGCAGGCTCAGCAACACCCAGGGAAAAGTCACCCAGCCCAGGCAGAAAAAGCTCCACCCATACAGGAGTGGTTTTGTTCACTGGGTAAACAGAACCAGAGGCAACCCCTTCCTATAGCAGCCTTGACAATCAATGGAAATTCAGTAAACATAAAGCACGAGAATGGCTCCAGGCTGGGCTCTGTGAGTGTCTCAGAAGCTAGCCCCTCAGGGAAAAGCTACTGTTTGCTGAAAGGCCTCAACTCTACCCAGAACCTAGCCTCATCAAAGCATCTCCAAAATTGAGGAAACAGCCATCTCCCTCTTTTGTGATACTCAAAGCAGATCTCCTCCCAGAGAACTACCCTAGGAGGAGGATCACAAAATCCTGGATAAAGCAGAGCAATTTTCTGCTTGCCCAAACAAACTGACATAAGAAACCAATCAACCCACAAGAAAATCAAACACCATAATCAGACCAGAGACTCCAACAAGAGACTGTTTATGGACAAAAGGGACATACAGGATCTTCCCATGCCCCTCAAAAATATCAAAGAACTCTTTTTTTGTACCTTTTTTTAAAAAACCTTTTTTTTAACTTTTATTAATTTTTAACTTAAAAAAATTGTTTTCTATTAAACTTTTTTTTTCTTCATCATAATTTTTATTTTAGGGGTATATGTGTGTGTGTGTTTTTGTTCATAAAGGTTTACTGACGTTTTGATCCTTTATTTTCTTTCTTTCTCATTCTTTTCACATTCTCTTCTCTTTTGTTCTTTTTTGCGTGACTTAATTGCTGTTCTGCTCACCCCCAAATATACCCGTAGTCGATTAGACTTAAATTCCTTAATAGCAGTACTACCTCTTTATACCTATATAATATTTTAAGTATTTTTATTTTTTAGGTTTTCAGGTCTTCTTCCTATCCCTCCCCCTTTCTCATCCTATCCCCGTTCTTCTCGGTATATTACATTTCTAATTTTGCATAATTTTAAAGTGTTTCACTTTTTAATTATAATTCTTGTTTTTCTATTTTTTCTTCTCTCTTTTTTCTTTTTCTTCTTTTTTTCTCTCTCTCTACTATCATTCTACCCAATCTATTTCCCTCTTTCAGAGTAGGACTTAGTTAATTCAACACTCCCTTTATCTTTCCACAGCCCACTATTCCTATTTTTACCCACATCTTACCCTAAACCTAATAATTTCTGGTTTGCCAAATTCTTCTTTGCTGTTCGTAGTCCATTAATACACAGTTGTTTGATGTTGAATAAATATATCTGTTGAACTAGATTGTATCTGCAGACTTTTGACTGTTCAACTACAGACTTTGGTTGATGCTTGCATTAAGATAGTATTCTAGCACAAAACTGGTGTTACTTTCATCCCAAATGGGCAGAACAAGCCGGAAAAAAACAAAAGAAAAATGGCAAGTCCGGGTATCTCAATTCCCACTCATGAAAATCAAGGGACAGAACAGACAATGAATAATCCAGAGGAGAGCTCCTATAAAGCTCTACATACACTACTGGTAAACATGGTAAATGAAAAGATTAAAACCTGCAAAAGACTCAGTGTGAGCATGATAAGGAGAGAGGAGGCAAACCAAAGGTAAATACTGGAATATCATGAGCTTGAGGAAGCTACTCAAAGATTGATACAGGAATTGAATGAGCAGCTTGAGAACACTCAAAGAGAAATAAAGGAATGGCGTGAGCAGGCTGAGATCAGTCAAAGAGACAGGAATTGCATCAGCTGGCTGAGGACAGACAAAGAGAAAGTCAGGAATGCTGTGAGCATGCTCAGAACACTGAAAGAGAACTACAGGAATTGCATGAACTGAGGAAGCTAATCAAAGAGTAATAAAGGAATAGAGAGAGCAGGATGAGAATACACAAAGATCACTAAAGGCATTCATGGAATCCACGAATGGATAGCTGAAAGAAGTCAGGGAGTCCACAAAGGGAATGCTGAATGGAAAACAACAGAAGGAATGGGAGTCAAAGAAACCATAACCAATCATCTAAGTGATTTGAGAATAAACACTGAACACCAAATTAAGGAAGTAAAGTTCATACAAGATGTAAAACAAAGCCCCAACAAAGAATTTGAAGCCATCAAAGCCGACCAACAAGAAGGAAAAGAAATATAAAAACAAAGTTGAAAGTCTTGATAGTAGGCTAGACCATGCAGAAGATCGAATCTCGGGGATTGAAGACAGCCTAGATATTATAGAGAAAGAACATACAACCGTACAAGACAAATCCATGAAATATGATAGATCTATCCAACACTTGGAAGACACCATCAGAAAGACTAATCTGAGAATAATGGGTGTAGAGGAGCACTTAGAGACGGAAGTTAATGGTCTAGGAAATTTTTTAACAGGATCTTAGCAGAGAACTTCCCAAAAATGCAAAAAATTGGCCTATTCAGGTACAAGAAGCTTTTAGAACTCCAAATAGACAAGACGAGAATAGGACATCCCACCGTCACAGTATAATCCACACAGGATCAATTCAGACCAAGGAAAAGATCCTTAAAGCTGTCAAGGAGAAAACATTAATCATATATAAAGGGAAATCAGTCAGAATCACCTGAGATTTCTCAGCAGACACAATTAAAGCAAGAAGAGCCTGGAATGATGTATGCCATGGCCTAAAGACAAACAACTATCAACCAAGAATACTGTATCCAGCTAAACTCTCCATAACCAAAGGTCAAATAAAAACCTTCCATAGCAAAGAAAAATTGAAACAATATATCTCCACCAAACCAGTTCTACAAAAATTCTTAAAGATGTCCTACACATAGAAAACCAGCAACTCCACAATAAAGGCCAAGAAATCGCCCCCAAACTGAGAATCCAAGAACCATAGGAAGAACCCAGTTGCTGCAGCACACAAGAAGGTGGATAACATGGCAGGAACTCCCAAATACCTCTCATTCCTATCTCTCAATGTTAAAGGACTTACCTCTCCAATTAAGTGACCTACACTGTCTAGTTGGATTAAAAATCAAGATAATTCTATCAGCTGCCTTCAGGAGTCACACCTTGCCCATGAAAACAAACACATTTTCAAGGTGAAAGGCTGGAACAAAATCTACCAAGGAAACGGCCCCAATAAACAGGCAGGAGTTGTAATCCTAATATCAGATAAAATAGACTTCAAATTAAAATTATTGACAAGGGATAAAATATGTCACTACATACAAATTAAGGGATGACTTCTTCAGGAGGATATTACAATTCTAAATCTCTATTCGCCAAACAACAGAGCACCAATATTTAGCCAGTACTTTGCCTCAAATCCCACATAGATCAAAAGACATTAATTGGGGATTTTAACACACGACTCTCCCCACTAGATAGATTAACTCGGCAAAAACTCAACAGAGAAACCACAAATCTAAACAACTGCATAGATCAACTAGATTTAACAGACATCTACCTTATATTTCATTCAGGCAGCATCCAAATACACGTTTCTCTCAGCAGCACATGGAATATTTTCTAAAATAGACCACTTTTTGGGTCAGAAAGAAAACTTGTCCAAATTCAGAAACATTGAAGTTATACCTTGGATTCTCTCAGACCACAAGGGAATAAAATTAGAACTCAACACCAAAAACCACCAAAGTCCTGTAACACATGGAGGCAGAACAACACACTGCTGAATCACGAGTGGGTCATGGAAGAGATTAGAAAGGAAATTCAAATGTTCAAGACATTCAACAAAAATGAACACAAAAATTAATAGCAACTATGGGACACAGCAAAGGCAGTACTCAGAGGCAAGTTTATAGCTCTGAGTTCCTACATCAACAAATTGGAGAGATCTGAAACTAACAGTTTAATGACACATCTGGACCTCCTTGAAAATTAGCAGCAAGATAAACCCCAATCCAGTAGATGGAAAGAAATAATTAAAATTAAATCAGAATTAAGTGAACTAGAATTAGAAAAAAACATATACAGGATAAACATAACAAAGAGGTGGTTCTTCGAAAAAATTAACAAAATTGACAGATCCTTATCAAATCTTATCAGAAAAAGAAGAGAACACACCCAGAAACATCACCACAGAAACAACCAAGATTCAGAATATTATAAGGTAATACTTCTCAAAACTTTATGCTAATAAGTGTGACAACTTGGCAGAAATGGACCTTTTTCTAGCGAATATTGACATGCCAAAAGTAAACCAAGATGAGTTAAACCATCTTAACAGGCCCATATCAAGCATTGAAATAGAAACAGCAATAAGAAACTTCCCATCTAAGAAAAGCCCAGGACCAGAATTCTAAAAGGACTTCAAAGCAGAGTTCACACCAATACTCCCCCAACTCTTCAATGAAATTGAAAAAGAAAGTTCACTATCAAACTCATTCTATGATGCCATCATACCCTCATCCCCATACCAGGCAGGGACTCATCAAAAAAAGAGAACTATAGGCACTTTTCTTTGATGAACATTGATGCAAAACTTATCAACAATATTTTGGCCAATGGACTTCAACAATTCATCCAAAAAAATCATACGATGAAACAGATGCAAAGTTGGTTCAAAATAGGCAAATCAATTAATATAATTCATCACATAAACAAGAGAAAGCATAACAACCACAATGTTATCTCAACAGATGCAGAAAAACCATTTGACAAGAGCCAACACCCCTTTATGATGAAGGTTCTGGAAAAATTAGGAATCCATGGAACATTCCTCAATACAATAAAGGCTGTATATTACAAACCTACAGCCAGCATTATACTTAATGGTGAGAAACAAAAGCCATTTCGTCTTAACTCTGGAACAAAACAAGGAATTCCACTTGCTGCACTTCCCTTCAAACTACTATTAGAATGCCTAGATACAGCAATAAGACAAGATGCAAATATAAATGGGATCTAAATAGGGAAAGAATAAGTTAAACTCTCCCTTTTTGCAGATGACATGATCTTGTATTTAAAGAATCACAGAGATTCCACTCCCAAATTACTCAAACTGAATCAAAAGTTTGGCAAAGTAGCAGGGTAAAAAATTAACACCCAAAATCAATGGCTTTTCTGTATGCCAACAATGAGAAAAGTGTGGCTGAAATTAGGAAAGCAACTCCATTAGTAATAGCCCCACAAAAAATAAATTACCTAGGAATTAACTTAACCAAAGAAATGAAGGACCTCTATGATGAGAACTTTAAAAACCTGAAAAAGGAAATCAAAATAGAACCTAGAAAGTGGTAAAAACTCCCATGCTCCTGGATTGGAAAGATCAACATCGTGAAAATTGCAATACTTCCCAAGGCTATCTACAAATTCAATGCGATACCTATCAAAATTCCAACCTCACTCTTCAAGGAAATAGAAGAGGCAATCCAAAAATTCATATGGAACAATAAAAGACCCCGAATAGCAAAAACGCTCCTCAACCGAAAGAACACTGCTGGAGGAATATCAATACCAATTTTCAAACTCTACTACAAAGCCATAGTAGTAAAAACAGCTTGGTATTGGCACAAGAACAGACCTCAGGACCAATGGAATAGAATTGAAAACCCAGAAATGAACCTACAGACCTATAGCCATCTAATCATCGATAAGGGAGCTAAAACAATAGAATGGAAGAAAGACAGCCTCTTCAGTAAATATTGCTGGAAAAAAAATTGTTAACTACTTGTAGAAAACTAAAGCTAGATACTTATATATCACCTGGCCCGAGAATCAATTCCAAATGGATCAAAGACGTCAGAGTCAAAGCAGACACTCTGAAAACATTACTGGATGGAATAGAGGACAAACCCTAGGTCTCCTTGGCACAGGCAGAAATTTTCTTAATAGAGATCCAGAAACTCAACAAATAAAAGAAAGATTGGACAAATGGGGTTGCATGGAATTGCAGAGCTTCTGTATGGCAAAGGACATAGCTAGAAAGATCAATAGAAACCCCTGGTTTGGGAGAAGTCCTTCACTAGCCATACAATGGACAAGGGTCTCATATCTAAAATATAGTTGGAAATCAAAAAATTAAATCCCCCAACAACAAATCTTCAAAGAAACAACTGCCCAATAAATAAGTGGCCTAAAGACTTAAAGAGAAACTGCTCTGAAGAGGAAAGAAGGATTTCCAATAGACACAGGAAGAAAAGCTCAACCTCTCTAGCCATAAAAGAAATGCAAATCAAAACAACATTGAGATATCACCTCACCCCAGTTAGAATGGCTATAACCAAGAACTCTAATAACAACAGATGCTGGAGGGGATGTGGACAGATGGGAACCTTACTGCATTGTTGGTTGGAGTGTAAACTTGTTCAACCACTTTGGAAAGCAGTATGGAGGTTCCTCAAAAGACTCCACATAGAGCTCCCCTATGACCCAGCAGTCCCACTTTTGGGCATTTACTCAAATGATCACCAACAAGACCACACTAAAGCTATCAGCACAAATATGTTTATTTCAGCATTATTTACCATTGCTAAGATATGGAACCAACCCAGATGCCCCTCAGTAGATGAATGGATCAAGAAAATGTCGTATATGTACACAATTGAATTCTCTGCCTCCATCAGAAAGAATGACATTGCCTCATTTGTTAGGAAATGGAAAGACTTAAAAAAAATTACATTAAGTGAAGTAATCCAGGCACAAAGAAACATAGTTCCCATAGTTTCCCTTATTTGCAAATACTAGTATATGTCTGAGTGAAGCATAAAAGGTCAGTTATGTTGATGTTAGGGAAATGAACCCTAAGATATATATTCAATTTTTTTCTTTCATGTGATTGTTTCTAACATATTTATAAGATGATTTCTTTGTTGCTTTGTATGTCCCTCCCCCATGCTATAACCCCTGCTTTCACTGTATTTGATGTTGGTATAATTTGTGCAGGTGAAGGGAACAAACAAATCGTTTAAATAGAGATACAGTTTGACCTATTGCAACAATGAGCTGTACAAGTCATTATATCGAAAAATTAACTTTACAACTTTGGTGATGGGGGTATAGGGAGCGGTGAATTCGGTGGAGGTGGCGGAGCGGGGGAGGATGTGAAGGGATAGGAAGGGGAAACAAAGGAGCAGGCTACAATGCTTAGTAAGAAATGTACTCATTATCTTGCCCATGTAATTGTAACCCTTCTGTACAGTATTTTTACAATAAGAAAACGAGATCATTGTCTTCTTAATCCTTAACATCTATAACATCTGTTAGCATTCTTAATAGTCTATAACATCTGTTTATTCTTCTGAAGGAATGTCACTTTCAACAAAAAATGTCATCCTCAGTTTGCCGGAACAGAATTCTTGCAAATGCAACCAGGAATTGATGTTTATGGCTTCCAAAATTAAGTTTGAGCCTGTTGCATATTAGACAGGCCATGAACGAAACGTATTCAGGTTTCTGCTTTTTTTGGTATTTTCTTTTGGCATTCTCTTCCATTACCTGCCTGTGATGCTCACAGTCACAGTGCTCTTCCTCCTTTGGCTTTGAACCCACTTTCTATAGAACATGGCTGTCATTTGGACTGCATTTTAAATAGGCTTCAGATTCTTGGAACTTCTGTTTGTCCTAGACGTCTAGCCCTAGAATAAGAAGACTATGTCTATTAGATTTTTTATGATAGTATATTACATTATGGTCTCTAATAAGAGTAGTAAACTGGGGCTGCAAGTACTTCATGTATTTCTAGATAAATTACTTCATTCTCTGCTGTTTCCAGGTAAACAAGATTTGTCATATTATTTAGCTCTTTTCTGCCAATTTTTTTTCTTATCTCAAGGATCAGATGCCTTCTAGGATTCAGAGTTCTTCTTCTGCTGCTATTAGAATATTTCAACCATTTGGGGGAAAGGCTTTTTGTAAATTTTCAGTTGCAAGATTTTCTTCCATGTAAGTGTTAATTGAAAAGTACACGGCAGTGTTGTCAGCTTTAACAAATTCAGTATAAAAAAAAAAGAAAAAAAGCAGACAATGTTATTTTTCAAGCCTTTATGACTGTTTGTGGACTTGTTCTGAATCATTTTTATGTGACACCTACCTCAAAAATGCAACAAAACTAGTTCCACCATCTATCCCAGAATGTTCCAGAGTTTTCCTGTTGTTATCATTGATAAATGCAATGAAGGGAACAAGTGACTCATTGAAAATAAACATAGTGCTAGGTTTCCAGACTTGGAACCATAGTCTAGGAGTTTAGGTATGACACCACAGCAGGAACTGGTTCTCACAAATAAAATACAATCCCTACTGATAAAAATATCCTATCATTTATGAACTTGTGAATGCCTTTTTTGTTGCTTTTTATGAAATAATAGCATTTTTTCTGAAGGCTAGGAAATCCAAGCTCAAGGTCTCTTTTGGTTAGGACCCAGGCTCTCTGTTTCCAAGATGATACCTTGTCACTGCACTCTTCAAAGAGGGGCTGCTGTATCTTCACTATAGGAGATCTAAGGGCAAGGAGGGGAGAATTCTCTTCATCAAACACATACCAGGACTTGTAATCTACTTACCTGTCAAGTACCTCCTAAAGGCAATGCCTCTTTCTAATAAGCCTTGGATGATGAAGTTTCAGTGTTAGTTCTGAGAAGACAAAAATATTCTAAACATCGAAAAGCTAGGTGCCAGCGGTTCAAACCTGTAATCCTAGCTACTCAGGAGGCTGATATCTGAGGATCACAGTTCAAAGCCAGTCCGGGCAGGAAAGTCCGGGAGAATCTTATCTCCAATAAACCACTAGAAAACCAGAAGTGGAGTTGTGGCTCAAGTGGTGGAGTACTTGCCTTGAGCTGAAGAGCTGAGGGACAGCGCCCAAGCCCAGAGTTTTAGCCCCACGACCAACCAAAAACAAATGTCCTACACATAGCACAGATATTTATTGAAAATGAAGTAGTAGTTTTTTAATACTATCCTATACAAATAATAGCAGAAAATATTAGGAGTGATGTTTAGAGTTGAAGGTAACTGTCATACAGGAAGTGGACATGGTGGGAGAGGTAGAGTGGAGGAATGCTTTCTTGTTATGATTTGAAGTACTAATGAGAGTTTAACCATGTCACATGAATTATTTTAATGAGAATAAAAATATTTGAAGAAAATCTTGAGTGACAGCCGGACATTGACATTGCAGAAGAACTAAGTCTGATGTTAAAAATCAACCCATTCTAAAATGGAATCTGACAGAGTAGAAATCCTAGAACCCGAGATGAATGCTAAATACTTAAAAGGACTAGATTTTAACAAGAGTATCTGCCTCTTAGTTTTCTATTGGGCCCTTCAAATTATGTAGCCAGAGTGACCAATAATAATGACTTGGATTCTAACAATTCTGATTAATTTTGACTGTTTTTGAGATATATGTAAATAGATTTATGTACTATGTGTTTTTCTGTGTTTGGTTTCTTTCATTCAACATTGTATTTGTGAGATCCTTCCATATTCGTGTATTTGTTGGTAGATTCTTTATACTCACACTGCATAGCACTGTTTTCAAGACTTCGTATGTTTAGAAAAAATCTGGAGTGTTTAGTAAAGCAGATCTCTAGATCCACTTTCAGAACTTCTGTTTTAGCTACTCTAGGGTAAGTTTTAAGGACTGGTTTTACTAACAATGCCCATATGTGATGCTGGAATGGGGATCGTATCTTGAGAACCATTTCTATAGAGGATGCCATATAGGAATAGACTACCATGCTTTCAATAGGCATTTGGTTTGTGATTACTGTTTTCTTTCTTGAGATAAGGTCTCCCTGTTGCTTAGGTTGGCCTGGAACTCTTTATCAGAATTCCCACTTGTGCCTTTCAAGTGCTGAAATTACAGATATATACCACAATGCCCACCTTTTTCTGATCACTTTAAAAAATATTATTCATGTATTTACTCTTGGCTATACTAGTTTATTCTGATAATCTTCATTAATTCCTTTATTAAAAATAAATAGCTCATGTAGTGAGACTATGTATTATCTTATTTTTAAAAATACATTGAACAGACAAAGGATAATAATGACATCATATTGTTTTCTGAGTGCCAAGAAATAAAGTCATTTTATTACCATCTCCAGTTTGCTTATGAGAAAGTAAAAAGTATAGGATACTGAGGTTGGCAAAGTTCAAGGACACGTCCTTAAGTACCACATCTCTTCCCCTAGACATGCCATAGTAAGTATGCCAAGCCAGAAGTGTAATCCATATAGATATAGATCAGAAGATACAGGAGAAATCACTCTCACTGCAGAAATCCCTGCCTTGCATTCATAGAGCCAATACTCCAGCTGATGGGACAGATACAAAGTGTATACAATAAATAAAGGATAACAGCAGGTGGGTACAAGTCAGTGAGCTCAATTTCATTTGATAAAATATACAGAAAGAATTCAAAAAGAAAAGAATTGAGTCCTACAATCCACGGAGAAATTTAGTAAACAATGTAAAAGGGCCTTCTAGGCAGGGGGGATATGCTGAGTAAAAGTATCATATGTTCTGACAACTGAAAATAGTTCTATATGGTTGAGACATGGGGTGAATATGGATGAATTGCATCGTAGAAAACACCTCATGGGGGTTTTGTTATATGAGAGTTTAGAAAAAGGTAAGCAAGGGAAATGAGGTCAGATTTGCTCTGTGTGTGTGTGCATGTGTGTGTATGCATATGTATGCATATGTGCAGAGCATGTGTGCACTGGGCCTGGAGCTTGAATTCAGAGGCTAGGTATTGTCCTCAAGGCTTTCTGCTGGTTAATTGAAGATGAGACTTTGGAATTTTTTCCCTCTAGCTGGCTTCTAACCTCAGTCCTCAAATCTCAGCCTTCTGAGCATCTGTGATTATAGATACGAGCCTCTAGTACCTGGTTCCGAAGCAGAAACGGTCAAATAAGTTGATGTTAGGTGAAATGAACCCCAAGATAGGGATTCAAATGTTTTATTTTCTTACTTGTTATTGTTTCTAACATATTTATGAGATGATTTCTTTGTTGCTTTGGATGTCCCTCCCCCACGGTATAACCCCTGTCACTATAGTTGATTTTGGTATCATTTGGGGAAGGGAAGGGAAAAAACAAATTGTTTAAATAGGGATACAGTTTGACCCATTGCAACAATGAGAAGTACAAGACGTTATGTCGAAAAATGAACTTTACAACTTTGGTGCAGGGGAGGGGGGAGGAAGAAGGGGAGGTGCGGGGAAGAAGGGGAGATGGGAAGGGTAAACAAAGGAGGAGGCAACAATGCTTGATAAGAAATGTTCTCATTACCTTGCTCATGTAATTGTAACCCCTCTGTACGGTATTTTCACAATAAAAATAAAATAAAATAAGTTTAAAAATTTGCCTTTTAAAGGATCACTAAGATGTCAGATAAAGGATAGACTATAAAAAAGGAAGAAAATTATACATTGTCATAACTGAAACTTTTAAGGAGTATTCAGTCACTAGTACATTTTCCTCAAAATTTCTAGCCATAATAGAGCAAGTGATTGATATAATTTTTGTTAAACACTTTAAGTAATTTCTAATATTAATCTATCTATGCCTACTATATTTATTATCTACTAAAACAAAGATAATGATAAAAATGTCATTCCATTGTAATACTTCACTTGAAATCACTCTGTCACCAAAGATAACACAATAGATAAGTTACAAAAGTATTCTGGAAAATTACAGACTTGAAAGAAATTGAACTGATTGTAAAAACAAATTATTTCAACTTGATTGATTGGTTCTAAGAATACAGAGTACTTCTAAAGGGTTGGGTATAACAATAGTCATGAAATTAAAAGAAGTGATATTCCTCTGGTATGTGAGAACTCTCTGTTATAGAGCTACAGAACTAGGTATATACATACTCTGTTCCTCTTGGGCAGTACTTTCAAAAATTTTAGATACACTGAAAATGTTAATTATGACGATGGCATTAATGATATAGGTAACTACTGCTCATTAAGTACTTATTGTGAATTGAATGTTTCATTTTTAAATTAATTTCATTTCTAATTAACATTTTTTATTATTGTATAAGTGGTTTCAACTCAATGGTCAAGTGTTTCATTTCTATTATTTCAATTATATAGATTAATTATCCTTTCTTTGAAATGTTAGGCATCAGAAGTGTTTTAGATTTCAGATCTGTGATTGGATTTTGGAATATTTGTATATGTGTGTGTGTTTGCATGTATCTTTTAGGACAAGATTGAAATAAAAATATGAAATTCACTGTTTCATATACAATGTACATATTCTGAGGTAATTATATATATATATATATATGCATACTGTGTGTGTGTGTGTGTGTGTGTGTGTGTGTGTGTGTGTGTGTGCGTGCGTGTGTGTGTGTGTGTACCTTCATTTTCGCTGAATCCCATCAGAGGCAATTGGGAATTTTCCTCTTGTGAGGTCGTGTCAATACTCTGAAAGCTCTGAATTCAAATATTTTGGACTTTAGATGTTCAGGTTAGGAATGTTCAGCCGTTTCCAATTCTATGAAGCTGGTATCATTATTCCCATTTAGCGATAACAAAACTAAGGCTTAAATAATTTATCCAAAACACTAACATTGTATGTGTTAATCACTTACAATGTGAGGGTTTTAAGCCTCACATTTATGAGGGTTTTAAGACTCACATGAATGTTACCTAGAAACTCATGTCTTCAATTATGACATAAATCTCTTTGTTCTCTAGATCTGCATGTGATACTCAATTTTCAATAAATAACTGGCTCCAAAATACATGAAATATGTCAAAAAATGCATTGAACTAAGCTTTTTAGGGCCTAAATAACTTTCTTTAAATCTTCATAAAAGATAAGAATGATATACAATTAACAGAATTATATCCCATAATTATAGCCATAAGGAATAGGACTATAATTATAACCATAAGGAATAGGAAAAATGTATAAAATTTAGAACTGATTTCAAATCATTTTCTAAATTAATTCTAAAAAAAAGAAAGATAAACATAATGAAAGTAGAGATCTCTATAGAAAGGACAAGAGAAGGGGTATAAGAGGAAGATTTATATGCAATGGGAACTAGAACAATAGATAAAATATATGTAAGCGCTCGTGCCTGCTATCACAGCTACTAAGGAGACTAAATCTGAGGATCCTGATTTGGAGCTTAGCCAGACAGGAAAGCCTGTGAAATTATTTCTGATTAACAAGAAGTAGATGAGTTGTTTAAGTGGTAGAGAGCAGAGAGCCAGCCTTGAATGAAAAAAAGCAAGGGAAAGCACTCAGCAAGCCCCAGTACTGGGAAAAAAGGGAACACACACACACACACACACACACACACACAGAGAGAAAGAGAGAGAGACACACACACACACACACTCTGCACATAGATAAGGAAACTGAGAGTGCGATAGGGTTTAAGGGTTTGGTGGAAAGGGATACAGATATCCAAGACAATACTACACAAGTATCCCTTCTGATTACTTTGGTAATTAAACTTTATGTCATAACATTATAGAGAGGAATGACCCCCATGAAAATATCAAGTAAATATACGGACATAAAACTAGGAATATTTCATCCCCCAACTCTAAAGCAGAGGGAAGACATTGGGATTTTGCAGAGGGATTAGGCAGCCAAGAGTTGGAGTGTTAAGTGCTGGTTAGCTTGGAACTTGTGTGCCTCAAAGTTATTGACTATTAAAGGTGTATGTTCTGTTGGGCACTAGTGGCTCACCCCTGTAAATCTTATCTTAAAAATTGCTTTTACATATAAAATTAATGATTATAAATACTAAGAATGAAGTTGACATAACTAATTTAAATATTTCATTAGTTATTTCTGGACTTTGACTTTAGTCAGTTTCATATTTCGAAACTAATTTCAAAGTATTTTTATGCTTCTGTAAGTCCTTGGAGGGAGGGGGGAGGCTGGGAAGGGAGGTGAAGGGTAAACAAAGGAGGAGGATGCAATGCTTGGCAAGAAATGTATGCATTATCCTGCCCATGTAATTGTAACCCCTCTGTACAGTATGTTCTCAAATAAAATAAAATAAAATTAAAAAAAAAATAAAATAAAATAAATTATATATAAAAAAAAAAAAAAAAAAAAGCTAGCAGGTGCAAGGCTTAGGGTCTACATTGTATAACAGAACCAATGGTCATGCACCACATGTTACATTGAGTATGCACTGGTGTGGCATGAAGACAGGCACACTTTCTCCTGCATCAACCTATGAGGGAAAACTCCAGTCATTCTCATAGAGTGTTTTGAAACAGAAGTTCAAATTCTACAAATACACACACACACACACACACACACAGAGGCATTTTACCAGGGGCAAGATCACAGAAGATCCATCCTCTTTCCAGTAGTCCCTTTTCTCCAAAGGCTTTTCACTTAGCAACCAGTAATTTTGTCTGACTCATCTCTTAACATTTATTATAAATATAAAATGGTAAATTTCTAACTACATTGTTCTCTCTGATGTATTCAGTGTCATACTTCTACTGTAAAAAGAAGCCTTTTCTTCACATCTATTTACTATCTAATTTATATAATTATCCATACATCTACCCACATAGCTATCTATCTAGCTAGCTAGCTATCTGTCTGTCTATCTGTCTATCATCACTGGTGTCTTGTACTTTTGGAAGAACCAATGTGTAGCCTTGGATTCTTATTCTATTCAGTGGATTATTGTCTACTTACATTTTCATAGATATGGCCAAATGAGACTTTTTTAGAACTGATCAATTGCCATATTCCTTTGTGATGTCCCCAGATATTTATATATATTATTTTCCTAGGAATTCTAGATCTTATTAGTGTGGAAATGTACTAAGGAAAAAAGATTTGAGTGCTTGATAATGGGTTTAATTAATTTTCTTTAGTAAAGAAAGCTAGAAAACACAAAATATGTCCATGCATTCAAACTTCTACTAAGCTTTACATTCTAATCCAGACTTCATAGAATTTTTCCTTTACTATCAATATTCCATTGTAATGCCCATCTATAATGAGAAATTTTGTTCCCACCATAAATACATTTCCTTACTTGTTCAATTTATTTAGTTCTACAATATACACAAAGTTTCAGAATAACTAAATTCTTACACTCCTAAAAAGGACAGCAAAAAAGAGTTTATAATTTTTCCACGTTTTTATTTAGTAAGAGCTTGCTGAATAACCTAGGGTAGCCTCAAAAGCATGATCCTTCTGCCTCAATCTCCCAAGTAATAAGTATACAAGTCTGTTTGACCACCACTTCTAACATTGCCTTTGCTAGGCAAGCTTTTTGCCACTAGCTATATGTTAACTCTTTATCTTCTTTAGATTAAAGATATAACGCAAAGCTATTTTATGCCAAAATAACTGGGATAAGTTGGATTTATTTAATACTATTTCTGGTTCATTATCAAATGTGAGGTATGGATAATTTCTACTCCACTTATTAGCTTAAATAAAACTTTCTAATGCTCTGAATTAAGTTCTGTTAGGTGATTTCAGTATCTTTGTTTTTCTGTGAAGAAATTTCCCTTTGAATCTGCTGTGTTTCAAAATAGCAGTGATCTGGTCTCTCATTTCACCTCTGTTAACCTCTGAAAAAGTGGTGAGTTTCAACACACTTTTACTGAAAAAAAATGAATTTTATGTAATAATTGCTACAGGATTTTTTAAAAAATAAGAATTGGAAGAGGTAAGTTGTTACCTATCTTTCTGCTCTATTCCACCTCTTTTCTTTCTGATTTCACAGGCAGAAGAGATACTATTTGAAGTTTGTTGACAAACATTTCTTAAGATGTTGGGTATATTCTAGGCACTGAAACAACTAGATCGATCTGAGGATTAGCATCTAGTGTCAAAATGAAATTGTCCTGTGACATGAGGCATCCACTGAGAACATTATGAACTTTTTCTACATGATATATCAAAAAAGTACATGTTTTTATTTGACTAATAATAAGCACATTTCTGTTTATTTAAAGTATATTTTTGCCTGGTTTGCTTTCCCTCTAGTGATTAAATGGCAAAATTAAATTTCTCACTTGGAGTCCTATGTATCAAGTTTGTGTAAGAGTGTGAAAATCCATTACTGACATCACTATGCTATAAATCATTGTAAATAATTTTTAAGATGGGTCAAATCTATGTAACCTAATTTGGACCCACCAAATGAAAATTATGTGTTCAAAATTAATTTTTTCATATGTATTTACAAATGATAAAAAGAAGACACAAGACAATGTATCTTCAACAATAGGGGACAACCTCTTCACACAAAATTTAAATTAAGTAGGAAAAATATTAACATGAAGTGTTTTTTTGTCTCATTTTCTCCCTAGATTCTATGAGGTGTGCACCATCTTTCTCTATAGTCTAAACAGATTATTGCTTATTTCTGTTAAATTCCTATGATGCAGTTGATAAGATTTCCTTCTTTTGCCTTAATTGCTGGAGAAAAGAGTATAGTAATGAACTAGAGAATGCACAAGGAACTCCCATGGACTTATGAGCAAGTTTATGCTAGAATCCAGAAAAGTCTTTCCCTGTATCTCTCCTCTTCTGAAAGGAAAGCCTTGGATAAAGCCAGTGTTTATTATTAAATAATGGTCCATTTTCAGGATATATTTTTTGAAGATTTAAAATCATATGATGTTCCTCATACTTTGACTGATGGTTAGTGATCATAAGCAATTTGTAGGCCTTATGTGGGTTCTCTTTCTTTTTCTGTGCACAGGTCTGTTCTGTGGACAAATATAAATTAACGCTCAGATACAATTTCTGTTATGTATGATTGCGTGTAAAGGGGAACAGTAAGAGGGATAAACCTGAAATTATTCTTAATAGTGAAGCAAGAATAAAGCCAGTCACTGCAGACACAGCACTTATACTCTCAGCAGCATGCACTGGAGGATTTTTTTAATTTTAATTTTATTGTAAAGGTGTTATACAGAGGAGTTGCAGTTATATAAGTAGTGCAATGAGTACATTTCTTGTTGAACAGTGTTACCCCTCTCCTGTTTTATTTTTCTTTTAGAGGATTTTTCTGACACGAGACAACAAAAACAGTGCCCACAAATTCCAAGAGTCGGTTCTAAGAGTTATCAATCATAGTTTTTAATGGACACAAAGTCAAAAGTGACCATGCCTGGCCTTGTAGCAAGATTCAAAATGTTGACCAAATATTGTCACAAAACATTCAGGTGTTAGCTGGTTGGTGGCTCATGCCTGAACCCTCGCTACTCAGGAGGCTTAGATCTGAGGATTGAGGTTCAAAACCAGACTGGGCAGGCAATTCCCTAAGACTCATCTCAAATTATTCGCCAAAGACCTGGAAAAGGAGGTGTGACTCAAGTGGTAGAACATTAACCTTGAGCAAAAACCTCAGGAACAGCAAGCTGGCTCAGAGTTCAAGCTGTGACATACCAAAAGAAAATCAATCAAACAAACAAAAAGAACTATGAAAGTCTTACAAAATCTGATATACTCAACAATCTTAGTAAGGGAGGTTTTCAGATAACAGAAGGCAAGCAAGAGCTAGGTAACAGAATTGCTAATACAGAGGAAGGACCAATTCCTAAGAATTAAATCTCAATGTATCCTGGGTTTAGGTTAACATACAAGGTCTCTAATGATTAGATGTTAATTAGGTTACTTACAGAAGCCTTACTACTTTGGCCATAAAATATATCCATTTCAAACAGGTGTTATACGATTGGATTCCTGTTATGTTTACGATAAACAATCTTATGCCAGGTATACCCTGCTGTGAATTACAACTTTCTTGTTAGCAATACCCTGGGTTTTTGGTTAAAGGATATTATCCTTAGAATATCTGTTTATAAGGATATTTAACTAGTCATCTTTTCTCTTCCCTAAAATATCCTCTTACAATGGTAACGAATGAATTGGAAACCTTTTGTTTATTTCTCAGATGGCAAAATCCAGTGGGTTGAAATCCAGCCAAGTTCTTCCTTTCTGAAATCTGAATTCATTTTGTAATTACTTAAGAACAGAATCAGATAAACTTTAAGGAATTTTGTTTGTCTATTCATTTACCTAGTAAATGTATCTCATATCAAATTTTAATAGGTAAAACAGTTCAAGCATTGGTGGCTCATGCCTGTAATCCTAGCTATTTAAGAAGCTGAGGAATGAGGATCATGGTTTGAAGCCAGCCAGGACACAAAAGTCCATGAGACTCTTACCTCCAATCAAACTCTAGAAAATCGCAAGTGGCTCCATGGCCCAAAGTGGTAGAGCACTAGCCTTGAGCAAAAGAGCTCAGGGACAGTGCTCAGACCCTGAGTTCGAGCACCACGACTCACACAAAAAAAGGAAAGGGAAGGAAAGAGGAACGAAAGAGGGAAGGAAAAGGGGAAGGGAATGGAAGGGAAGGGAAGGGAAGGGAAGGAAAGGGAAGGGAAGGGAAGGAAAGGGAAGGAAAGGGAAGGGAAGGGAAGGAAAGGAAAGGAAAGGAAAGGAAAGGAAAGGAAAGGAAAGGAAAGGAAAGGAAAGGAAAGAGGAAAGGAAAGGAAAGGAAAAAGGAAAGGAAAGGAAAGGAAAGGAAAGAGGAAAGGAAAGGAAAGCACTGGCCTTGAGCAAAAGAGCTCAGGGACAGTACTCAGATCCTGAGTTCAATCACCATGATTCACACATACAAAAAGAAGAAGAAGGAAAGGAAAGGAAGGAAGGAAGGAAGGAAAGAAGGAAGGAAGGAAGGAAGGAAGGAAGGAAGGAAGGAAGGAAGGAAGGAAGGAAGGAAGGAAGGAAGGAAGGAAGGAAGGAAGGAAGGAAGGAAGGAAGAAATAAGGAAAGAAAAAACATACACATGATACTTAAAAACGTGCTCTTTACTATCTGGCATAAGGGAGATGGGACAAATTGATATAATCTGGGCAGACTTTGTGACCTTTCTTATTTCCTTCCTCTTTGAATTTAACTTGTTCTCTCAGTGTGATATAGTAAGGATGCATTATGCTAGGGGATTATATCCTGTCTTATAAAATCAAAGCATACTCACCCAAAATGCAAAATAGGAGTAAACGTAATAGAGTAAGTCACATTTACTAATTTAATAAATAGAATAAATAGAGTAAGTGTAAGTAAAATAGTAGAGTAAGTAATATTTACTAATGTTAGTAAATATCCTTTAATGATATATATTCTCTCTTGAATGTGATCAACTTAATTTATCATTAATAAATTCATGACCCATTATTAAATTCAGAAATCTCTCTTAGCAGCATCTCATACCAGCTGGAAATATTTTGTAAAGAAATTGTGATATCTCAACCATAGCTTCTCATGAACAGTGTCATATCAAACTAAATGTCAGTAGATATCCTTCCAGTTTAGTTTTTGCTCATAGTTAATGAATAAGCAAGAATTAGATATCTTGCATATAAATAATACAAAAGAAAAGAAAACTAAGCAATATTAGGACTATGAGCCGGTTGGCTTTGTGTCTTCCACTTGCTGGGCTTTGATACCCTGTAACTACTATAAAAATTTACTTTTTAAAAAAGAATCCATGGGCATTTAGAGCTATAACATCAGTGCAGAGAAATTACACATGGTAGGAGCATACAGCTTCTCTGAGACTTTTCACAAAATATGTGAGCAATGGTACATACCATATAAATCTATTTTTATTTCATATTTATTTATATTTATGCTGTATTTATTATATCATAATATTTATATATTTATTGCTGATACCATGGTTTAAACTCAAGGTCTTGTGCTTGCTTAGCTTGTTTTCTTTGCTGGCATTTTACTACTTGAACATGTCTCCAGTCCTGTTTTTTGCTGTCTGTTTCGGAGATAGATTCCCATGTACTTTTCTGCCTGGGCTGGCTTTGAACAGTGATCCTCTGAATCTGAGACTCCTGAGTAGCTAAGCTTATAGGCATAAGCCAACTCTATTAAGCCACCTCTGTTTTAGAGATTTCATGACAGTTCAAATGTAACTATAGGCTTAAAGAGAAAGATATACAGGATAGACTATTATATATTTTTGAAAAGCAACTAAATTATAATCAAATCCACGTCCTTGAATATAGTTGATATAGATTTTAAGAAAAAAGTTTGAAACTACTAATTTGCCAATCTTAATGAGCTTATATTTATTTATTATCGTCTAATCTATTATTGAAAATAGCTCTAAGAAAATCTTATGTTCTACCCATATTAGTAACATCTCAATGTGGAAACAGCTTTTGCTTGAAGTACAATTGAATCTCAATGTGGATGGTACTCAGGAGTTTGTAGAGGAGCCCCTTCTGGCCTCTTAAAGATGTGCCTACTGCCATCAGAGTACTGGCTGCCAACCTTCTGCCTTTCAAGTCCAACAGATGAGGGATTCTAAGAAACATCACTTCTTGCCTGTGAAACACACTGGGCATAGAAAAAGGGTTACCACAGGCCAAGGATGGATACCATAGCTTACTATCTCACTATCTGGTACATTGAAATTTTATTTAAAGCATCTGTATGCAAACTTTGTATGTTAACATTCATGTATTTACCTCAAAGATATGATTTATATCTTCTTTATATAAAAATTAGCCACTTTAAAGTATAGACTGAAGGAAATTCAAAATGGATTTGTCTCACAGTTGAAAGTAATCATGTCGAGAAGACATAACCTTTTGATACTTATATTTATCATTTTAGTCACAAATGTTGCAGAATACTCTGAATTTTGCTTTGTGTTTTGATAAGCAAGAACTGTGGTTTATCATTCTTCAGTGTCACAAGCATGACTAGAAGACAATAATGGTTAGGATAAATTTGTGATCTTTTCTTCATTAGAAAAAAGGTTTTAAGAATCAACATATAAGTATGTATTTACTTCAGTTAACAATACTATTTTTAAATGTTTAATATTTATTTGAAATCATTCCAGGGAACCATATGGAAGGGGCTAATAATATTCCTCTTCCTCCTCGTCGTCGGCCTCCTCCTCCTCTTTCTCGTCCTCCTCCTCCTCCTTGTCCTCCTCTTCATCCTCCTCCTTCTCCTCCTTCATGAGTCCTGGGGTTGAACTCTGTCTGGGCACTGTCCCTGAGCTGCTTTTGCTCAAGGCTAGCAGTATACCACCTGAGGCACAGCACTACTTCTGGCTTTTTCTGTTTATGTGCTACTGAGGAATCAAACCCAGCGCTTCATACATGCTAGATAAACACTCTACCACTAGGCCACATTTCCAGCCCAACAATACTATTTTTAAATTAAGGATCTGTAGGAAACAAATTGGTAGTTTGCCAATTTGTTTTTCACATGAATGGTTTATACTGGATATATTTATGAGTTATTGAATTATCAAGTCCTTTTATGTGTATAATTGTTTGAAATGATGCTATATATCAGACATTCATATCTAAATTTTATGAGGAAGAAATATGGAGGCTAACATCACAGATAGTCAGTGATATTATCTAGGAATTGGATCTAGGTGGCTCCTGTTAACCAATTGCAATTGAAGGTAATATTATAGAACTAGTGGGAACTATATGTTTTTTTTTAAATTTCAGTATACTAAAAGCCAAAGAGCTGAAGTATCTTGCCTTTGACTATATTGCGATCTACAGAGCTGGAATTATAAGGTACAATAGTAAGGCTACGTTAAGCAAGGTTGTAGCAAACTTGAATCTCAGTGGATTTAATATAGAAAAGTGTGCTTTATTCTTTCATAATGGCTACTAGGTATTCAGAACACCCTGAGAAATGTATTCTACTTCCCTTACTGCCTTAGACTGGAAGTGACACATTAAATTCCTTTACAAAGAATGAAAACAAATGATCTCAACTACACTTTCAGAATGTGTGCAGGAATGTAGTCTTCTTACAGATGTCCTTGTCAGAATGAGTCCTTATACTCTGCTACTTACTCTTATCGTGACACTTATCTATGTCTCAACTTAGATACTGTGAACTTTGAATCTGGTCTGATGTTATTCAAAGAAAATTTGTATCCCTAAGAACTGTTTATTCTTAGCTTTCCTTGCTTTAAAAATATTAACTTAAATATTAAAAAATATTAATATTCTTATAATGGATGGGATTTGGGATATTTTCTTTATCATACACAATATTAGACAACAATAAACCCTTATTCAAAATTGATGGAGAAACTCATTAGGCTTCAAGAAAGAATTTAGGTTTCAGATTTATTTCTTCAGGTTTTACAGTGAAAATGGGCACTCTGAACATTTCATATCCCTACTTTCTCTTGAAAAATGTCATTCTATAGCTCCAACTACATTTTCTTAGGTGAAATAGCTACAAAAAATATCATTGTAAAACAGAGGAAAATTAAGCCAAGAAATGATGTTTTTATAGTACTCTGAACAAAAGCATGGTATATAAATGAGAGACATACACTTCATATTTATCATATTCATATAATATATAATGATGCAAAAATTCTAAAATTAAGTAATATTTTAATAAAAGATATAAACCTCACTCTACACTGACACCAAAGGACAATAAAATATGGTAGAACAATTTAATATCACCGAACAAGTTGTGCCATGAAGATTTTACTCTGCAGCCATGTGCCCATAGAGGCCTGGCTCATAGCCTCTGGGACCTTTGGAAAGCTCTATCTTTGTACAGAGAATTGGGACAAACAAGAGGCTTTATACTAAGGATGACACGTGTGAATGTTTTTGTTATCCTAGGATGCTGACCATAGTATGTAAGTTTACTTCAATGGAGACAGGAGGTTATAGGGACTGAATCTCCTAGCTGATTCATGACTCCATGAGCAGCCCCCAGTAAAAACCCTGATGTTAACACTCTTGTGAGTTTCTCTGGTTGGTACCATACCTTGTCTCATACTGTTGCTGGGGGAGTTAACTTCTGTCTGCTTCTACTATATTAGTCGAGAATAACTCAAAGTTTGCTCATGGACTTTGCTGTCGGGTTTGCTTTTAATGCCTTTGCTTCAATTTTCACTGCAATAAATGGCACTGCTTTAGCCAGATCTTCAAGTCTTTCCAGTGAATTACTAAAAAGGAGGGAGTTCTTAAGTCCTTTAAAGCTCAAAGTGAATAAAAGTTCATAAATAAACTATTTTCTAAACAAATTATGAGACCAATTATCATAATAATATTTCAAGTATTTGTTAGGCACTTTTGAATGAATATCCTTTTCTCTATTCTCTATAAAGACACAAAGAATCCAGCATCGTTTTAATCTGTAGACGTCTAAAAGCTTTGTGCATAAGGGTGTGAGTTTTAAGCTAATCTTACAGAGCTCAGGAGAGAATAGAGCAATGCTTGAAAGCTGCAATCCAGACAACAGTGTGATGAAAAGAAATGAGTTGAAATGTGACTATGAGGTAAGTAAAAAGTTAGTCCTAGCAATGTAGATTGGGGCCAAGTTGAAGAGGTTTTTGATTTTGCTGTTGTTTTCCATGAGACCAACAGATACACTTTCAGTAAATTTCAGTTCATCAGATTTCTGAAAGTTTCTGTATGAAGACAATTCCCTATAGGGATCTCTGTATGCTGCTAAATTCTAATCAAAATCTTACTGTTAGAAAAAGCACCTGTAATAAGGATATTGCAGTATTCCACACATATCCTCTCACTGTGACGTCCTTATCAAATTTACACAATACAGAACTGCAAAACTGATTTGTCTCCAGCCAGAAGTTGTTTTCTCCACCTACCGTCTAAGAATCCAGCTATGTTCTCTTGGCTTATTGTAAATCACAGTAGTAAAGGTTTCACAATCACAATCATAATTTGGGTAATGAAATATGATGCAAATCCACTTCTATCCCAGTTTCCCTGTGTTTTCCCTGGCTCTAAAGCTTCCAGAATGACTGTTGTCAGAAAGATGCACTGGCATTTATGTTATTGATCACAGAGAACCTGAATGCATACTGGTTTATTTGGAATTTATTTTTGAGGGATGAGGGTTAGAATGGGTGGAGCTCATAAGGTGTCAAGTTGAGGTAAATATTTGGATTACACAAGAACATGAGGACCTCATGTAGAGTTTCAAAGGTTATAGCTTCATGATGACCACCTCACATTTTCACTTGCACCAGCTTGCCCACTGCCTTTTCCCCACTGCTATATAAAGATAATATATCAAAGATATGCACTGATTTTAGTTTGTATTGTTTGTTTGTGTTTCTTCTGTCAAATGTGGAATATAAAGGCAATCTGTATTTGATGTTCCTTAATTTGATTCACTTCAAAATTCAGGTGATTTGGCCACATTGAAGTACTAATTTTCTCACAGCTATAGGCTAATTTTCACATTTATGAATGTATCATCTGTGTTTATATTATGTGAACGTTTATTCCATTTGCTTCTTACTATTTAGTAGACATGAGCTTGCAATACAATAAAATTAGACCTCTTATTTATTTCCTTTTCCTTAAAATTATATTCTTTCATATATTTCCTATCTCAATGTCATCAATGTCCACGATGATTTCTAAGTCAGAATCTGCAATCATTATGACTTTTCCCACTTCTTCCTAAGTCCATTTAGCCACCAGGTTCCAGATAATTTACTGCCAGAAACTTCATTATCCTATGCTCATTTTTTCCTGTTCTCCTATATATAAATAGCAGCATTAGTTTAGGCAACTATTCTTGTCTGATTCCTGTTTCTTATTTTGTATTTTTCATTTTGAAAATATATCATGAAATGTTGTAACAGATGCTTAGAGTATAGAGCATGAGACATAAAAGGGTCAAGGTAAATCTTGTTTCCTTATGCTGCTAATCCTAGAGGAGTCTTCTATTGAGGAAAACGAACTGGAGCTATAGAACTGGAGTTCTATTGATATGTTAGGCTGAGCACCTGGGTGGAGATGTTGAATTGATGACTGACCCATAAATTGGATTTAAGGATACAGATTTTGGAAGTCACCTGGTTAGTAGTAGTATCAAAAAGCCAAAAGGTTGGATAAGGTCAAAAGGAACTGAGTCTAAGTAGAAAAGGTAGCTGTCTGTAGACTAATAAGTAGAAATTTCCAATTATTTAGGGGATGAGATAAAGGGGACAAGGGAAGTATAATGTAGGTGAAGGTCAGCTACAGGGAAATGTAGTTGTAGATGTGGGAGGGAAGGGATGGTAGGGGAAAAACAAAGGAGGAGGCAACAATGCTTGATAAGAAATGTACTCATTACCTGGCTCATGTAACTGTAACCCCTCTGTACAATATTTTCACAATAAAAAACTTATTTAAAAAAAGAATAATTGAGGTGATTAAGCAGGAGCTTCCAGAGATGTGGAAGATAACCCTCACAAGTGTGGTTTTGGAAACGAAGTGATAGGCTCTGGGAACTGAAGGTGAAGGGGAAATAGATGAGAGCTATTAGCAACTTGAAGGTTATTGGTGACTTTCTAATTCTACTAAAACATTGGGGCAAAAATCAATTTTGAACAGTGTCTAAAAAGAATTAGATAATAGATTGAGAAGGAAGAGTATAAGTGAGGTGTATAAGGAAGAGTATATAAGTGAGCAGAGAGGGACTGGGAAGATGGCTCAGTGGTAGAGCACTTGCCTTGCATGCCTGAGGCCCTGGGTTCGATTCCTCAGCACCACATAAGCAAAAAAGAAAAAAGCCGGAAGTGGCGGTGTGGCTCAAGTGGTAGAGTGCTAGCCTTGAGCTGAAGAGCTGTGGGACAGCGCCCAAGCCCAGAGTTCAGGCCCCACAACCGGACCCAAAAAAAAAAATAAGTGAGCAGAGAAATGGGATGGTTTTCTAAAAAGAGAAGTACACTCTAAAAGGGTTTTTGAGATGAGAGGTGTTTCATGCTACTGAGCAAGAGAAAATTGATGGCACAGGAAAGGAAGAAGAGAGGGAGCAGAGTAATGTTCTTGAATAAGCAAGAGGGGATTGGATCTGATACATGAGTGGAAGGACTGGATTTATCTAAGATCATGGAGATTTCCTGAATGCACAGAAGAGGAGGCCGAGTGCATAGCTCAGATGTGGACAGATGAGATGTGATGAGAGCTTGTGAAGTTTTCTTCCTGTTGATGCAATTCTCACTGAGAAATGCAAACCAGGGCACTGGGAAGGTGGCTCAGTGGTATAGCGCTTGCTTTGCATGCATAAGGTGCTGGGTTCGATTCCTCAGCACCACATAAGCAAAAAGAAAAAAGCCTGAAGTGGTGCTGTGGCTCAAGTGGTAGAGTGCTAGCCTTGAGCTGAAGAACTGAAGGACAGCGCCCAGGCCCAGAGTTCAGGGCCCACGACTGGACCCAAAAAAATAAAAGAAATGCAAACCAAGGTCATGATCTGGAAGTGAGGAACTGAAAACTTTGGGAGGTAATTTTCTTTTTCTCATGTCTTAAAGAAATTTATAAGCCTATGAACTGGGTACCTGTAGCTCACATCTGTAATCTTAGCTACTCAGGAGGCTGAGATCTGAGAATCATGGTTGAAAGCCAGCCTAGGCAGGAAAATCTGTGAGATTTTTATATCCAGTTAACCACCAAAAGCCAGAATTGAAGCTGTGGCTCAAGTGGTAGAGCACAAGCCTTGAATGAAAAAGGTAAAGGACAACACCCAGGTCCTGAGTTCAAGCTTTGGGACTAGTACATGTGCACACATGTACGAGTGCATGCACACATGCCACCACACCCACACATGGCTACTTGAATAAAAATAGAACAATTTATACAAGAAGTTGGAGATTTAAAAGATAAAAAAAGATACATAAACCTTCAGCTAAGCTGACTAAAGGAAGGAGGAAACAGGCTCAAATGAATAAAATTGTTGGTGGGAGTATAAACTTGTTCAACCACTTTGGAAAGTAATATGCAGGTTCCTCAAAAGACTCCACATAGAGCTCCCCTATAACCCAGCAATTCTACTTTTGGGCATTTACACAAATGCTCACAAACAAGACCACACTAAATCTACCAGCACAACTATGTTTATTGCAGCTTTATTTACCATAGCTAAGATATGGAACCCACCCAATGCCCCTCAGTAGATGAATGGATCCAGAAAATGTGGTATGTATACACAATGGAATTCTATGCCTATATAAGAAAGAATAACATTGCCTCATTTGTTAGGAAATGTTAGAAAGACTTGGAAAAAATTATATTAAGTGAAGTAAGCTAGACCAAAAGAAACATAGGTCCCATGGTTTCCTTTATTTTCAATTCCTAGTGTATGTCTGAGTCAAACAGAAAAGATCAGATAGGTTGCTGTTAGGGAAATAAAATCTAAGATAGGTATTCAAATGTATTTTTTTCTTTCATGCGATTGTTTCTAACACATTTGTAAGATTATTTCTTTGTTGCTTTGTATGTCCCTTTCCCACGATATAACATCTGCTTTCACTGTATTTGATATTGTTATAATTTGTGGAGGGGAAGGGAAAAAACAAATCATTTAAATAGGGATAGAGGTGGACCCATTGCAACAATGAGACGTACAAGTTGTTATGTCAAAAATGAACTTTACAACTTTGTTGGGGGGGGGCAGTGTGGGGAGGATTGGTGAGGGGGGTGAGGGGAGGATGGGAAGGGATAGGAAGGGGAAGCAAAGGAGGAGGCTACGATGCTTGATAAGAAATGTACTCATTGGGGCTGGGAAAGTGGCTCAGTGCTAGAACCCTTGCCTTGCATGCCTGAGGCCCTGGATTTGATTCCTCAGCACAACATAAACAAAAAGAAAAAATCCGGAAGTGGCGCTGTGGCTCAAGTGGTGGAGCACTAGACTTAAGCTGAAGAGCTGAGGGACAGAGCCCAGGCCCAGAGTTCAGGCCCCACGACCGGACCCAAAAAGAAAAAAGAAATGTTCTCATTATCTTGCCCATGTAATTGTAACCCCTCTGAACAGTATTTTCACAATAAAAAAAATGGGGATAACGCACACATCAATGAAATAATGAGGATAATGGGCTGGGAAGGTGGCTCAGTGGTAGAGCGTCTTGCCTTGCATACCTGAGACCCTGGGTTTGATTCCTTAGCACCACATAAGCAAAAGGAAAAAAGAGGGAAGTGGCACTGTGGCTCAAGTGGTAGGGCCCTAGCCTTGAGCTGAAGAGCTGAGGGACAGGGCCCAGGCCTAGAGTTCAGGCCTCACGACTGGACCGAAAAAAAAAACAAAAATAATAAAGAAAAGAAATAATGAGGATAATGAGGGAATATTTGAAAGCTTATATTCAAGTAAACTGGACAATCCCAAAGAAAGAGATACATTTCTAGAGTTACTTGAACTACCAAAATTCAATCAAGAAAATATAAATCACTTAAATAGATCTATAAGGAATGAGAATAAAGCAGTAATAAAATTCTCCTGACCACAAAACGTCCAGGATCATATAATTCAGTGCTGAATTTGACCAGACCTTTAAAGAAAAACAAGCATAAATACTCAAAATTTTCCATGAGTAGAGGGGAAAAAATACTTTCAAACTTGCCACGCCTACTCCGGTGGCATGGAACACCTGCTTTCAGACCTGAGAATGGGGCTTCACAGAAGCCTACCTCTGAGAATGGGACTTCACCGAAGTCTACCTCAGAGAATGGGGCTTCAAAGAGGCCTACCTCCTGGAAAGGCTGGCAAGCCCCTGGGAAAGATGTCTTTCTCTTCCTGTTTTTCTTTTCTTCGCTGTATAGGAGTGCCTATTAATCTTTTACTGTTCTTGGTGCTTGTTCTACTTACTCATGCTCAACGTTCCCTTATTCAAGGCTCTTTCTTGGAAGTGTTGATGACTCCAACATCTGATGAGTGTCCTGAGAATATGACTAACTCACCAGAGTTAAGTGCTACCCTAAAAGCCCCTCTTATGGAGGCTATTAGACAAGTCATAAGTAAATATAAAAGTATTGGGGGTTTCATGACGTCACTTCAGCAGAAGGAATTGTTTGTAAGAAATTTACAAGAAGCTGTAGTCATGGCTAAAGCAAAAAGAGTGTATGGCTATTGGAGACTTCCTTTTAATCCTAAAGCATATACAATAGACTCATATAGATATCCTGTAGATAAAAACGTTGCAGAGGGATATTTATACCAAAAGCTAAAAAAGATTCCTAAAAGGTTGATAGATGAAAAGTGGCAATGGCTTACCAGAGGAAAATGGTGGGATCCTCCATTATCTAGAGGACCCCAAAGACTTCCCCCAGATCCATAGCCTTTTACAGGTGTGTAAGGATGGCAACAGATAAGGATTGCAACCGTTGGGTAAACTACTTAGGAGAAAGAAATTCCTATTACTCTCTTTCATTTACTGAGAGACTTGCTAGATCTAGGCCTCCCTGGTGCTTACTATCAAAGAAGGAATAAGAAAGATCTTATGAGACAGTTAAGGCCACTATGGAAAAGAGTAAACCATTATGTAAAAGGGTTACAGAAAAGACACTAAGAGCTTAAATTTGATATATGGCCAGATTTAACTAAGTATACTGAATATCATGATTTTGGCCACAAATTGGGGACCCTCTATAGAATGACAAAGAAGCACAATTGCTTTGAAACACATAAAGTACAAAACTAAACAAAAGTAACAATAAAGTACTAGAGTTCATGCCTTTCTGTCCAGCACCTTGCCCATATGCTCTGGTTAATGGTTAATAGGTGATAAACATCGAAACCAATTGTATTTCTTAAAAATAGAAGTAAAGCCGAAAACAAGTGCCTATTGTCATAGCTCGTCATCCAAAAAACAAGATCAGGCGACCAGCTGGTGACCACCCAAGAAAGAAGCCTTGCAGCAAGATTGTGTAACCTTTTGCCCTTTCTCATGGAGACTTTTGCTATAAAAGCTTGTTATCCTCTGCAATAAATCGCACTCAGCATTCACTCCTCTTGTGTGTGAGTTGTGTTTGCCATCCCCCCACCTGTTCCAGTTACCTCCACTAGGTGTCCTCTGTCGTACCGACAGAGCCGGTCCGTGGCACAAACTCATCATATGAAGCCAGTATTCCACTTATTCTAAAACTAGACAGTATACAACAAAAAGAGATTTATGGAGCAATCTCTATGATGAACATAGATGTAGAAATTCCCAAAATAATTGTTGCATACCAAATGCAATACATCAAAAAGATTATATCCTATGACCAAATTGCTATATTCTAGGTACTCAACGTTAGTGGATCAACATACTTACATCAATAAATGCAATATCACATATGAACAGACTCAAGGAATCCTATTATCATTTTAATTCAGGCAGAAATATCCTTTGACAAAAATTCAACATCTTTTCATGACAAAAGCTCTGGAGAAACTATGAGTTTAGGCAATGTTACTCAATATAATAAATGCTATATTTGACAAGCCTATATTGTCAACGTCATAGTAAATGAAGGCAGAACTAAAATAATTTTTTCTAAAGTTAAGAACAATACAAGACATTCAGTCTACTCCCTTTATTTCTATTCACAATAGCACTGGAATCCTAGCCAGAGCAACAATGCACAAGAAGGAAACAAAAGGGATTCAAATAGGGAAGGAAGAAATAAAGTATTTTTATTTTCAGATGATACGATTCTATACTTAAAGCAACTTAAAGTTCCAGAATATAAAGTCAACATTAAAAAACCAATAGCTATTCTGTACATCAACAGAAAAATAGGAGAATAATTCCATTTTCCAATAGTTTCAATTTTTTCTATGAATAAATTTAACCAAGGTGAAAGATTTCTATACTGAAAAGCATGAAACATTGAAGAAGAAATATTAAAAAGACACTAGATGATAGAAAGACCTCCCTTGTTCCTGAATATACAGAATTAATATAAAGAAAATGGCTATATTAAGGAAAGCAATGTTTGCAGATAATGAAATTCCTACCAAAATCTCAATATCATTACTCACAGAAACAGAAAAATATCAATACTACAAATATAGCAAATATCCAATGCAATCTTGAACAAAACTAAAAGTTGAGGGTATCATGATACCTCACTTCAAATTATATTACAAAGCCATAGGAACAAAAATAGCAAGCAACTGGCCCCAAAATAGACATAAAAATTACTGAATAGAATGCCCAGAAATGCTGCTACCACAATCTGATTTCTGACAAAGGATCTCAAAGCATGTATCAGAGAAAAAATAGACTTTGCAAGAAATGGTGCTGGAAAAACTAGCTTTCTTCATGCAGAAGACTGAAACCAGATCTCTTTCCCTCTCTCTCTCTTTCTCTCTCTCTCCTAACATCAATTAAAAGTGAATCAAGAATTTTAATGTAAGACCTGAAACTTTGAAACTACTAGTCGTAGTCAAAATACTGGAATGCATTGGCATAGGTAGTGACTTCCTGATTAGAAATTCAATAGCTCAACAAATAAGGGCAAGTAGTGACAAATAGAATTATATTAAACTAAAAAGCTTTTACACAACAATGTCTCTAGAGGCTAAAGGGACAACCTACTGTATGGGAGAAAATCTAAAGCAATTATTCATCTGACGAAGAATATACATAATACAGAATATACAGTATATACATAAAACTCAAAACACTGAACTCTTCAAGAATAAAAATGGGCAAAAGTGCTGAACAGATCATTCTTGGGGTAAGAAGAACAAACGGCCAATAAATACATAAAGAAATGCATAACATCCCTGGCCATAAAGAAATGCAAATCAAAATGACAGAGATTTCATCCCACTCCAGCCAATATGGCTAGAGCAGAAACAACATCACATAACACATGAGGATGCCAGGAGAAAGGAGTACTGTTAGTGGGAATGCAAATTAGTGCAATTATTATGTAAATAAGCCTAAACTGATTTCCTAAAAAAAAAAAATAGTACTGTATGCTGCAACCATGTCATGATTGGGTATTTTATTTATTGAATATTTTTAGTGGGAGTAGGTATTGGATTTAGATCCTTGAACTTGCTAGGCTGGTGCTCTACCACTGGAGCCACACCTCCAGCTCTGCTTTATGCTGGTCATTTTCAAGATGGAGTCTAGCAAACTTTCTTAGGCAGGTTGTCTTTGAACTGTGATCCTCCATATCTTAGCCTCCTGAGTAGGATTACATGTATAAGTTATCATCATTTGGCTCACATTTAGGCATTTATCTGAAGGAATGAAAGTCATAAAACAATAAATGTACTTATATATCCATGTTCATTACAGCACTTTTCTTAATAGCCAAACCTGAGAAAAACCCAGATGCCCTATAACTGATGAGTGACTCCAAATATGTGCTCTATATACACAATGGGCAAGGAAAAGAACCACATGGTCATCACAATAGATGGGGAAAAACATTTGACAAGCTCCAACACCGCTTTATGATGAAAGCTCTGGAGAGTCCAGGAATATATGAGACATTCTTCAATATAATATAGGCATATATAATATAGACAGACCTACAGCCAGCATTTATTTAATGGTGAAAAGTTAAAACCATTCCCTCTAAAATCAAGAATGAGAGAAGGATGTTCACTCTCTCCACTCCTCTGCAATATAGTACTGGAATTTCTAGTCAGAGCAATAAGGCAGGAGACAAACATAAAAGGGATCCAAATAGGGAAAGAAGAAATAAAACTCTCCCATTTTCCAGATGACATGATCCTGTATTTAAAGAGCCCCATGGATTCCTTTCCTAAGTTACTTTGGCTGATTTGAAACTTGGTAAATTAGCAGGGTATAAAATTAACCCCAAGCTGGGCACTGGTGGCTTATGCCCAGCATCCTAACCACTCAGAAGGCTGAGATCTGAGGATCGTGGTTCAAAGCCAGCATAGGCAGGAAAGTCCATGTGGCTTATCTCCAATTAAGCACCAGAAAACCCGAAGTGTCATTGTTGCTCAAAAGTTAGAGCACTTACCTTGAGCTGAAGAGTGCTGGGACAGAGCCCAAGGCCAGAGTTCAGGCCACATGACCACCAGAGGAACAAAGAAAGAAAGAAAGAGAGAGAGAGAGAGAGAGAGAGAGAGAGAGAGAGAGAGAGAGAAAGAAAGAAAGAAAGAAAGAAAGAAAGAAAGAAAGAGAGAGAGAAAGAGAGAAAGAAAGAAAGAAAGAAAGAAAGAGAGAAAGAACGAAAGAAAGAGAGAGAGAAAGAAAGAGAGAGAGAAAGAAAGAGAGAAAGAAAGAAAGAAAGAGAGAGAGAGAAAGAGAGAAAGAAGGAAAGAGAAAAAAGAGAGAAAGGAAGAAAGAAAGAGAGAGAAAGAAAGAGAGAGAGAAAGAAAGAGAGAAAGAAGGAAAGAGAAAAAAGAGAGAAAGAAAGAGAGAAAGAAAGAAAGAAAGAAAGAAAGAAAGAAAGAAAGAAAGAAAGAAAGAAAGAAAGAAAGAAAGAAAGAAAGAAAGAAAGAAAGAAAGAAAGGAAGGAAGGAAGAAAGAAAGAAAGGAAGGAAGGAAGAAAGAAAGGAAGAGAGAGAAAGAGAGAAAGAAAGAAAGAGAGAGAGAGAAAGGAAGGAAGGAAGAAAGAAACCCACAAAAATCAGTAGCTTTTCTGTATGCCAATAAGGAGAAGAGTGAATCTAAAATCAGGAAAGAAAGTCCTTTTGTAATAGCCTCAAAAAATACTTTGGAATTACCAAAGAGAAGAAGGACCTCTGTGATTAAAACGCTAGAAACAGGTTTAAGGAAGTAGAAAAACCTCCCATACTCCTGGATTGGAAGGTTTAACATCATGAAAATAGCAATATTGCCCAAAGCTACCTACAAATTCAATTCAATACCCATCAATATCCAACAAAATTCTTCAGTGATATAGAACAAACAATCCAAAAACTAATCTAGAATAATGGAAGACCTTGAATAGCACAACCAATCCTTAGTAGGAAGATCAGTGCTGGAGGAATATCAGTACCAGGAGGAATATCAGTACCAAGCTTTAATCTCAATTAAAAAGCTATAGAAATTAAAACAAACAAACCAAAACAACTTAGTACAGGCACAAAATAGGACAGAGGACCAAGGGAATAAAATAGAAGAACCAGAAATGAATTTACAGACCCATAGCCACCTAGTATTTGATAAGGGAGCCAAAGGATGGCAAAAAGGACAGCCTCTTCAAAATTGATGCTGGCAGAATTGGCTACCCAGTACTTGTGCAGAAAACTGAATTTAGATCCTTATATATCAACCTGCACCAGAATCAACTCCAAATGGATGAAAGACTTCAATGTAAGATCAGATACCATGATAATATTACAGGAAGATATAGGGGACATGTTAGGGGGGTGGTACAGTTCAAAACTTACTAAGTAATGATCCAGAATCAGAACAAATCAAAGGCTAGGTAAATGGGATTGAATACAACTGAAGAGTTTCTGCCTGGCAAAAGACATGCTTTAACAATTGCTGGTGGGGATGTGGCCAAAAGGGAACATTACTACACTGTGGTTAGGAATGCAAACTGGTTTAACTACTCTGGAAAGCAATATGGAGGTTCTTCAATAGACTAAACATATAACTTCCCTATGACCCAGCAATTTCACTCCTGGGTATGTATCTAACTGTCTAAAATCAGGCTATACAAAATGCCACCAGCATGACCATGTTCATTGCATCATTTATTACCATACACAAGACATGGAATCAGTTCAGATGTCTCTCAATGGATGAATGGATCAAGAAAATGTGGCCAGGCACTGGTGGCTCATGCCTGTAATCCTAACTACTCAGGAGGCTGAGATCTGAGGATCGTGGTTCAAAGCCAGCCTGGGCAGGCAAGTCCAATAAACCACTAGAAAAAAATGGAAGTGGTGTTGTGGCTCAAGCCGTAGTGCATTTGCCTTGAGCTGAAGAGCACAAGGACAGGGCCCAAGCCCAGAGTTCAAGCCCCTCGATGACAAAAAAAAAGAAAAGAAAAAGAAAATATTGTATGTAACAATGCTCAATAAGAAATATACTCATTGCCTTACTCATGTAACTGTAACCACTCTGTATAGCATCTTTAGAATAGAACAAAACTGTTTTTAAAAAAGAAAGAAAATGTGGTATGTATACACAGTGTAATTCTATGCTTCCATTGGAGAGCATGACATTGCCTCGTTCATAAGGAAATGAAAGACTTGGAAAAAAATTTTACTAAGTGAAGTAAGACAGACCCAAAGAAATACAGGCTGCATAATTTCCCTCATTTGTAATAATTAAAATGTGTCTATAAATCTACAAAAAAATTCCAATGGATAGTAAAAGACAAATAACTACACTTGGACATGATGAATTAAACAGAAGTCTAAACATTCATACAGTGAGACCAAAGGAGGATATCCTTAAGAGAGGGCTCAATAGTTATGTACATATGAGCATATAAAATGATATTTATAGAAATGAACTCCAAAAAATGGAAGTAAAAAGTGTTTATTGTACTGTTTCAGTATTTTTTTAAAAAATCTTTCTTCTCTTCTTTTCTTTCTTTTTCTTTTAATTATTTTTATTTTTTTTTTTACTGTGAATATACTGTACAGAGGGGTTACAATTACATGGGCAAGATAATGAGTACATTTATTATCAAGCATTGTAGCCTCCTCCTTTGGTTCCCCTTCCCATCCCTTCCCAACCTCCTCCCGCTCCCCCACCCCAGCCTTCTCCCCCACCCCAGCCTTCCAGGCCCCCCCCCCACCAAAGCTGTAAAGTTCGTTTTCGACATAACAACTTGTACACCTCATTGTTGCAATGGGCCCACCTGTATCCTTATTTAAACGACTTGTTTTTCCCCTTACTCTCCACAAATTAAAACGACATCAAATACAGTGAAAGCAGGGTTTATAATGTGGGGGAGGGACATACAAAGCAACAAAGAAATAATCTTACAAATGTGTTAGAAACAATCGCATGAAAGAAAAAAATATTTGAATACATATCTTAGGGTTCATTTTCCTAATATCACCTTATCTGACCTTTTTTGCTTGACTCAGACATATACTAGAGACTGCAAATGAGGGAAACCTTGGGAACTATGTTTCTTTGGGCTTGGCTTACATCACTTAATATAACTTTTTCCGAATCTTTCCAGTTCCTAACAAATGGGGCAATGTCATTCTTTCTGATGGAGGCATAGAATTCCATTGTGTATACGTACCACATTTTCTTGATCCATTCATCAACTGAGGGGCATTGGGTTGGTTCCAGATCTTAGCTATGGTAAGTAATACTGCAATAAACATAGTTGTGCTGGTAGCTTTAGTGTGGTCTTGTTTGTAAACATTTGGGTAAATGCCCAAAGTGGGATTGCTGGGTCATAGGGGAGCTCTATGTGGAGACATTTAAGGAACCTCCATACTACTTCCCAAAGTGGTTAAACAAGTTTACACTCCCACCAACAATGCAGTAAGATTCCCTTCTGTCCAAATCCCCTCCAGCATCTGTTGTTGTTAGAGTTCTTGGTTACAGCCATTCTAACTGGGGTGAGGAGGTATCTCAATGTTGTTTTGATTTGCATTTCTTTTATGGCTAGAGAGGTTGAGCATTATTCACGTGTGTATTGGAAATCCTTCTTTCTTCTTCAGAGGAGTTTCTCTTTAAGTCTTTAGCCCCCTTATTAATTGGGCAGTTTTTTCTTTGAGGATTTGTTGTAGGGGGATTTAATTTTTTGAGTTCCAGGTATATTTTAGATATGAGACCATTGTCCGTTGTATGGCAGTGATGATCTTGTCTCAATCTGAGGGCTTTCTATAGATCTTGCTTGCTATGTCTTTTGCCATGCAGAAGCTCTGCAACTTCATGCAATCCCATTTGTCCAACCTTTCTTTGATTTGTTGTGTTTCTGGGTCTCTATTAAGAAAATTTCGGCCTGCACCAAGGAGACCTAGGGTTTCTCCTATTCCACCCAGTAATGTTTTCAGAGTGTCTACTTTGACTCCGAGGTCTTTGATCCATTTGGAGTTGATTCTGGTGCAGGGTGATATATAAGGATCAAGCATTAGTTTTCTACAAGTAGTTAACCAGTTTTGCCAGCACCATTTACTGAAGAGGCTGTCTTTCTTCCATTCTATTTTTTTAGCTCCCTTATCGAACATTAGATGGCTATAGGTCTGAAGATTCATTTCTGGGTTTTCAATTCTATTCCATTGGTCCTGAGGTCTGTTCTTCTGCCAGTACCAAGCTGTTTGATTACTATGGCTTTATACTACAGTTTGAAATTTGGTATTGATATTTCTCCAGCAGTGTTCTTTCCGTTGAGGAGCCTTTTAGTTATTCGGGGTCTTTTATTATTCCATATGAATATTTGAATTGCCTCTTCTATTTTCTTGAAGAATGAGGTGGGAATTTTGCTAGGAATCACATTGAATTTGTAGATAGCCTTGGGAATTATTGCCATTTTGACCATGTTGATCTTTCCAATCCAGGAGCATGGGAGTTTTTGCCATTTTCTAAGTTCTGCTTTGATATCCTTTTTTCACGTTTTTAAAATTTTCATCATAGAGTCCTTCACTTCTTTCGTTAAGCTTATTTCTAGGTATTTTATTTTTGTGGGGTTATTACAGATGGAGTTGCTTTCCTAATTACAGCCACACTTTTCTCATTGTTGGCATACAGAAAAGTCATTGATTTTGGGGGTTTAATTTTATACGCTGCTACTTTGCCAAAGTTTTGAATCAGCTTGAGTGATTTGGGAGTGGAGTCTATGGGTTGCTTTAAATACAAGATCCTGTCATCTGCAAAGAGAGAGAGATTTACTTCTTTTCTTATTTGGATCCTCTTTATATTTGAATCTTGTCTTATTTCTGTAGCTAGGCATTGTAATAATAGATTGAAGAGAAGTGGAAAGAGTGGATATCCTTGTCTTCTTCCTGAGTTAAGACGAAATGACTTTAGTTTTTCACCATTAATATTATGCTGGCTGTAGGTTTGTCATATACAGCTTTTATTGTATTGAGGAATGTTGCATGGATTCCTAATTTTTCAAAAACCTTCCTCATAAAGGGGCGATTGATCTTGTCAAATGCTTTTCAACATCTATTGAGATAACCATGTCGGTCTTATCTTTGCTCCTGTTGATGTGATTAATTATATGAATTGATTTGCATATATTGAAGAAGCTTTGCATCCCTGAAATGAATCCTGTTTTATAATGGTGTATGATGTTTTTATGAATTGTTGATGTACCTGTTGACCTAGATTGTATCTGCAGACTATTGACTGTGCAAATACAGACTTTGGTTGATAGTGTTCTAGCACAAAACTGGTGTTATTTTCATCCCAAATGGGCAGAGTAAGGCGGAAAAAAACACAAGGAAAATGGCAAGTCCCAGTATCTCACTCCCACTCATGATAATCAGGGACAGAATAGATAATAAATAATCCAGAATAGAGTTCCCAAATAGCTCTATAAACACTGCTGGCCAACATGATAAATGAAAAGATTGAAAACCTACAAAGGACTCTGTATGAGCGTGATAGTGAGAGAGAGGAGGCAAACCAAAGGTTTATACAGGAATAGCATGAGTGTGAGGAAGATACTCAAAAACTAATACACGACTTGCATGAGCAGCTTGAGAATTCTCAAAGAGAAAGGCAGGAATGGCGTAGGAAGGCTAAGAACACTCAAAGAGAACTAAAGGAATGGCGTGAACGTGAGGAAGCTAAGCAAAGAGTAATACAGGAATTGCGAGAGCAGGATGAGAATACACAAAGATCACTAAAAGCATGCATGGAATCCATTAACAAAGAGCTGAAGGAAGTCGGGTAAAGGGAATGCTGAATAGAACCCAACAGAAGGAATGGAAGTCCAAGGAAACCATAACAAATCAACTAAGTGATTTGAGAATAAACACTGAACACCAAATTAAGGAAGTAAAGAAGTTCATATAAGATCTAAAACAAAGCTTCAACAAAGAATTTGAAGCCATCAAAGCTGACCAATTAGAAGGAAAGAAATAAAAAACAAAGTAGAAAGTCTTGACAGCAGGTTAGACCATGCAGAAAATCTAATCTCGGGGATTGAAGACAGCCAAGATATTATAGAGAAAGAACATACAACCATCCAAGACAATTCCAAGAAATATGATAGATCTATCCAACACTTGGAAAACACAAGCAAAAGGAATAATCTGAGGATAATGTGTGTAGAGGAGCACCTAGAAATAGAAGTTAATGGTCCAGGAAATTTTTTTAACAGGATCCTAGCAAAGAACTTCCCATACATGCAAAAAGATAGGCCTATTCAGATACAAGAAACTTTTAGAACCCCAAATAGACAAGACGAGAAAAGGACATCCCACCGCAACATTATAATCCACACAGGATCAACTCAGACCAAGGAAAAGATCCTTAAAGCTGTCAAGGAGAAAAGATTTATCACCTACAAAGGAAAACCAATTAGAATCACCTCAGATTTCTCAGCAGAGACAATCAGAGCAAGAAGAGCCTGAAATGATGTATGCCATGCCCTAAAACAAACAACTATCAACCAAGAATACTGTACCCAGCTAAACTCTCCTTCATAACTGAAGGACAAATAAAAACCTTCCATAGCAAAGAAAAAAATGAAACAATATATCTCCACCAAACCAGTCCTACAAAAGATTCTTAAAAATGTCCTACACATAGAAAACCAACAAGACCACAATAAAGGCCAAGAAACTGCACCCAAACTGAGAATCCAAGAACCATAGGAAGAACCCAGGTTTCGCAACCCCAGAGAAGGTGGATAACATGGCAGGAACTCCCAAATACCTCTCAGTCCTTTCTATCAATATTAACCCACTTAACTTTCTAATTAAGCGACATAGACTGTCTAGTTGGATTAAAAAACAAGATCTTTCTATCTGCTGCCTTCAGGAGTCACATCTTGCCCATAAAAACAAACACATTTTCAATGTGAAAGGCTAGAACAAAATCTACCAAGCAAACGGCCCCCATGAACAGACGGGAATTGCAATCCTAATACCAGATAAAATAGACTTCAAATTAAATTTGTGAGAAGAGATAAAGAAGGTCTCTACAGATTAATTAATGGATCTCTCCATCAGGAAGATATTACAATTCTAAGTATCTATTCGCTGAACTACGGAGCACACAAATTTATCCAAGAAACACTACTTTCCCTCAAATCCCACATAGATCCAAAGACATTAATTGTTGGGGATTTTAACACACCACTCTCCCCACTAGATACATCAACTCGGCAAAAACTCAAAAGAGAACCTGCAGATATAAACAACTGCATAGATAACTAGATTTAACAGACATCTACCGAATATTTCACCCAGCAGCATCAGAATACACGTTTTTCTCAGCAGCACATGGAACATTTTCTAAAGTAGACCACATTTTAGGCCACAAAGGAAGTTATACTATGCATTCTCTCAGACCATAAGGGAATAAAATTAGAACTCAACACCAAAAGCCACCAAATGAAGTCCGGTAACACATGGAGGCTGAACAACACACTGCTGAATCACGAGTGGTTCATGGAAGAGATTAGAAAGGAAATTCAAATGTTCATGCTATTTAACAAAAATGAGCACACAAATTACTAGCTCCTCTGGGACACAGTAAAGGCAGTACTCAAATTCAAGTTTATAGCTCTGAGTTCCTACATCAACAAATTGGAGAGATCTGAAACCAACAATTTAATGACACATCTGAACCTCCTTGAAAAAGAGCAGCAAGATAAACCCCAATCCAGTAGACAGAAAGAAATAATTAAAATTAAATCAGAATTAAATGAATTAGAATCCAAAAAAGTATAGAAAGGATCAACAAAACAAAGTGTTGGTTCTTCGAAAAAATTAACAAAATTGACAGACCCTTAGCAAATTTTATCAGAAAAAGAAGAGAACACACCTAAATAAATAAACTCAGAGATGAGAATGGAAACACCACCACAGAAACAACCAAGATTCAGAACATTATAAGGGAATACTTCTCAAAACTTTATGCTAATAAGTTTCAGAATTTGGCAAAAATGGACCTTTTCCTAACAAATATTGACATGCCAAAACTAAACCAAGATGAGTTAAGCCATCTCAACAGGCCCACATCAAGCACTGGAATAGAAACAGCAATAAGAGGCCTCCCATGTAAGAAAAGTCCAGGACCAGATGGTTTTATAGCAGAATTCTTCAAGGCCTTCAAAGCAGAGCTCACACCAATACTCCGCCAACTCTTCAATGAAATTGAAAGCGAAAGCTCACTACCGAACACATTCTGTCAAGCCATCATAACCCTCATCCCAAAACCAGGTGGGGACTCATCAACGAAAGAGGACTATAGACACATTTCTTTGATGAATATTGATGCCAGTCTTCTTTCTTTTATTCCCTTCCGTTGTGGTATAAGATTTCTGCAACCTTCATCTTGTATATAAGCTCATCTGATTTGGGGAGGGGGAACACAGAAATAGTGGGACAACAGGAAAACCAATCGGCAGTTTGATATGAACTATACAACTTTTGGGGGGAGAGAAGTCAGAAGGTGGAAAACTGGGAGAGAATGACGGATGGGGTGACCCTGTTCGAAAGAAAATGTACTCATTACCTGAATCATGCTACCCCTGTGTACATCACCTTTACAATAGAATTTTTAAGAAAGAAAACGTATTTTATTTCTAAATAGAAGAAAGAAGAAATGGTTGGAACTGGAAACACATTAATTGAAGGAAGTAAGCCATGTTCAGAAGGACAAAGGTCAAATGTTTTCTCTCATATGTTAATGCTAGACCTAAAAAGTTAACATATACATAAACACCTAAAGGATGTTTGTAATTTAGGGGATGGTTGAGGAATGATATAAAGGAAAGGAAAAACAAATGTTAGCTGATGAACAATATAGAAATACAGTGCACCTGTGAAGAGACCAGAATGAAATTCAATGAAAGCATTTGAGTAATAGATAGTACTGGAGATAGGAGAAAATTAGAGCAAAAGAGGATAGCAATAGAGTAAATTACACACATGTAAAAGGGCATGGTGAAACCCGTTTGAATAATAACCATACACTGAAACAAGCGAATGACAATCAGGAAAAACAGGTCTTATCCAGGGTATAGGTACTAGTGGCAAGGGGAAGGGAGAAGGAAAAGGAGAGTAAATAAGATCAAACTACTCTATGCTCAGGTATGAATAATGGTTAATGAAGCTTGTTGTGATTGGTTTGGGAAAGGTGGAAGGGAAAAGAGGAAGAATGAGGAGGGACTGAGTCTAATGGAAGTGCATGGTATAAGTATGGACATGTCAAATTGTTCCTCTACAACTAATTGATGCTAATAAAAATATGCAAAAGGAATTGTTATGCACTAAAATGTGATTATTAATTTAAGTTAAAAAAACGATTATATTTGTTGGAAGTGTGCTATTCCATGTAAATAAAGAGATGGCATTAAGACTACTTTCAGCGATCATTTTTATAGTTTGTTACTAGAGAAACTCTGCTGATTGTGTAGAATACCACTATACTATAATGGGAAAAAAATCAGAATCACTACAGATCTCTCCACACTGAATGCAACAAAGGCCTGGGAAAGTATGAGCTGAGCTTTGAGAACCAATAACTGCCAGCGCAGACTGATTTAACCAGGAAAGCTAGCAATCACATCCAATGGAGAAACTAAAATTTTTACTAACAAAGAAAAAAATAAATGGATTCATAAACAATAAGCTATCATTACAAAGAATATTAATATGGGGAACACAACCTGAAGAAAGCAATCATGAACAGAAATTCACATCAGCAGATATCACTAGAAGTCTGATTTCATAAGCTCAGGAAGAAAGGAAAGAAGAAAAAGTTAGGAAAGCAGGAAATTGACCGGAAACACAATGCATCTCTCTATAATAATCATAAATATTAATGGGCTCTATTCATCAATAAAAAGAAAAAGAACTGAAGATTGGATCAGAAAACAAGACCTATACACCTGTTGCCTTCAGGAGACCCACCTCACAGACAAACATAAAAACAAACTCCGAGTGAAGGGTTGGAGTAAGATCTACCATGCAAATGTTCCCAGCAAGAAAGCAGGAGTAGCTATCATGATATCTGACAAAATAAATTTTTCATCAAAATCAATACAGGGAACAATCCAGGAAGAATATATTACCATTATTAGTTTATATTACCCAAATACTGGTGCCCCAAATATGTTAAGCAAATACTCTCAAACTGAAAGAATAAAATAGATCCAAATACTATAATACTGTTGTGCCCAGATCGCAGGACCCCCACCAAAAAGAACACGAGGGTCAGACTTTATAGCTGTTTTAAGTTTTAATTTAGATGGGCTGCAGCTCGGGCCTCTTCCTACACTCCAACACAACGGAGACTAGGAGGAGAGCCCTGAGATAAGGATTTGCAGGGCTTATAAAGGCTCACAACCCGATGTACCACCACGTGTTGCCCTACTAGCTGAAACAAGCAACAAATGGTCACTGCCTCATAACCATTCATTCCTCGCCTCGCCCCGCCCCGCTTGACTTATGGTCCTGAGACACAATCTTGTGGCTCCGGCCCAAAATTAACTCCAACAGTTCTCGATCTTGAATGAGTTCTTATATTTCTAGTCCCTCTCTGACAGTAGCCATAAACAACAATACCAATAACAATCAGTCCATTATTCTTTTCTTGAAGCATATGCGAAATGGTTGGTTAGGATGCTTGGAGACTTCCCATGTTTCCCCTGGTCATCCATGGCAAAGAGTTCAGCTGGTCTGGAATGGGAGCAGTGGATCCAAGCAACAATGCCATCTACCTTAAGGGCAGGAGGAGTAGCCAGTAGCACCATGTAAGGTCCCTTCCACTGTGGTTCCAGAGATCTCAGGTTGTGTCTTTGAACAAGCACCCAATCCCCTGGTTTAAATGAATGGGGGGTAGGAATAGAGGCAGAATCATATAATGCTCTAAACTGGGGCCACACACTTTTGTGGACAAGCTGTAGATAATCAAGTTTACATAGAAATTGAGTATCACTCAAATCAGCAAGCAATTCAGTCTGAAGGCTAGGGATAATGGGTGGAGGGTGTCCATACATTATTTCAAAAGGAGGAAAGCCAAGCTGATAGGGTGAATTTCTTACTCTAAACAGGGCAAAAGGAAGGAGCTATACCCATTCTACACCAGTCTCCAAAGCCAATTTAGTTAAGGTCTCTTTTAGAGTCTGATTCATTCTTTCTACCTGCCCTGAACTCTGGGGTCTATAAGCACAGTGCAATTTCCAATCCATCTCCAGTGCTGCGGCTATTCCCTGACTTACTTTTGAGATGAAAGCCGGTCCATTATCCTACCCGATGGTGGATGGAAAGCCATACCTGGATAGGATTTCTTCCAGGATCTTCTTAGCCATGACGTTCACGGTCTCATGCTTTGTTGGGTAAGCTTCAACCCAACAAAAACTAGCAAATATTTATATCCAAATTTTCCAGTTTTATTTTCTGTGAAGTCTACTTCCCAATACACACCTGGCCTATCTCCATGGAGGCAAGCTTCTTTTGTAACCGGTTGAGTGGGGGCATTGGTGAGCTGACAGGACTTACAGTTTTTAACAATGTCCTCAATGAGTTGATTTCCTTGCCTAATTTTTACTTCTGAGTGTCAGAGCAAGTCCTGCATTCTTCGGGTTTCCATGTGAGAGGTCCAATGGATTTTCTTAAGTATCCCCTTTCCTAACCTTTGTGGCAAGATAAGTTTCCCCTCACCAGTTTTTCACCAGCCCGGGTTTTATAAGCCATGGGAATTTTCTTTATCCACTCCAGTCTTCTTGGGAGTACTGAGGGTCATGAGGCAAAGCTCATGGCCCTGGATCTACTAGAGTCAGTACTTCTGCTCTGGGCTGGAGGGCCACCTCCTTAGCTGCCTGATCGGCCAAGTTATGTCCTTTGGTTATAGAATCAGTTCCCTTTTGCTGGGTGCTGGTTGCTCACGCCTGTAATCCTAGCTACTCAGGAGGCTGAGATCTGAGGATCACGGTTCAAAGCCAGCCCGGGCAGGAGAGACCGTGAGAATCCTATCTCCAATAAACCACCAGAAAACCGGAAGTGGCGCTGTAGCTCAAATGTTAGAGCACTCGCATTGAGGTGAAGAGCTGAAGGACAGTGCCCAGGCCCAGAGTTCAAGCCCCAGGACCGACCAAAAAAAAAAATCAGTTCCCTTTTGATGGCTCGGCAGTGCATAATGGCAATATTTGCTGGTTCCCATAAGGCCGGGATGAGGCTTAAAATTTCTTGTTTGTTTTTAATAGCCTTTCCCTCAGCTGTCAGTAGTCCCCTCTCTTGGTAAATGGCTCCATGGACATGCATGGTGGCAAAAACATACCGACTGTCTGTGTAAATGTTTAGTCTCTTCCCTTTTCCCATCTTTAGGGATTTTGTTAGCGCCACTAGTTCTGCTCTTTATGCAGACATTCCCTTAGGGAGTGCTTCTGCCCACACTATCTCAGTGTCTGTGGTGACTGCTGCGCCCGCGTACCTTTTTCCATCTTGAATGAAACTGCTGCCGTCTGTGAACCAGGTATGTTCCGTATGCCATAGTGGCAAGTCCAACAAGTCTGGCCTCTTTTCTTTGGCCAAGTCTCTCTTTTCACGCTCAATTTCATGTTCTCTGTCCTTCCTTTCCTGTCTTTGCTCCTCTGCCTCTCTCATATTGTAAACCATTTCTGCCATGGCTACTAGATCCCTAATAAACTTTTCACCAAGTCTGTCTAGAGCCTGCAACTTTCGCTTTATGTCTGGTGCAGCTTGATTTATATAGGCAAACATAATCATCTGAGTCGACTCCTGGGTCTCAAGGTTTTGACTAAAAACTTCCACGAGCCTCTCAAGATATGCTGCCAGACGTTCACTTCCTCCCTAACATCATAAACTTTGGCCATGTTAGTAGGTCAGTGAGCCGCCAACTTGAGACCTGCCAACAGAGCCTGGCGATAGAGGAGGAGTCACTTCCTAACTTCAACAGTATTGTAGTCCCATGTTGGTCAGATCTCAGGAAAATAGGCAGCAATCAGGGCAGGATCTGTGATGGGAGCTCCTGTGGGCCCAGGGATATGTTTCCAGGATGCCACTCGGATATGGTCTCTCTCTTCACTGGTAAAAAGTACCTGCAAAAGCTGACTACAATCATCCCAAGTGGGCTGATGAGTAAAGAGAATAGCTTCAAGTAAACGAATTAAATTCTGGGGTTTCTCAGAAAAGGGGGAATTTTGGGCAAACCAAAATGGTAGAAAATGGCCATTTTTGGAATTGCTGTCGACCATCCACATCCACAGGATCTACAGTGCATAAGAGAAAAACAGCTGCATTAGATGGCGTCGTCGAGTAACTGGCCCCTCAGAAATTTTAAGGGCAGGTGCCGAGTGTTCGGCTGCTGGTTCTATAGCTGCCTCCTCCTCTTAAATATTCTCAGGCTCCACAGAAGGAACCTGGGAAGAGGAGTATGGGGGAGGAACATTTCTTCTTCCAAATCATCTCCCTGAAAAAGCGGGGGGTACAATTTCTTTTCCTCTTTCTTAGTTTCTTTTTGTAAGTCTAGGGAGCTAGAGGGAGGGTTGCCCATGCTCTCCAGTTCCATCAGTCGTACAGTCCCAAAAAACAATAAATAATACAAACAAAACACATGCAGTCCTGACAATTATGAAGTGGAGATCTCCCAAATTGGTCCACTGACTCCTGTCACGGCAGGGTTCCACAACACCCCACGCCTCACAGCAGCAGTAGCAGATCCACAGTGGGCGAATTGGGCCTTGGTTAGGAGGCCCTCTTGGTCAGTTCCGGCCCAACACCAAACAAACCCATACCCCACAATTCTCACGGTGGGGTTCCAAGAACCCCCCCACACACACAAGAGGATCTGGGAATTCTCCCAGTTCCTCCAGGTTTGTTGTGCCAGCGTGTCTATTTCAACAACCCTTTACACAATATGAATCGGAGCATTTGTCCTCACAAAGGAAAATGAAAGTACAAACAGACAACAACAGGACAAGACAAATTAACAAAGACAGCGCTGTTTTACCTTTGGAGTCTGAGGTCTCAGGGGTCTTTGGGGGGATCTTGAATGAGTCCCCACTAATATGTTGTGTCCAGGTCACAGGACCCCCACCAAGAAGACCACTGAGAGTCAGACATTACATCTGTTTTAAGGTTTTATTTAGATGGACTGCAGCTCAGGCCTCCTCCTACACTCTGACACAGCAGAGCCTTGGAGGAGAGCCCCGATCTAAGGATTTGCAGGGCTTATAAAGTCTCACAACCAGGTGTACCACCATGTGTTGCTCTGCTAGGTGAAACAAGCAACAAATGGTCACTGCCTCATAACCTTTCAATACTAGGAGAGTTTAGTACCCCAATCTCACCAAAAGACAGGACTACCCACCAGAGGATTGGCAGAGAAGCCACAGAGTTAAGTGAGGCCATATTTCAAGTGGAATTAATTGACATTTACTGAGTTTGCAACCCTAAAATGACACAGTGCTTATTCTTCTAATCATCTCATGGAACTTTCTCAAAAATAGACCATATCATACTTCATACAAGGAATTTAAACAAATACAAGGAGACTGACATAATCCCTTGAATCCTGTCTGACCACAATGGAACCAAGCTAGTTCTCAATAACAAAGGACACTGTAGAAATTGCTCAAATACATGGAAATTGAACAGCACACTTTTGAGCAATACCTGGGTAACAAGAAATTAAAGAAGAAATTTAAAAGTTCCTACAATTCAATGACAAGGAATACACATCACAAAGAAACCTGTGGGACAGGACAAAAGCAATCCTGAGGGGTAAATTTATAGCTTTAAGTGCCCACATGAAGAAAATAGACACAGACCAAGTAAATAATCTCATGTTGTGGCTGAAACTGCTGGAAAAGCATGGGAAAATAAATGAACCTAAGGTTACTAGATGGAGCAAGATAATCAAAATAAGAGCTGAGATCAATGAGAGAGAAACTAAGAAAACCATAAATAAAATTAATAAAACAAAAGGCTGTTTTAAAAAAATAATAAAATTGATAGAACTTTAGCAAGATAAACAAAAAAAAAGAGAAGAAACCCAAATCAATAAGATCTGGGATGCCACGGGAAAAGTTACAACAAATACCAAAGACACCCAAACAATTATAAAGAATTATTTCCAGAAACTATACTAAGGAAAGAAAACCTAGCAGAAATGGATGAAGTTTTAGAGAAGTACAAATTGTCCAAACCAAACAATTAAATAAGCCAAGATCTTACAATGAGAAATAGGAATCAATCAGAAGTCTCCTAAGAAGGAAAAGCACAGGACCAGATGGATTCACTACAGAACTCTATAAGACCTTTAAAGATGAACTAATGCTCATACTCCTCAGATGCTTCCGAGAAAGAGAAACAGAGGGAGATTTCCCAAACTCATTGTATGATTCCAATATCATACTCATCCCCAAACCAGGCAAAGACCCAACAAAAAAAGAGAACTACAGACCAATCTCCTTGATAAACACAGATCTTAACCGAATTCTAGCCAAGAGAATCCAGAAACACATTAAAAAAATCATACATTACGACCAAGTAGGCTTCATTCCAGAGATGCAGAGATGGTTTAACATGCATAAATCAATAAATGCAATCCATTGCATCAACAAATCCAAGGTCAAGAACTACATGATTATCTCCATTGATGCAGAAAAGGCTTTGGATAAGATACAACATTCATTCATGCTAAAAGCTATGGAGAAAATAGGAATAGAAGGAACATTCTTTAAAACAATAAAAGCCATATACAACAGAACAATAGCCAATATTATACTCATTGGGGAAAACTACAACCAATTCTCCAAAAATCAGGAACAAGGCAAGGATGCCCACTTTCACCACTCCTCTTCAATATAGTTCTGGAATCCTTAGCCAGTGCAATAAGGCAGGAAAAGGCATTAAAGGGGTCTCCATAGGGAAGGAAGTAGTTAAATTACCTCTTTCTGCAGATGACATGGTACATATACCTCCATGATCCAAAAAAATCCAACCCCAAACTCCTAGAACTTATAAGTCACTTCTACAAAGTAGCAGGATACAAAATTAACTCACAAAAATCAGTTGCCTTTCTGTACACCAACAATATACAAGCAGAAAGGGAAATCAGGGAAACAACCCCATTCACAATAACCTCAAAAAAATTTAGAAATTAACTTAACCAAAGATGTAAAAGAACTATTTAATGAAACCTATAAAAACTTAAAGAGATTATAGAGGATACTAAGAAATCGAAAGACCTTCCATGTTCTTGGATAGGCAGACTTAATATAGTGAAAAATGGCCATATTGCCAAAATTGATATACAAATTCAGTGCAGTTCCCATTTAAATCCCAATGACCGTTCATTACTGAAATAGAGAAAACAAATACAAAAATTCATCTGGAAAAAAAAGGGACCTAGAATACCCAAAATTATTCTAGGCAAAACAGACAACACTGGAGGGATCTTGATGCCAGACTTCAAACTCTACTATAGAGCCGTAATAACAAAGACAGCTTGGTATTGGCACAAAAACAGACCCAAAGACCAATGGAATAGAATAGAAGATTCAGAAATAAAACCACAAACATACATCAGCTGATATTTGACAAAGCGGCCAAAGTCACACAGTGGAAGAAGCACAGTCTCTTCAACTACTGGTGCTGGGAAAACTGGGTGGCCACCTGAAGAAAACTAAAAGTGGACCACAGCCTGTCACCATGCAGTAATGTAAACTCAAAATGGATTGAAGACCATAACATCAAACCTGATACTGAAACTACTGCAGAACAGAGTAGGAGAGACACTTGAACTTATAATAGGCACAGGCAAGAACTTCCTGTGCAGAGGTCCAACAAATTGGAGAGAGACTCGACAAATGGAACTACCTTAAAATAACAAGCTTCTACACAGCTAAAGGCATAGCAATCACCCTAGAAAGACAGCCAACAACTGGGAAAAAATACTTACCAGCAATATATCAGACAAGGAGCTAATATCCAGTATATGCAGGAACTCAAGAAAATAATTCCTCCCAAACCCAACAAACCAATTACAAATGGGCAAGAGAACTAAAGAAAGACTTCTCAGAAGAAGAGATAAAAATGGCAAAAAAAAAAAAAAAACCCATGAGGAAATGTTCACCTTTTCTGGTTGTAAAGGAAATGCAAATAAAGACAACCCAGAGATACCACCTTATCCCAGTCAGAATGGCCCACAATCTAAATTCAGCCAGTGACAAATGCTGGTGGGGATGCAGAGAAAGAAGAGCCCTATTACACTGCTGGTGGGAATGTACACTTATACAACCACTCTGGAAAGCATCTGGAGGCATCTCAGAAAGCTAAATATAAACCTCCCCTATGACCCATTCATACCATTCCTAGGCATCTATCCTGAGCAACAGGAACCAGGATTCAAGGACACATGCATCTCCATGTTTATTGTACCACTGTTTACAATAGCCAGAATATGCAAACAACCCAGATGCTCCAGTACAGATGAATGGATCCAGAAATTGTGGTACCAATATACAATGGAATATTATGCAGCCATTAGGAAGGACAAAATTATGGCATTCACAGGGAAATGGATGGAACAAGAAGAAACCATGTTGAGTTAGGTAAACCAAGAGCAAAGAGACAAATGGCACATGGTCTCCCTGATAGGTGGATGTTAAATACAAAATGTAAAGAGAAAAGAAAAAGTAAATAAGACTTGAGAAACAAAGGACCTCCACTCATCTGGTCAAATCATTACTAAATGACCGCATGCTGCTGACCACATATATGGCATATATGTGCACATTGGAGGAGGACACAGAAATAGAGGGAAAGAGGGGAAAACATATAACAATGGGACCCATCAGCTGCACTGGATATTAATCAAAACGAAATAAGCAACTCAATGGCAGTGATGGGAGGGAAGGAATGAGTGGGAAAGAGGGAACAGCTGACATTAAGCAAAAGGAAAGAAATATACATATCACCTGATATTAAAGAAATAACTGTGTTGTCAAACCTCATAGAACTCATAAACTTTATAGACCATGATAAAGACAATTGCCCCCATGAATCTTAGAATGTGTTTGTAACTTAACTATCCCACAATACAGTGAAATTTGTGAAATTTATGCAATCACTTAATCACAATTTAAAAATTGCAAAAAAGAAATGGTATCAAAGAGAGACACACACACATACACATATTTGTGTGTGTGTTTATGTCTGTTTATATATATACACATATTAATATCTATATTTCTATATCTATAGATATAGATACTTATATCTATAGATATAGAGCTACAGATATAGATATATTACTCCAGTTCTATGGTTGTACTCAGGGCCTGGGCGCTGTGCTTGAGCTTCTTTGGCTCAAGGCTAGCACTCTAACACTTGAGCCACAGTGCCACTTCAGGCCTTTTCTGAACAGTGTACTATAGATAAGAGTCTCTCTGATTTTCCTCCCCAGGCTGGCTTCAAACCACAATCCTCAGATCTCAGCCTCCTGAATAGTGAGGATTACAGTTGAGAGCTATCAGGGCCTGGCTCAGACTTATATTTGACCTTATATTAGTCAAGAGCAGTCAGCAGCAGAGAAATATTATTTATTCATTTATCTATTTGTCTATTTATGTATTTGCAGTTCTATGGAGCAAGGAATTGCTTACATAGATGACAGGAAAAGGTAGGGTGGGCAATTCAAAGATTAGTGTGTACAGAAGCAATGACAACTAATAGGCTACAACTCAGGGTGGCAGTTGAGTTACCAGAGCTTCAAAGTGGAGGCCATGTAATGAAGCTAAAACTTTAGTTAGATTCCCCCAGTGGAACTAAGGTTCCATCGGAATTCAAACCTTACGTTCAGGTCGAGTGGGTCTAGTTGTAATTTTTCGAGCTGGAGCTGCTTCTAGAAAGGTTATTTCAAGCAAAGCAAAACAGGGGAGGTATTCAATCTTGAGTCCTCTTGTCTCCGAGTATCTACTGGTCCTAACCATCCCACTCCATGGAAGCCATTCAAAAGTAGCTGTGTGCAAGAGCTCCTGCCAAAGAGTGGAGGACAAGGGGTGGGCAAGAAGAGGGCAGAGGATACATCTGAGAGCAAAGACACACTCAAGACACCATATTCAAATTCTTATCCACAATACTTGAAATACTGCACTGACAGAGTCTACTTTTTCATCTATAATGGACATTTACTCCATAGGGTTTTCATAATTCTAAATGCATTAATATATATGCATAGTGTCTGGACATAGATCTATTCCTTTGTAAGCATTGGTTTTCCTAGAGAGGTGAAGCGGCTAATGATTCTAAAGTGAACTTCTCCACAAAATCTTTTTTGGCAGTGCTTTCATTTTGGTTATTTGATCAAAAACATCAGCAGAACCTAAAACTTCCTCAAAGAAGCAACTACTTAAAGCTCACATTTGTGCTAGAGGTCCCTGACAAGGTACTGCTTGCAAGAATGCTCACAAAGATCAATGAAAAAGTGTTATGAAAGAAAAGTCAGTAGCAGCTAATCCTTGCTGGTAAGATAGAAACATAATTTTTCATAAATCTACAAATAGAGAGCCTTTAGTGGCTGCACCAAATTTTTCGGAGAGGCATGTTTCTTAACAGTAAAATCTGCTTTCAAGGTTAAAAGTGTTCTCAGAAAAAATATATCTGAGAAAAGGCAATATAACTTGAGTTAGTTAGTTAGTTTGACCTAATTTGAATTTAGAAGGAAAACTTGGTCTGGGAAAGATTTAGGTTCCTGCAAGAGGATCTAATTAATTAAACTCAGCCAGTTCCTGCCCACCACCTACAGCTGCACATGACCTAGAGCTGAGCCCAGGGTGAAAATGCATCATATCTCTCATACTGTCTCTACTTTCAAGGACTTTGTTTCTTGTTCTTTGTGCAAATTGTGATTTAGGGAGTAAATGAAATAAATCTATTTGATAATAAATAAACAAATAAATAATAGGCAAATTTTATGGATCACTGTAATTCTTTTCTGTGTGTGCTGGTCCTGGGGCTTGAACTCAGAATCTTGAGCGCTGTCCCTGAGCTATTATGCTCAAGTCTAGTGCTCTACCACTTGAGCCAGAGCTCCATTAACAGTTTTCTTTGTGTTTAACTGGAGATAAGAATCTTATGATCTTTCCTGCCTAGGCTGACTTTGAATAGTGATCCTTAAATCTTAATTCCTGGCCAGGATGAGCCACTGGCAACTGACTTCAATCTATATCTACATATGTAACATTATATATATATATATATATATATATATATATATATATATAATATATATATATATATATCACTTGATTAAAGTTAGCTGCATAAAACACTTACTTTGTTTAAAGAGACATTTAATTTTAATGGAAATAATAAGGATTTTCAACAGCTTGTTCTGGAACAATATAGGACTTTGTCATTTACTAGCGGAATGGTTTGGGGAAAATCACCAGCTTGTGGAAAATAATATTGACTCTTGTATTTCCATAGTGAGTACCTAAGGATCACCTAAGAGGGCTTGGTCTGCTGCCTGGTTCTACATTCACAAGTAACATGATACTAATTCATGTGGACATACTCCATCTCAGAGCATCAAATTATTGTTACAATTACTGGAGAGTAATAAATGTTACTCTAAGTTTTCTGCACTTCAAAATTATTTGCCGAACATTTGGGTAAATGCCCAAAAGTGGGATTGCTGGATCATAGGGGAGCCCTATGTGGAGTCTTTTGAGGAACGTCCATACTGCTTTCCAAAGTGGTTGAACAAGTTTACACTCCAACCAACAATGCAGTAAGGTTCCCTTCTCTCCACATCCCTTCCAGCAGCTGTTGTTATTAGAGTTCTTGATTATAGCCATTCTAACTGGGGTGACATGGTATCTCAATGTTGTTTTGATTTGCATTTCTTTTATGGCTAGAGAGGTTCAGCATTTCTTCAAATATCTATTGGCCATCCTTCTTTCCTCTTCAGAGAAGGTGCTCTTTAAGTCTTTAGCCCACTTGTTTATTGGGCAGTTGTTTCTTTGAGGATTTGTTGTGGGGGGATTTAATTTTTTGAGTTCCAAGTATATTTTAGATATGAGACCTTTGTCTGTTGTGTGGCTAGTGAAGATCTTATCCCAATCCGTGGGCTTTCTATTAATCTTGTTAGCTATGTCCTTTGCCATGCAAAAGCTCTGCAACTTCATGCAATCCCATTTGTCCAACTTTTCTTTGATTTGTTGTGTTTCTGGGTCTCTATTAAGAAAATTTCGGCGTGCACAAAGGAGACCTAGGGTTTCTCCTATTCCATCCTGTAATGTTTTCAGAGTGTCTGCTTTGACTCCGAGGTCTTTGATCCACTTGGAATTGATTCTGGCGCAGGGTGATATATAAAGATCCAGGTTCGTTATCTATAAGTAGTTAACCACTTTTGCCAGCACCATTTACTGAAGAGGCTGTCTTTCTTCCATTCTATTTTTTAGCTCCCTTATCAAAGATTAGATGGCTATAGGTCTGTGGGTTCATTTCTGCATTTTCAATTCTATTCCATTTGTCCTGAGGTCTGTTCTTGTGCCAGTACCAAGCTGTTTTGATTACTATGGCTTTATAGTAGAGTTTGAAAATTGGTATTGATATTCCTCCAGCACTGTTCTTTCTGTTGAGGATCGTTTTTCTATTCGGGGTCTTTTATTGTTCCATATGAATTTTTGGCACACTAAAGCTATCAGCACGACTATGTTTATTGCAGCATTATTTACCAAAGCTAAGATATGGAACCAACCCAGATGCCCCTCAGTAGATGAATGGATCAAGAAAATGTGGTATATATACACAATGAAATTGTATGCCTCCATTAGAAAGAATGACATTGCCCCATTTGTTAGGAAATGGAAAGGCTTGGAAAAAATTACATTAAGTGAAGTAAGCCAGGCCCAAAGAAACTTAGGTCCCATGGTTTCCCTTATTTGCAATATCTAGTATATGTCTGAGTCAAGCAGAAAAAGTCAGATAAGTTGGTGTTAGGGAAATGAACCCTAAGGCATGTATTCAAATGTTTTTTTTTCTTTCATGCGATTGTTTCTAACACATTTATAAGATTATTTCTTTGTTGTTTTGTATGTCCCTCCTCCACGGTATAACCCCTGCTTTCACTCTATTTGTTGTTGTTATAATTTTTGGAGGGGAATGGAAAAGAACAAACCGTTTAAATAGGGATACAGGTGGACCCATTGCAACAATGAGACGTAAAAATCGTTATGTTGAAAACGAACTTTACAACTTTGGTGGGGTGGTGGGGAGGAGGGTTGGCTGGGGGAGTGGGGAGCAGAGGGGATGTGAAGGGGAACAAAGGAGGAGGCTATAATGCTTGAAAAGAAATGTACTCATTATTTTGCCCAAGTAATTGTAACCCCTCTGTACAATATTTTCACAATAAAAAAAGAAAAAAGTTATTTGATGACTACTTTTTTTCAATATTGGGGTTTGAACTCAGGACCTGTGCTTACTAGACAAGTAGACTGCTACTTGATCTATGCCCTCAGCCCTACAAAATTATGTTTAACAAACTATGCCTTGTTACCCTGTTGTGAGTTTACTTGAATTAGAAAGGAATTTTTCTTGTGTTTCTTATATTTATCTCCAAAATCACAATGAGGTGGGGTGCAGCGGATGGAATGAGATCGTTTTCTCCTGATGACCATATTATTATGAGAATATTGTAAGGAAGCAGAAATTATTTTTCTTAGCTTCATTCCTGAATAGTACCACTGCAAAATTATTAGCATATTTTTTTCTGTGCTTATTTTTTTCCCTTTCAGGAAATAAAGGTTGTGCTGGAGGCTGAGTAGACCCTCTTTAACTGTGGAGCCGTGCATTGAGTCTTTATGTTTGATCATTACTTTTGAGTTAGGCTCTCACTTTCCGCCTGCGTTCATCCCTGGGCATGATCCACTTACATGAGGCTTGCTGGTAGTGAGTGTAGCATATCTATGTCACGACATCCAGGGCTCCATTAAAAAGAGGTTTCATTAATTTCTTTGTATCTGGGCTGGCCTTGAGCCACTATCCCAAAAATCTCAGCCTCCCAAGTTGTGAGGATTAAAGGCATGGACCACCAATATCTGGCTTCCTTTAGACAGTTAATGGGCTATTTATAAATATTAAATTTGTACTATGTTCACTGTGCATATTACTATCCTGCCTTTTGGTTAATTTTGCATTTTAAGGATTTTCTTATGTCAGTAAACATGCAGAGGTGCAATGCTCATAATGTTATAATATTTCTTAATTATAGAAATATTGCTTCACTGTTGGGCCCTTTGATAAAAATAGCATTAGTTTTACTATAAATAACAATATAGCTATCTTGGTGTATTCATATTTGCTTATACTGCTTGGTTGTTTCCTTATACACTAAGCATCAAAATTAAATGCATAAAATATAAGCCTTTAAAAATATTTATCTCTAATCAATAAAATAATGTGTATTATATCAGCTTTTATTTATTTTTACCAGTGTTGAAAGTTTTTTTTTTGTTTTGTTTTGTTTTTGCTGGTATTGGAATTTGAACTCAAGGCTGTTGACCGTACTCAGCTTTCATGGCTGGTGTTCCACCACTTGGGTCATGCCACCAATACATAATTTGCTAGTTATATTAATGGATTCATATTGATTTTTCTACCTGACTGGTTTAAAGCTGCAATCCTGCTGGTCTCAGCCTCCTGAATAGTCAATATCATAGAGTTGTGAGATTGAGGAGTTCTAAAAATATGTTTGGTAGCCATTTGAATATGAGTTTCTTCTTTGACAAATTATTTGTGAAGGAGAAAAGAATCTTTCTTTTATTTTCTGGGATTGAACCTAGAGTTGCTATATTAGCCCAGCATATTTTACTACTGGAGTCTACATATGCCTTTATCCTGTTTTTTTTTTTCTTTTTCTTTCCTCAAGTTCTGTTGTTTTTGAAACAGGGTCCCACTTCTATCTTTGTTCAAGCTGGCTTTCAACTTATGATCCTCCTGCCTCCTGAGTACCTGAAAATATTTCTTGAACATAATTTATGATGTATTCATTGGAAAAGAAGTTTGATATGTAGAGATGCATAAAATATGAATTCTGTATTCAAGGATCTCTAAATATAAAGTAAAGAGAAGAGTACAGTGTCACAGGATCAGCAATGGGAACCTTGAATGGCTTGTAGGTAGGCTGAAGAAAAGTTATTCATCTTTGGGAGTGATAATCTTTTGAAGAATGAGTAGGAATTTTCCAGGGAGATAATCAACAGAAGTTTTTCAGAGCAGAAAGTGAATACTATATATGAGCAAAGGCTGGAAGCCTGTAAGAACAAATACACAGAAATTTACAAAAGCTAGCAACTGCTGAACTATAAAATAGGTTAAGAGGAGATGGAATTAGAAGACATGAAGGTGGAAAAATGGAACTTAAAAGGACTGAATGGTGATGGACGTAGTACACTTCACTGACTTGATCCTGAAGGAGATACGTAGCCCCTGAAGTCTAATTTATGACCACATAGCTAAATAAGTAGATGGCAATTTGAGTTTTTTGAATGTCTCATCTGTAGGCCAGAATCTTCTGATTAATAATTGGCATTTAGTAATTTGGCATTCTCAAAGAAACTCAATACTGATTATGTGCTGGTTATATTGGAGACACGGGCATTATTTTAGGAAGAAGAATAATTGCCTTATCCATAGCTGAATCCCAGTAGGACCCAATTTTATTTCCCCAGCATCACACACATCATTTATCTACTTAGTTCTGGAACACAGTGATATTTTTTTTATGTCACAGTCAAATCAGTGAAGCAGTTTTCATCCTACATAGATACAACATCCATGTCTTTCTCCAGCCATTGCATAACATTAGATTTGGGATGGAATAAAACCATATTTCCATTATAGATACTCATTTCATCACCTTGTCCCTTGGAGGTCAAGGAGTCCCAAAGAGACTCAGGCTAAACTATATAAATATACCTCTCTTGTATTTGTTCTGTCCCAGTAAAAACTGGAGCTATATTTGGTATAGGAGATTTGGATGGCATAGACTAATTTAAATAACAACTGACATCTAGTTATTTCTATGATTTAAAAAAAATAAACCTTTATATGATACATAACATATAAATAACTAAATAGCTAGAAGAATTATCACAAATGAAGCTTCCCTTATACCCACCTTTCAGGTCACAAAATTAAATTGGAAATAAAAGTTACCTGCTTATATCTGCCCCTTCACCCCAATTTCTATCCTAACATTTTTTTGGAGGGTGTCCGGTCGTGGGGCCTGAACTCTGGGACTGGGCGCTGTCCCTCAGCTCTTCAGCTCAAGGCTAGTGCTCTACTATTTGAGCCACAGCGCAACTTCCAGCTTTTTTCTTTTTTTGCTTATGTGTTGCTGAGGAATCGAACCCAGGGCCTCATGCATGCAAGGCAAGCGCTCTACCACTGAGCCACCTTCCCAGCCCTATCCTAACTTTTATCATCATAGATTACCTTCTTTGTATCCATTCTGGATAATTATAATATTGTTTGATGTCTGGTGCTCCTCAACCTATTTGTCTATTTTTCCCCCCACCAGCCATTTGGTACCTTCCAGTAGTAACATACTATTTCCACTCTAAGTTCACTGGCCTGAACTACTTAATAGTTTTTGGGTCATAAGAAGCCCACTTACTCCATGTATCCAGAGTGAGGGAAAATTGAAAATGCTTGTAAACATCACTGATGACAAGCGCCACCCGCACCATCAACTTGCACTCTGTGGAAAACTTCGGTCTTTACTTACAACTTGAAGATCAAAGAAAAACCCTATCAATATACTGAATGACAACCACGAATATTCCTTCTTCAACACCTCATATATTCTTGGAATTGCCATATAAACAATTTAGCCTTCAAGTCCCCAGAGGCAGGTTTGTCTGAGAATAAGACATCTATTTTCTTTTGTCCCCCAAAATCTCAAGCTAAGCACCCCTCTGGTGTATATGTAGTCTGGGAAAGGGAGTCTGGGTGTTTCTTTGGTGTCTCTTAGTAAGAATCATTGATTGTTTAAAAATATTCTCTACATTCTAAAATATCGTATGGAATGACAATCTTCAAGAAATACCAGACAACACAAGGTCTAATTTATTTCTTTTGTAATGCAAATACATCACAATGTAGTTGTTTTGTAAATGTACCACAATGTAGTATTAGTCCAACATATTAACCCAACATACCACAGTGTTTTCAGATTTAGTCTATTATATAATAATGCTACTTATTTTCTTCATGGTTTCTTTTTATGTATACCTATGTATTTCAGTTGGACACATACACATACATGCACACACACACACATGCATTTCTACGAGTGAGATGCCAGACCCTATAATGAATTAATAGTTACCCTTAAGCATCAATGTTACAAGGTAGTGTTCCAAAATTGGATTTAACCTTCAATGTCTGCAGCTGCAGTGCATTCTGCTCGCATTCACATTTCTTTCCATTCTTGGCCTTCTTCAAAGTACACTGGTACAGCACTTGGTTGGGTTTTTTTTAATTTAATTTAATTGTAAGAGTGATGTACAGAGGGGTTACAATTACACAAGTAAGGCTATGAGTACATTTCTTGTCAAACATTGTTACCTCCTCTGTCACTTTCCCTCCCCGACCAAGTTGTAAAGTTCATTTCCACCATTGTGTCTTGTGAGTATTGCTGTTGCATTGGTTCTTTGTCCTTTGTCTCACCATTTTGTTAGCCCCTTTCCATTCCCCAAATCACATAAATACATACACAAGACATGGGGTACCAAAATGAAGAACAGTGACAATAGGGAATAAACTACAAGAGGGAAAATGAAAGAAAAAAGAATTTCACACAGAACATAAAAATTAAAAACAAACAAAAACCCTCATTTCCATGGAGTTCATTTCAATTAGCATCATCTTATATGGTCATATGTATGTTTGGTCATATGTACATTGAGCTACTGCGATCCTCTGCTAGGACTATCATAGACATATGTTAATTATTACAAATAAGGGAAAGCATGGAGCCTATATTTCTTTAGTCCTGGATTACTTCATTTGATATGATTTTTCCCAATCTTTCCATTTCCTTATGAATGAGGTGATGGCATTCTTCCTGATGGAAGCATAGAATTCTATTGTGTATATATGCCACATTTTCTTCATCCATTCATCTACTGAAGGGCATCTGGTTTGGTTGCTACAAAGAACATAGTTGTGCTGGTAGCTTTAATGTGGCTTTGTTTGCAAATGTTTGGGTAAATGCCCTGGAGTGGGATTACTGGATCATTAGGAGATCTATGTGGTTTCTTTTTTTTTGAATTGAAAAATGCTTTATTCCCAGGAAAGACCAAGTTAGTGAAGTAAAAGGTGAAAGAAATTCTGTTATCACCTGCTAGCACAGAAGAAAGTTACCTAGGTTTGCTTTCCAACTACATACATGAATGGGGAGCTCAGTATTTTATGGTGAGACATGCTAAGCACAAAACTCTAGCTCCTTGAGAACCAATTTCCCACAATTAGTCTAGAAATTAGAAGACAACCAGTGACAGCATCCCTTGGGCAGTGGGAGCATCCATCCTCAGACACAAAGCTCCTTTGTCTCACTTTCCAGATGACCAGGAATCATAGACAAGTTTGGCTGCAACCAAGTCTTCCACTGCTATTCCCAAGGACTTGAACACTGTGGTCTTCTCACAGTAGGCTGGCTTCACCCCCTTTACCACTTCTCCCAGCTCAGCAAAGATCTCAGCCCCAGACAATAGGACGTCTCCTGACTCCTTCAGAGCAGCCTCCCTGGAATCCACATACAGCACTGCTTGCTTCATGAGCTCATCATCCAGTTCTCTCCAGTCAGGTCTGCTGGCCCCGATGGCATTGATGTGTGCCCCTGGCTTCACCCATTCACCAAACAAAATGGGCTCTGTTGCCATGGTGACTGTGATGATCACATCAGCACCTGTCACAGCCTCCTGCACCGATGAACAGACTCGCACATCTCCTTGAACTGTGTTTGCAAACTTCTCTGCATTTTCTTTGGTGCGGTTCCATATCCTCACCTCCTTAAAGGAGAACTGCTCTGTGAAGATCTCATAATGGCTGTAGGCCTGGACACCAGCTCCAAGGATGCACAACACTTCACTGCTGGGGGGTTTCAAAAACTTGGTGGCAATGGCAGACACTGCAGCTGTTCTCTTAGCAGTGATGACATTCCCATCCATGACCGCCAGCAGGGAGCCATTGCTCGGCTCAAAGAGCAGCACAGTAGCCTGATGGGAGGAGACGGTGGAGGCGCTGCTGTGGCCTTCATAGAAGGTGACCAGTTTGGTGGTCAGGGCGTCCTCTGCGGCACTGTAGGCAGGCATCACCCCCAGGAAGCCTCGGTGCTTGGCCACCGGCACCACGGTGCGCACCGGCTGCACCACCCCTCCGTCGGGGCCGCTGGAGAAGTTGGCCAGAGCCGCCTCCAGGGGCGGGATGAGGAGGCTGGAGCTGCGGAGGTGATCCTGCACCTCCGCCGCGCTCAGGAACGCGGGCGCCCGGCTCATCCTGCCGCCGGCCTCCTCGCCTCAGCCACCGCGGGGCAGCGCGCCCTCCACGCGCCGCGCCTGCTCTTATAGGCGCCGTGGGCCGCCCCCTATGTGGTTTCTTTTAAGGAACCTCCATAATGCTTTCCAAAGTGGTTGAACAAGTTTACATTTCCACCAACAGTGCAGTAGGGTTCCCTTTGACCACATCCCCTCCAGCATCTGTTGTTATTAGACTTCTTGATTATAGACATTCTCACTGGGTGAGGTGGAATCTCAGTGTTGTTTTGATTTGCATTTCTTTTATGGCCAGAGATGTTGAACATTTCTTCATGTGTCTATTGGCCATTCTTATTTCCTCTCCAGAGAAATCTCCTTTTTATTCCTTAGCCCATTTTTAATGGGGTGGTTGTTTCTTTTTTAAAAAATAATTTTTATTGAAGTTGTGATTACAAAAATTTCATAGTACTGTGGAATTGTGATACATAGTTATAGTCACAAACACATTTTAACCTTCACAAGGCAACTTGCCTTTATCATGGTGTATAAAGTTTGTAATTTTATAAGCTTTGGCAATACAACTATGTCTTCCAAATCGGGTGATATGTACATTTCTTTACTTTTTCTTAGTGTCAGCTGTTCCCTCTTTCCCTCTCATTCCCTCCCTCCCATCACTGCCCTTGAGTTGCTTAGCTCATTTTCATCAATGTCCAGTGCAGCTGATGGGCCCCTCTGTTGTATATTTTCCCCTAATTCTATGTCCTCCTCTTAGCTTCCCTCAGATGTGCACATGTATATACCATATATGAGGTCAAGAACATGAAGTCATTTAGAAATGAGATGACAAATTCAGTAGTGGTCCTTTGATTCTTGTGTCGTGTTTACATTGTCATATCTCCTTTCATTTTGGATTAACATACACATATCAGGGAGATCATGTGTCGTTTGTCTCTCTGATCTTGGTTTACCTCGCTTAACATGATTTGTTCTAGTTCCATCCATTTCCCTGTGAATGTCATTATTTTGTCCTTTCTAATGGCTGCATAATATTCCATTGTATACAGATACCACAATTCCTGGATCCATTCATCTGTAGTGGAGCATCTTGGTTGTTTTCATATCTTGGCTATTGTGAATAGCGCAGCAATAAACATGGAGGTGCATGTGTCCTTGTATCCTGGTTCCTGTTGCTCAGGGTAGATGCGTTGGGAGTGGTATGACTGGGTCATAGGGGAGGTCTATATTTAGCTTTCTGAGGTGCCTCCAGACTGCTTTGCAGAATGGTTGTATTAGTATACATTCCCATCAGCAATGAAGTAGGGTTTCTCTTCCTCTGCATCCCCACCAGCATTTGTTGTTGGCTGAATTTAGGATATAGGCCATTCTGACAGAGGTAAGGTGGTATCTCAGGATTGTTTCTATTTACATTTCCTTTATGGACAGGGATGGTGAACATTTCCTCATGTGTTTCTTTGCCACTTTTTTCTTTTTTTTATTTGTCAGTTGTGGGGCCTGAACTCTGGGCCTGGGCACTGTCCCTTAGCTCTGCAGCTCAAGTCTAGCACTCTACCACAACTCCACTTCCAGGTTTTTCTGCTTATGTGGTTCTGAGGAATCAAATCCAGGAGCTCATGCATCCAAGGCAAGCACTCTACCACTGAGCTACTTCCCAGACCTTCTTTGACATTTTTATCTCTCCTTCTGAGAAGTGTCTCTTTAGTTCTCTTGCCCATTTAATGATTGGTTTGTTGGATTTGAGATGGATTGGTTTATTGAATTCCTTTTTTATTTTGGATATTAGGGCTTTGTCTGATATAGTGCTAATAAATATCTTTTCCCAATTTGTTGGCTATCTTTCTAGTTTGGTAGCTATATCTTTAACTGTGCAGAAAATTTTTATTTTAAGGGATTCCCATTTGTTGAGTCTTTCTCCAATTTATTGTGACCCTGGGACTTTGTTCAGGAAGTTCCTTCCTGTGCCTATAAGTTCATGCGTCTCTCTTACTCAGATTTGATGTTTAGGTCTTTAATCCATTTTGAGTTGGTGTTAGTGCACAGTGACAGGCTAGGATCCATTTTCAGTTTTCTGCATGTGACCACCCAGTTTTCCCAGCACCAATAGTTGAAGAGGCTATGTTCCTATCACTGTGTGTCTTTGGGTCCTTTGTCAATTATCAGCTGACTATAGGTATGTGATTTTATTTTGGGATCTTCTAATCTATTTCATTGGTCTTCAGGTCCATTTTGTGCCAATAGCAAGCAACTTTTGTTATTATGGCTTTATAGTACAGTTTGAAATCTGGCATCGAGGTCCCTCCCATGTTGTCTCTTTTGCCTAGAATTGTTTTGGTTATTCTAGGTCGTTTGTTGTTTCATATGAATTTTTGGATTGTTTTTTTTTTCTATTTTCGGTAAAGAACATCATTGGGATTTTGATGGGAAATGCATTGAATTTGTATATCAACTTTGGCAGTATGGCCATTTTCACAATATTGATTCTGCCTCTCCAAGAACACTCAAGGTTTTTCCATTTCCTGGTGCTCTCTTTGATTTCTTTCTTTAGGCTTTTATACTTTTCACTAAATAGGTACTTTACATCTTTGGTTAGATTAATTCCTAAATATTTTATTTTATGTGATTATTGTGAATGGAGTTGTTTCCCTGATTTCCCTTTCTGCTTGTACATTGTTGGTGTACAGAAAGGCAACTGATTTTTTGGGTTAATTTTGTATCCTGCTACTTTGCTGAAATGATTCATAAGTTCTAGGAGTTTGGGAGTGGAGTTTTTGGTGTTGCTACGGTATAATATCATATCATCTGCAGAAAGGGATAACTTAACTTTTTCCATCCCTATGGAGATCCCTTTAATGTTTTTTTCTTGCCTTATTGCTCTGGCTAAGGATTTCAGAACTATATTGAAGAGGAGTGGTGAGAGTGGGCATCCTTGCCTTGTTCCTGATTTTTGGAGAATTGGTTGTGTTTTCCCCATTGAGTATAATATTGGCCATTGTTCTGTTGTATATGGCTTTTATTGTTTTAAGGAATGTTCCTTCTGTTCCTATTTTCTCCATAGCTTTTAGCATGAATGAATATTGTATCTTATCCAAGGCCTTTTCTGCATCAATGGAGATAATCATGTAGTTCTTACCTTGTATATGTTGATGTAATGGATTACATTTATTGATTTATATATGTTAATCTATCCCTGCATCTCTAGGACGAAGCCTAATTGATCATAGTGTTTCATTTTTTGATATGTTGATGGATTCTGTTTGCTAATATTTTATTGAGGACCTTTGAATCTGTGTTCATCAAACAAATTGGTCTGTAGTTCTATTTTTGCTGTATCTTTGCCTGGTTTTTGGATAATTGTGATATTGGCTTCCTAGAATGAGTTTGGGTTGTCTCCCTCTACTTCTATATCATGGAAGAGCTTGAGGAGTATGGGTATTAGTTCCTTTCTGAAGGTCTTATAAAATTCCATAGTGAATCAATCTGAACCTGGGCTTTTCCTTATTTGAAGACTTCTGATTGCTTCCTCTTTCTCATTGTAAGATCTTGGCTTATTTGATTGATATCTTCTTGGTTCAGTTTGGGCAATTTGTATTACTCTAAAACTTCATCCATTTCTGCTAGGTTTCCTTACCTTAGAGAGTATAAATTCTGGAAATAGTTCTTTCTGAGTTTTTGGATGTCTTGGATGTTTGTTGTAATTTTTCCTGTGGCATCCCTGATCTTATTGATTTGGTCTCCTCTCTTTTTTCCTTAAGCTTGACAGAGGTCCATCAATTTTATTAATGTCTTGAAAAAAGTTTCTTGTTAATTTTATTTATAGTTTTCTTAATCTCTACCTCATTAATATCAGCTCTTATTTTGGTTAACTTGTTCCATGTATTATTTTTAGGTTGAAGTTTTTCTTGCTTTTCTATCAATTTTAGTTGCATCATGAGATTACTTACTTGGTCTTTCTCTATTTTCTTTCTTTCTTTTATTTTGGGGGGGGGTTCGATCGTGGTGCCTGAACTCTGGGCTTGGGCGCTGTCCCTCAGCCCTTCAGATCAAGGTTAGCGCTCTATCACTTGAGCCCCGGCGCCATTTCTGGCTTTTCCCCTTTTGCTTATGTGATGCTGAGGAATCGAACCCAGGGCCTCATGCAAGGCAAGTGCTCTACCACTGAGACATCTTCCCAACCCCTGTCTCTATTTTCTTGATGTATGCACTGACAGTGATAAAATTGCCCCTCAGGACCGCTTTTGTAGTGACCCATATATTTCTTTAAATTCATTAAATTGTAGGAACTTTAAAATTTCTTATTTAATTTCTTCTGTGACCCAGGTGTCTCTCAGAAGTGTGTTGTCCAATTTCCATGTATTTAGTAATTTCTATGGTATGCCTTGTTACTGAGAACTAGCTTGATTCCACTGTGGTCGAATAGAATACAAGGAATTAGTCGATCTTCTTGTATTTGCTTATATTCTTTGTACAAACTATGATGCTACTTTGGAGAAAGTTCCATGGGCTGCTGAAAAGAATGTGTACTGGGTTGTTGTTGGGTTGAAAACTGAGATATTGTATCATTGAATTCAGTGGCTTCTTTACTAATCCTCTGGTTGGTAGACCTGTCCTTTGGTAAGAGCGGAGTATTAGGATCTATTTTGTGAATATTTACTTAACATATGGATGCACCAATGTTTGGAGAGTTTAAACTGATAATGGTGATATCCTCTTCTTGGATTGTTCTCTGTATTAATATAAAGTGTCCTTCTTTGTCTTTTTGTGTTGATTTTAATGAAAAGTTTATTTTGTCAGATATCAGGATGGCAACTCCTACCTTCTTGCAGGGAGCATTTGCATGGTGCATCTTACTCTATCCCTTCACTTGGAGTTTGCTTTTATCTTTGGCTGTGAGATGGGTTTTTTTTTTTGAGGATTTGTTTGGGGGGGCTAAATTTTTTTTGAAGTATTTTTTGCCAACCCTATGGCTGGAACTTTAGGCCTGGACACTGTCCTTGAGATTCATTTGCTCAAGGCTAGAACTCTACTACTTGAGCCACATCACTGCTTCAGGCTTTTTCTGTGTATGTGGTACTGAGAAATTGAACTCAAGGCTTCAGACATGCTAGGCAAGCACTCTACCACTAGGCCAAAATTCCCAGCCCCTGAGCTTTAGGTATATTTTTGATATGAAGCCCTTGTCTGTTGTATAGCTAGTGAAGATCTTCTCCCAATCTATGGGCTTTTTATTTATCTTGCTAGATATGTCCTTTGCCATGCAGAAGCTTTACAGTAAAATGTAGTCCCATCAATCCAGTCTTTCTCTGATTTGTTGTGTTTCTGGATCTTTATGAAGTTTCTACCTGTGCCAATGATCCCTGGTATATCCCCTATCCCGTCCTGCAATATTTTCAGGGTATCTGGTCTTTCATTGAGGTCTTTGGTCTACTTGGAGTTGATTCTGGTACAGAGTGATACATAAGGATCTAACTTCAGTTTTCTGCACATGTAGCCAATTCTGCCAGCACCATTTTTTAAAGAGGCTGTCTTTCTTCCATCTTAGAATTTTGATTCCCTTATCAAGGAGAGATCTGCGGGATCATTTCTGGGTTTGAATTCTATTCCATTATTCCTCAGGTCAGCACTTGGTTTTAACTTACAGTTTTCTGATCCTAATTAAGTGAAGAATCATTTCATACTTTATTGACTGTTTGTACATTTTTAGTAAAGTGTCTATTCTGATAGACACTAGTCTCTAACCGAGGTTGTTTTTGTTTTTGTTGTTGTATGTCATGGGCCTTGATCTCTGGGCCTGGGTGCTGGCTCTCAACTCTTCAGCTCAAGGCAAGCACTCTACCAATTGAGCCACAGGGCCACTTCCAGTTTTCTGGTGGTTTATTGGAGAGAAGAGTCTCATGGACTTTCCTGCCTGGGCTGGCTTTGAACTGCAACTCTCAGATTTTAGCCTCCTGAGTAGTTAGGATTACCGGTGTGAACCATGGGCACCTAGCTAACCCAAGTTTTTATTTACTCATTTTTTACTTATTTAATTTTTGAAAGTATTTCCTATATTTTGGGTACTATTACATTCCTAATAAAATGTTTATAAGTATTTCTTCAACATGAGTTTGTCTCTTCAAAGTATCATGTATGTGAGAAAAGTGTTCTGCCATTAAACTATATCCCCAGCTGTGTTTGTCCTTTTTACTTACTTCATTTGATTAACAACCACTTAATATTAATGTCACCTGCTTAATCTCTATTTGTGTTAATCCTCCCCTTTATTGTCCTTGGCTAGACCTATTTTCTCCTTCTAGCCATGGAAAGGCAATGCCGAACAAAATTGCTTTTATTCAGAAAGTTTACTTAATTTCTTTGCATTAACATGGAGAAAGCACTTTGAGGGTACTGAGACACTTGGGACTGCACATGCTCAGATGGATTCAGGGATAACATTTCTGAGTTGGATCTTTTTCAGAGCTAGGGATTCTATACTGTCATTTGCCTGATGAGGCTTATTCTCAATCTGTATTATGGGAAAGTCAGGACCTTTGGTCCATATAGATTGTATAATCTTTCTCTTGAGGAAGAGCGGTACAGAAAAGGAGGGTGGCTTATTAAGAAAGTATCATTCACCAGGCCCTTGTGGCTTATACCTGTAATTCTAGCTCTCAGGAGGCACAGATCTGAGGATTGAGATTTGAAGCCAGCCTAGGATAGAAAAATTGGAGAGATTCTTATCTCCAGTTAACTAATAAAAAGCACAAAATAGAGGTGTGGCTCAAATGGTAGACCATCAGTTTGAAAAAAAACACTAAGCAAGAGTAAAAGCACCAGTTCCAGCACATGCGTGTGCATGTGCATCTACACATGCACACACACAGTAGAAGAAGAAGAAAGAAGAAGAAGAAGAAGAAGAAGAAGAAGAAGAAGAAGAAGAAGAAGAAGAAGAAGAAGAAGAAGAAGAAGAAGAAGAAGAAGAAGAAGGAAGAAGAAGAAGAAGAAGAAGAAAAAGAAGAAGAAGAAGAAGAAGAAGAAGGAGGAGGAGGAGGAGGAGGAGGAGGAGGAGGAGGAGGAGGAGGAGGAGGAGGAGGAGGAGGAGGAGGAGGAGGAGGAGGAGGAGGAGGAGGAGGAGGAGGAGGAGGAGGAGGAGGAGGAGGAGGAGGAAGAGGAGGAGGAGGAGGAGGAGGAGGAGGAGGAGGAGGAGGAGGAGGAGGAGGAGAATGGGCTGGAGGAGGAGAATGGGCTGGAGGAGGAGAATGGGCTGGAGGAGGAGAATGGGCTGGAGGAGGAGGGGCTGGAGGAGACGGAGGAGAAAAAGAAGAACAATAACAACAATAAGGAAAGGGGAAGGCAAGAAAGAGGAGAAGAAAGAAGAAGAAGGTGTAGGAGGGAGAAGGGGAGGAGGGAGAGGTGGAGGAGGAGGAAAAGGAGGAGGAGGAGGAGGAGGGGGATGATAAATAATTCATTTACCTTTTACCCTTTTGCCAGCATTGGTAAAGGTGAGATATTTGCAGAAATCTCACCCCCAAAAGACAAGTACTTCCAGGGAGGAGTGCATATCTACTTGTGTCATAGAGAAAGACAGCTTTGAGTTGAAAAAGTAGGAAATTTGGTGAAGAACTACAAGATAATCTGGGCCAATCCCAGAAGAAAGTGGTCTTGATGATCCATGGTTGGGCTTCAATGTTTCAGAGCAAGTCACCTGAATGGAATTGAAACATATCTAGAAATGCTTGCATTTCAGACCCTTTCCATGTATTTTCTTCCTTTTTTTAATGTTAGACACTCCTATATCAATCAAATTCTCATAAGATCAAATCTGCTCATTATGAAGTATGACCATAATTTTAAAGAATTACAGTTCTTCTGAAAATCTCCCATAAGCAATAAAGATTATTTTTGAAAGTTGTATTTATATTAAGAGAGCATTAACGCTGTGTTCCCCTAAATATAATGAAGAAACGTAAAATTCTTCCCTTCTTCTCTGGAGATTGTTATTAATGGCCTTTTAAGGGTATTGGAACAATAGGCCAGAGTTTAACATAATTCTGCATTTCTACAGAATTCCTCTGATGGAAATGTGATGCTATAAGCCAATCTGATTGTCTTTGGGTGTCATTCTTCATATTGGTGATCAAGTATGTACATCCTGCATGCCTTTTATCAATTAAAAGAGGCTATATGAGCCTGAGATTTTTTTTTTTAACCAAAGAAGAATTCGTCAAGGAACTATATAGAATTATTGGCCAGAATACTTAACTATTACATGCACTTCTCATTCCCATTAATATAGCGTTCTTCACTTACTTTTCAGCCATTTCCTGTCTTCAAGTACAACCTTTTGCCACCTTCTCACATAACTAGTCTCCCTCTTTCTATGGACTTTAATTGCTCTTGGAATTCTGATTCTTGAGCCAAGTGTCTTGCTGTTAACTACATTTTTGGACAACATAATCTTCTATTGGCAAGTGGCAAAATAGAACACAAATGCTTCTCTTTCATAAATACCAATTATCTCTTATATACATTCCATCCTTAATTATACTGAACTCTTTCTAAGCATCTAAGTACCTCTTGCCCCTCCACTCCTCCTTGATGTGCTTTTCCAGTCTCAATGTGGTGACTGAAGTGGCTGCTTCCACTTGTGCTTAGAAACATTATATCTCCATTCCATCTATTGACAGGAGTTAGTAGAAAACTGGTCAGGAAATTGAAGCTGATACAACTTGCAGATGACAGAATAAGCTGATAAACCAAAACTTGCCTAATGATAACTTGCCTGAGGACAAGGGCTACAGAAGAATAAGGAAGGAAGACATTTGTTAAGTAAGAAAAAAAAAAAGAATGAAAAACTAAAGCTAGGATATTAAATCATTGGTGCCATAACTTGACAGAGAAAAGAAGGAACCTCACTAATATGGAGGTCTGTAGTTCTCCCTATTCTCCCTGAGGCTAATATCTCTATCCCTGAAGATGGGTGAAGATGAGCTGAAGTACTGTCTTCTCCTAGCATAGCTATTCTATATGTTCTCTCATATTGCTTATGTTCAACTTTTGCCTGACCTCTTTTCTTGCCAGATACAAAGACCCAAGGTCAATTTAGCTACCCTAAATTTCTGGTAACATGATCAACTTCTGGTTATATTTATCCTTCCTGGTTTCATTCATCAAAACTTACCTGGTTATTCCTTTATTTTTAAGTAGTTGTACAAAGGGATTTCAATACAAAAGTCAGACTATGAGTACGATGAATAATGATCAATGTCATCTCTTCTCACTAGAGATTATTTAGAAAATGAAGTATATAACTTGCAAGTGGGGACAGGAGGGAAAAACTGGAAGAGAGGGAGAGAAGGGGTAATATTGTTGAAAAGGAAATGTACTTGTTACCTGACATGTAACTGTAAACCCTCTATACATCATTTTACAGTAAAAATTTAAAAAATATTACCCACATAAATGGAAACAGGGTTTATCTCTATACATCTGTCTCTTATCTCTGTCTTATATGTGTTTTGACTTCATTTTATCCTTCTTCAGATGAATCTTTCCATCCATTAGCAGCTCTAATTCATGGTATCCTCATACATCTGGACCCAAGAAGAAAAGACTTCTATTCTTAATATCCCTGTAGCACATAAAAGGAAAGAATCTGATTGGATCTGTCTGGATGAGCTCAGAATCAATCACCAAACCAATAAATATGGAAATATTTTATTCTTGAGTGAATTTGGATCTTGACATCATGACAATGAATAAAAATAAAGTTGAGCCCACCTAAACCAATGAATAAAAATATAGTTGAGCCCATATAAACCAAAGGAAAAGGAGAAATTTCCCAAAGGAAAGGGCACTTACCTATTGATAAAAACATAATAGTACAAAAACAGATATCTGTTCAAAAGACAAGTTGTACTTAATGGAATCCAACACTTAAAATTAGAAAACTATATTTGTATTTCCTTACCTTAAAAAGAATATAATTTTAATCATATCAGGAACTACTAGGGATACTTAGAAGATATAAAAGGCCCTCATGATTCTAGATCAGATTATAATAATAGTAGTAATATCTAGTTAACACTGAATGATTGGCCAGGAATAACATTAATTACACTCTTAAAATTAGTCTTCAGGTAAATTACATTTTCAAATGAATGTATTGAGACTTAGAGGGTAAGTTTTTTTAAGTCATTTAGCTAAATACTAGCAGAACTTTCTTTGTGTTATATTCATTGCCATGTTATGTGATCTTGTCTGAGATGTTATAAAACATTCTGAATTAGCCCTATTGTTTCCAAAGATACCACTTAAGAACTGAAAAAAAGTATTAACAGAAGGCTTTATTCTATCTATTTTATCTATTTATGTTTATAAATTAATGTATATATTAAGTTGAATGATAATTACTATATAATTTTACTGAGATTATTAGTCCCTGAATAATTTAAACATATTTATCTAAAAGTTAAATTGTAATAATTTTGAAGACATATTTGCCAAACAAGTTCAGTCCTTGTCTAAATTTTCACAAAATTAGAAATTAGTGGAACAGAATTTAATGTGCATTCATCTACTAAAAATGGTAAAATAAAACTGTCACTTTTCTATTAGGGTGTTTTCAGAGAAGTTTGGGTAGAATGTTAAGGAGGATATTTGAAATCGTTAAAAATAAAATCATTTACAAAGAATTTAAAATTCACCCGATGTTAGTGGATTATACCTGTAATCCAAGCAACTCAGGAGACTTAGATCTGAGGATCACAATTTGAAGCCAGCCTAGACAGGAAAGCCTATGAGACATTTTTTGTAGATTATAAGTCTGGAATTCAGGACCTGGGAGCTGTCCCTGAGCTTTTTTGCACAAGGCTAGTGCTCTACCACTTTGAGACTTAGTTCCATTTGTCATTTTCAGGTAGTTAAATGGAGATACAAGTTTAATGGCCTTTCCTCTCCTGGCTGGCTTTGAATCACAATTCTCAGATCTCAGCCTCCTGAATAGCTAGGATAACAGGTTTAAGCCATCAGAGCCCAGACCTACGAAACTTACTTATCTACAATTCACTACCAAAAATGTCAGAACTGGAACTGTGGCAAAAATGGTAGAAAACTATTCCCGAGCAAAAATGCTCATGGACAGTGCCCAGTCCCTGAGTTCAAACCCTAAGACCACACACACACACACACACACACACACACACACACACACACATTTACCTAGGAACGGTCCATGGCTCACACTTATAATCCTAGCTTCTCAGGAGGCTGACATCTGAGGGTTGTGGTTCAAAGCCTGCCCTGGTAGGAAAGTCCCAGTGAATCTCTTATCTCTAAGTAACCACTTAACAACACAGAAATGGAGCTGTGGCTCAAAGCACTCAAAGCACTAGCCTTGAGCAAAAATGCTCAGGGACAGCACCCAGGCCCTGTGTTCAAGCCCCACAACTTCAGGGAGAAAAAAAATGCCTGTAAAATGTGTTTTTCCAGAATTCCTTTCACGTTATCATTTGTCAATCAATAAATGCATTTTGAGTATTTTATATTTAAAATATGGCTTAGAGTACGCATTTGATATTTCTGTAGAAGGGGGTCCCTTAATAATTAATAATCTCAATAAATAATAATACGGGATCCCTTACCTCACAGACCAAAGAGTGTATGAGAAACAGAAGAAAAGACTAATGCTGAGGAGTGCCACAAGCTATGGAAATGTATAAAAACACCCCAACACAGCTACTGTGCCTTTGAATATCTGTCTTTGGTCTCTGTGTGAATGCCAACAGTCCTGTATAATTTATCATGTCTCGGTGTATCTGTGCATCTGTCACGTGGATGTGATTGGGTCTTTGAAGAAGCACCATGGAAGATTTTTGTAATACATCATAGCTTCACAATAGAGTCCTGAAGTTTTCCTAGCAAGAAAATAATATAAAAATGAATTACTCTTGATGGGAAAATAAATAATTAAAACTCTTTCAACACCATAATAGTGTATGTTAATTAGCATGTATCAAAATAATAAATAATCTGCACTTGATACTTGAGATCAGACTAAAATACAAGCCTTTTAAAAGTTAAAATTAGAATCTATGTCCCTAAAGATGTACAGCAAATACTTTTTGACAAAAACTACTGGTGGACCCATTGAAACAATGAGATATACAAGTCGTTATGTCAAAAAATGAACTTTACAACTTTGGTGGAGGGGAGGATCGGGTGGGGGGAGGGAGGAGTATGGGAAGCGATGGGAAGGGGAAACAGAGGAGACAACAATGCTTGATAAGAAATGTACTCGTTATCTTGCCCATGAAATTGTAGCTCCTCTGTACGGTATTCTCACAATAAAAAATAAATAAATAAATAAAAAACATATTCATGCCCTGTCTACCATTATCTTTCACAAACAGTAAGATCTGTGCAGAAGTAACATTCTTACTGATCAATACACACATAACTTTGAGAACTGAAGTTGCGGTTCAAGTGGTAAAGTGCTAGTCTTAGCAAACTTAAGAACTTGAGATCAAACCAAAAAGGCACTAAGTTTTGAATCAAATTATTTTTCTTAGGTACTTTCACAGATTTAAGAAATTCATTGGGTGTGGTTTGCATGATTATTTTTCCTAATTTTCCTAATTTTTGTTTCCAAATGAATACCTAGTTTGGTAACTCTAGCACTTTAACAAAATTTGAAAGCTTAGTAGTTTATGAAATATTATATACTCATCCGTTGTATGTGTTCCTGGCTGGAGTGCAGCCTTTTACAAAAATAATTCAAGTACTCAAGCTGTTCTATCAGGTCGGTCACCCGTCTTCTCTGGTAAAGAAGAAACATTTTCTTCACAGGTTTGCCTAAAAGTGAATCACAACACCACCTTTTCCCTTTCAATTGTCTTTGACTTTGCTTAGGCCTGACCTAAGGCACTTACCATCTTACTAGGTTTTGTGTTCAGACTCAGGGCTTGAACTAAGGGCTTAGAAGTTGTCTCTGAGCTGTTTTGCTCAAGGGTAGTGCTCTATCACTTGAGCCAAAGCTCCACTTCTGCTTTTTGGTGATTAATTAGAGATAAGAGTCTCAAGGACTTTCCTGCGTGGGTTGACCTTGAACCAGATCCCAGCCTTCTAAGTAGCTAGGTGTGAGCTACCTGCACCCAGCTCATATTCTAAGTTTTTTGGGTGAAGAAATGTATAAAAAGTTCCTTTAATGAACAAACTTTTCTTACTTTAGCAAGTCAAAAAATTTGGAAAATAAAATACCTATAGTGAGAAAAAATTAAATAACTTACATAAAATATACATTGTAACCCTATTATATGTTAAGAATTAAATAAATTGGCTGGAGATTATAATAAATATAAAATTGAAATCATACTTTTTGTTTGTTCATAGGAAAGTGAGCAATGTTTGGGGTTGTAGAGGAGGAGGATATATATATTTTCCACGGTTTGTCCTTACAAACTGTTGAAAGGCAAATATTTGCCTCTTGTTGGCTTCTGATTCTAAACTTCACAAATTTTACATAAACTTCAGCTCTTAAACATAGACAATAGTTTGAAATCAAATTTTATAAATCTTGGAAGTGAAGTTTGTATTTTTGGCTAGGTTATCTTTGAATGGCTAGCTCCTTATTTGTATTCCTATTGACTGGCTGGCTCTTTCTTGGACCATGGTTCAAATTTTGGACATGGGGAACAGCTTGAGAGGGGGATTCTTATATCTGCATCTTATCTGTCCTATTTCATGCACTTGATCATCCCTACATTTCATCTGGGCTTCAGTATTTCTCTGTCAGCACATTTACTCTGATGAGACCTCCTCCAGAGCATTTAGGTCTCTGCTTGTTTTCAGGACACTTTCTACAAAACAAACAGCTTTCCTGTCAGACAGAATGGCGTCCATTACCAAATGGATAGGTTAGGTTAATTTGATTGGGCACCATATTGGTCTCACATTTCTTCTTTGCTTCAATTCCTTGTTTTAGCTGGACCATTACAATAGCCACTGAACAGGTCCCTATCTCCTTGTTATCATCTATCCTTAGCTTAAAGTCTTTTTTTTTTTTTTTTTTGCCTGAGGATTGAAATCTTAACCTTAACCACTTACCTACATTTCCTGGATCTTCATAGTAAGATACCTTAAAATCTTTTCAGATATATGCTTTTCTTGATTCTAACATCAGTCATCTAGCTGACTTAATACAAATATAAATTCAATTAAATTTGTTAGGTATATGAATTGAAAGCATCTTGTGTAGTTTCTGAAAGATTCATTAATGCATTCTACCTTCTACTAGATGTATGTGTGCCTGTGTGTGTGTGTGTGTGTGTGTGTGTGTGTGTGTGTGTGTGTGTGTGTGTGTTCTGGGCTTTGAATTCAGTGCCACAGAAATGTCCCATTGCTTTTTGCTTAAGGCTGTGCTTTACCACTTATGCCAGAGCTCCACTTCAGCTTTTTGTTGGTTAATTGGAGATAAGCATCTCATAGACTTGTCTGCCTGGACTGGCTTCAATCTGTGAGTCTTAGATCTCAACCTCCTGAGTAGCTAGAATTACAGGTTTAAGCCACCAGCAACATCTGGCTTCCAATTTTATTGTCACAGTTATTATTTTCTCTTATTAATTGTAATGCTTGCTCAAATCTTAGCCTTCATTAAAACTTCCCAGATTATCTCTCTTCCTCATGTACCACAGCACAGTATTGAAATTTCTCTTATCAGTGATATTTCTATGTGCCATATATTTATTCTTTTCACTGTTTATTTTCATTCTGACAAAATTGAAATGAGATTTTGTTTACTTTAACAGACCTTATAGTTTCTACAATATTTTTTATAAGTAGGAAGATCTCCATACATTGCAAATATACTTTACGAAGTATAACCACACAATTTTGTTGTTTCAAAGAGAAACACTGTGAAGGTGAGAGAGGATTTTCCTGATAATTGTAAGGGAAAACAATGAAGTATATGGCTGAGAGGAAGCAAACTCCACAAAAATAGAGCTCAATATTGCAAAGATTACCCTAATTGAATTAGCTGATTTGGTTTTGCTTTGGTTTTGCTATAACAGAAGCAGCCCTTTTAGTGAAAAGGTTATGTTAGAGAATTTTTTTAGTATATAGAGAGAATAGAGATCTACAGGGTAGTTGGCACAGTTTGAGATAGTTAGAATTAGCCTCAGTTGACCAGAGCACCAAAGATTTGAAATAAGCTCCCTTCTCCTGAGTGCTTGGGATGGAGAATCCGAGCAGATGTTGAAGACGTTGCCTGCTGTGATATACAGGAGTGTGATGGGGAATGTCCCAAGCCACAGGCCTGTGCCACTACTGGAGTGTAAACCCTTGCCTTGCTTCACTCCTTCCTTATTCAAGAAATTCTCAAGTTGTGGCTTTCATGGTCTGCACATCTTTGTGGTTCCTTTCCCTCTCTCATCTTTTAATGTTAGGTAGCTACTTTCAGAATGGTTTATTCCTCCTTCCACACCTCTTAAGCACCCATGTTCTCAACTATGAAAATGTTATCCAGTATGTGAAGGAAGGACACTTTTAAAGATGATGTCGTATTGTCTACTGGATGTGGTCCTGTGGCAGGAAGGCCAGGAGGTTGAGTAAGCCAGAGTCTGCACAGGGTGCATGCACACTGCAGAGGATCCATGAGAAGAAGACAATTCATCCTGACCCAGTCCTAGTTTAGGCTCTCCTCTACTCTCACCACTTGAGCAGCCAGCCATTTAAAAATTTAATACTAGCACAGAATGACCATATCACCCATGCTCCATAACAAACATGTCATGTGGAAGAAATCCAGAATTTACAGCCAAGAGATGGAGAGGTGAGGAATGATTCCTGCTTAACTCTAGTACTATAACTCTTATATCAACCCTCTATCTAAAGTAATCAAAGACAGTAACAGAGCTTGGGTTGTAGTTCAGGGGCCGAGCACTGACCTATCTTGTCTGAGACCTCGAACTTGATTTCAGCACTGAATAACAGAGTCCAGACAGTGACAATCACTGAATAAGGATTATATGAAGGCAAATGTGAAATCACATGGGAAACTTTAATCACTTGTAATGTCTTGCCTTTTATTATGAAGACAGACTCTTTATTTCCTATATGTTATCCTCTAACATCATGGAGATTTGACTGTTTCATTAAACATCATTCTGCATGTAATTAATTGTTTTTTTTTTATCATGATTCCAGTTTTTGGTGGCCATATCACCTCATGAAAAGTATTATTACTTTAAGAAAAACAAGTAAAAGGATTTTGCTTTTTAAATTAAGAAAATTATCTAAACATGACATAACTTTTGACAGCAGGAACACTTGTGAGGCAATCTGTATAATTTGGAATGCAGGAACATTCAACTATGTATGATTTAATTGATTATGGAAGAACTTCATTTTTGGAATGCTATGTTACATTAATGTATTTAATTTCATAAATAAGATGAGGGGAAAATACCAGACTTTTGATCCAGCTCAACAACTTCTGATATTTATGACTGCTGGAAAGTCACATAATGTCTTTGGGTTTAATTTTATTTGCGAATCACTCAGAATAAATATTATTTAAAGATTTAAGATTCATTCTAGTTTTAAAATCTAGACTATTTTAAATTATTATAATTGTTCTGTATGCTGATTCTAGGTCTTTAACTCAAGGCCTAGGCACTGGCCCTTACAACTTGGGCCTTAGCTCCACTTCTTGCTTTTTAGTGGTTAACTGCAGATCAGAGTCTCACAGACTTTTCTGTCTGGGCTTGCTTTGTAATGTAATCATAAGAGCTCAGCCTCTTGAGTAGTTAGGATTACAGGTGGGAGCGACTAATACCCAGCAATTACTTTAAAAGTGTGTTTTCTAGGGTTTTTTTTCTTTTATTAAGTTACTAAATACTTGGCTGTGATTAACTTCCTCAGCACCATGAAAATAACACCCCAGGGGCTGGGAAGGTGGCTCAGTGGTAGAGCGCTTGCCTTGCATGCTCGAGGCCCTGGGTTCGATTCCTCAGCACCACATTAGCAAAAAGAAAAAAGCCGGAAGTGGCGCTGTGGCTCTAGTGGTAGAGTGCTAGCCTTGAGTTGAAGAGCTGAGGGACAGTGCCTAGGCCCAGAGTTCAGGCCCCACGACCGGACCCAAAAAAAAAAAAAAAAGAAAATAACACCCCAAATAATGATATTCATAGAATAAAGTTGTCAAGATGAAAAGAGCAACTTATCAAACAAAGTATTAAAATGTAATTGACTTTGGAATAACCTGCCTAAGCATGGCTCTCAAATTCTACTAAAAACAACATTCTTGAGACTGTTTGCTTAGTGTGCAAATTATCATCATCATTAAAAGATCAGTGACCATGTGGAGCCTCCATGATTAATGAATTCTATGGCCAAAGGGAGAGATCATAGTTAATTGGCCTGGTGGACCTCTTTATTTCTGCCTCTTTTGGGGAAGAGCTGGATGCAGAGGTGCTTCCTTGAGGGACAGGCAGGAGTCCTCTTGTTGTGGAGGCCACACTCTTCATCTGAACCCCATGATCTCATCCACCTCCTCTCTTCTTGTTGAAACTGAGGGAAGGACATTCTTTGAAAGACAAGGAGATTATGGTCCCAAGAGAAGGTTAGATCATTACACTTGGTTGCTGATGGAAAGCAAAATAGGAAAACATGAAAATAAAATACTTTGCAAAAAGGAAGACAAAAGTAATAAGGGATAGCTAATTGCCCTGGCTAGGTAGTTAGGGACATAAAAAGGCAGCTGGAATGAATGTCAACACGACAAGAACTATGATACTGTGCAGAATGTCCCTCTTGTTCCATCAGTAACTGGGCTCAGATGACTTAGCGCACTCCCCTGACATGTGCTGGAGTGAAGCACCTGTCTCTCCATCCATGGTCATGGAAGGACCCATTCCCACTCATGATCCCAGTGGAGGACCCAATAAAAGAAAATCCCAGCTCATAGGAGTCTCTTCTCGGTTTTTCTTATGTTCTATCTGGTTCAAGCACTTTTCTGCCCTTTAATCTTTATTTTTTGTACCAGTACTGGGGTTTGAACTTAGTTCCTGAACACTGTCCCTTAGTGTTTTTGTTCAAGAATAATGCTTTGCCGTGCAATACACAACTCCATTTGTGACTCTTTGGTGGTTAACTGTAGATACCAATCTCATGGACTTTCCTACCTATGCTGGCTTTGAGTCATGATCCTCAGATCTCAGCCTCCTGAAGAGCTAGGTTACAAGGATGTAATCAGCAGAGAAGAATTCAGACCTACATGATATTAGAAATGCAAATTGCTTACTGGAAAACTCCACACGCTTTCTTTTTACACATAACTTCTTTGCTTTTTCTTGTTCCTAATGTAGTAGAAAAGACCATCTTTTGGTTTCCTACCACTTGATTTCACAAACATGAAAACTGACATCTTATCAGGGACTCAGTTTCTTTGTATAAAAAACATTTCTACTTGTAAAGATTCTTCAAGTGAGGAACTCCACAATTTCCTTAATTTTAATGAAAAGGAATACAAAAAGGTTATTGGTGAAGTCTCAAGATTAAAGCAGTGGTGGATCAAATTAAGTGTAGAGAATTTGAAAAGGTAAAGCAGAGATAGTTAAGAAGTCTAATCTTATTCAAGTGATCTTTGATCAAGTCAGCAAAACCTTAGAGGAATTAAGACTGTCTAATCTGTTCTTGCCTTTCTGGTCACTATTTTCCTTTCCTGTACTCTTAGATTTTCCTCCTCTATGTTAGTGCTATTTTTGTTTTCTTCTGCTGCTTTTGGTTTGCTTAACTATTGAGAAAATTCTTTTCCAGGACCTCTTCTGTGTTTCCCTTTCTGTTAATTCTTTCCCTTCTTAAAAAGTTGTCCTGAATTCTCTTGGGATATTATTTTCTTGTTTATTTCCCTACTTTCTTAACTAAGTCCCTAAGAGAACATTTACTGTCCTTTATTCCTTGTCCTCTATTACCTCTTCATCAGTTTCTATCTGCGGTCTGGCTCCTCAGAAGCAGACTCTGGACATGGATTCAAATGCAAATAGCTTATATGGAAAATGATCCTGGGTCATACAACAGGAGTGGCACAACAGTGAGATAGGAAGAAGGCAGCCATTGAGGGTATGCGGTCAGGGCTGATGCTGATGATTTTCAACTATTTGTCTCCAGCTTGTATCTCAGCTTCAGAGTCCAAATTTACAAAACTTCTGAAACCCAACTGCTACAAACATTGGCATAAGGAAAACATCCAAGTCCTAGCACTCCTAATCCCTGACTATGTTGACATTGAATAAATTTCTTCTCCAAGTTCCAGGCAATGCTCATGCAAGAACAGGAACAATAACAATGCCATCAACATAAATGTTTTAATTATGAAATGAGGTTGTTTATGTTAAGCAGTAAGAGGAGTGCCTATTACACTGGAAGCAGTAAATACTCACTCAAGATCTGTCAATGTTGATGACACAAACCAATTTCTTTTCTTACTTTTTAAAAATTAGAAACTCACCATTTATTAATCCCAAATGAAATAATGTCTCTGGTCACCATCTTTGAGATTTGCGTATGCCATTAAGAGAGAGGTTTATGAGGAAACTTTAAAGTTGGTAAAATGATGGCACTGATATCACCCAAATCCACAGGTCTATACTAATATCTCCCCACAAACTAAATTCCTCTTACACATTCCATGTCTTTGTTAATAGCAATTCCATCTATCACTTGCATCAGAAAGTTTAAAATGCTCCCAGAATCGTTCTCACTTTCAACATGAGGCACCACATCCTACCTACTCCGACTCCCACATACTTCTTAAAATTGTCATTTCCTCTACATCCTTCTTTTTCTTCCTAATGCCAGCCCTCAGAATGCGTTGCTTAGATTAGAATGCTTTGGAGGGTTATAGTATCTGATACAAAATAATCACTAAATAAATGTTTGAATGAATAAATATCATCAAATCATTTCTAATACAGCAAATGATACCATACTACTCTGGCTGCTTGGAGTTGCCCTAGATTTCACATTTTAACCTCTACCCTTTAACTTCTACCTTCAAATATACCTTGATTCCGAGTGGCTTTTAACACCACTCCTCATCTATCCACCTAGACTTTGTTCCTCTTGACTTTTAAGGTGCCAAAGCATTTATTAGTCTCACTATTGAAAGGCCACCAATGAAAGATCTTCACATCTGCCTCAGAGGACCACGTGGAGGCAAGCAGGCACAGCAGATAGGTTTTTACAAAGTTTATTAGATGAGCCATATTTCCTCCAAGAGGGAGCACATGGCACCTGTCCAAATGCAGGTAGCAGGAGGTTCTGGGGCAGGAAGTGAGGTAGGTGGGAGATCAGGTGGGTCCTGGAAGAGAGAGAGAGGGAGGGGCCAGCTGTATGGCGGGAACTCCAGGGCTGGGAGGAGCTCAGGTCTGGGTGGAGCTGAGGACCAAAGGTGAGCAACATGCTTACAACTAGGCCTTTCTATGTTATCTTTCTGTGTTCTCTATTGCCTTGTCTAACCTTATTGTTTCACCTGTCCATTCCCTCACCTTGTTTTGATCATATTCACCTCTGTGACATACTACCAACAAACAAAACCCTCAGTCTTTGCAATTGTAGTTTTCCTGCTTGGACCACTCTTTCTCTGGGTCTTCACCAAGCTGTGAATTTACAGTAGTTTATCTTATTTTTTATGGGTCTTTGGATTAGAACTCATGGCCTGGGAACATTTGTACTCCAAACTACCTTGCTACCACTTGAGCTACAGTGCCACTTCCAGTTTTTTGGTGTTCAATTGGAGATAGGCGTTCCATGGACTTTCTTGCCTAGGTTGGCTTCAAACCATGATCCTCAGATCTCAGCCTTTTGAATAGCTAAGATTACAGGCATTAGCCACAAGTGCCCAGCCATAGTTCAAAGTTTTAATTTCCCACAATTACCTCCTTCTCTGTATTTTTACATCTTACTGCCTTTCTCCATCTTAGAATGTAAGCTTCTTAACATAGAATTTATGGCTTCTCTTGATTGTCATCTAGATCTTAAGACCAAAGTTAGCATATAGCAGCACCTCAATAAATATTTGTTAATAAATATTTATTGATTACTGTTTAAAATGAGCACTCAATGAGATGTACGAGACGTTATAAAAAAATGTACTTTACAATTTTTGGGGGAATTGGAGGGCAGGAATTTTAAGGGAAAACAAAGGAGGAGGCAACAATGCTTGACAAGAAATATACTCTCATTACCTTGCTCATGTAATATCAATATCAATAGGAAAACATCAATTGTCTTTTATAGGTAAGAATAGTAAATGAACCTGGAGAATTAGAAAACTGATTAATATGATAGTTCCAACTTGCTCCTTTTTTGAAAATTCCTTTATTGGATTTGAGGTCAAGATGGCAGAGGAGAAGCTGGAGGCTAAAGAAGCTCTCACATAGAAAGCAGTTTTAGAGTTCCAGTGAACAGTCCTAAGCCAGAGAATCACACCAAGTGTGCCATCACAGGACAGAGAGTTAGGCCAGAGAGGAAAAATCCAGGCAAGGAGACAGATCTGAGCTCTTGCCAGAAGAAGCCGCCACCCAGAGGCAGCAGTGGCAGTGGTGGCCGAACCCGCCATACCTGAATCACACAGAGTACCGGACGAAGGAGCCAGACACAGAGGGCAAGCAGATTCCACTCAATACAAGCAAGAACCGACAAGCAGCAGACATCTTCATCCTGCAATTCACAGACCAGAGACGACCCAGGAACCAAGACTCTGCGGGAGTAGAAGCCTGACATCCTCACTCTTTCTCAGGGAGCAGAGGAGAGAAGGCCACCCCTCCACCCCCAGTACCGGAGATCTCCATCTTGGATACTGACAAAGCTCAGCGGAGCTGCTAGCTCCAACTCAGGCCTTGGAAGTAAACTAGAGTCATTAAGCAGGTCACAAGAACCTAAACTGACCTGCCAGACTCAGCTCCACCCAGGCTGGCTCAGACGCCAGCCCTAGGACTGGCTTTCTTCACTGGGTAATCAGAGCCAGAGTCTGCCCCTCCCTTTAGCAGCCTTGACAATCAATTGAAATTCAGTAAACAGAAACCCTGAGAATGGCTCCAGGCTTGACTCTGTGAGTTTCTCACAAACTAGCCCCTGGGAAAAGCTACTGTTTGCTGAAAGGCTTCAATTCTACCCAGAACCTAACCTCACCACAGCATCTCCAAACTTGAGGAAAAAGCCATCTCCCTCTATTATGTTACTCAAAGCAGATCTCCCTCCCATTGAACTAACCTGGGAGGAGGATAGCAAAATCCTGGGTAAAGCAGAGCATGTTTTCTGCCTGTTCGAACAAACTGACTTAAGAAACCAACCAAGCCACAGGACCATAAGCAGACCAGAGACTCCAACAAGAGGCTGTTTACGGCCACAAGGGAGATACAGGACTTTTCAGAACCCTCCCTTAAAAATCAAAGAATTTTTCTTCTTCTTTTTTTTTTTTGTACCTTTTATAAAAAAATTTTTTTCTTTTAATTTTAAATTTTTACCATTTTTGAAAAAAAATATTTTCTAGCAACTTTTTTTTTTCTTCTAATTGTTATTTTAGGGGTACGTATGTGTGTGCATTTTTCTTTCCTTTTTTTTCTTTCTTTTTTTAAAAAAATTCTTTTTGTTTTTTGTTAAGCTCTACTTAACTTCTGATCTTTTTTTCTTTCTTTCTTACCCTTTTCACCTTTTCTTCTCTTGCATTCTTCTTTATGTGACTTAATTTTTGTTCCGCACATCCTCAGATAAACACATAGTTGACTATTAGACCCTATCCACCAGGGTGTACACACTTAATCCATAAATTTATTACTCAATTCAAATCCTCTGAGACTAAAATTTCTTAATAGCAGTACTACCTCCTTATACTGATATAATATTTTAAGTATTTTTATTTTTAAATTTTTCACATCTCTTTATATCCCCCTCCCTTCTCTCATTATATTCACATTCTTCTCTGCATAGTTTGTTTTCGTTTCTGCATAATATTTTTAATTTTTACTTTTCTATTTTTTCTGGTCTCTATTTTTTTCCCTTTCTCTTTCTTCTTCTTTTCTCTCTCTCTGCTTTCATCCTATCCAACCTATTTCCTGCTTTGGGATTAGGACTTAGTTAATTCTCCCTGTGCCTTCCGACATCATTCTCTTCCTATTTTTTACCCACATCTCTCCCTACCCTAATAATTTCTGGTTTTCCAAATTCTTCTTTGCGGTTCGGAGCCCATTAATATATAGTTGTTTGATGTTGAATAGATGTATCTGTTGAACTAGACTGTATCTGCAGATAATTGATTGTGCAAATTGAGATTTTGGTTGATGCTTGCCTTAAGTTAGTGTTCTAGCGCAAAACTGGTCTTATTTTCATCCCAAATGAGCAGAGTAAGCCGTGAAAACACAAGAAAAATGGCAACTCCGGGTATCACAAATCCCACTCATGATTATCAGGGGACAGAACACATAATGAAAAATCCAGAGGAGAGTTCCCAAATATCTCTCCAAACACTGTTGGAAAACATGATAAATAAAAAGATTGAAAACATACAAAGGACTCTGTATGAGTGTGATAGGGAGAGAGATGAGGCAAACAAAAGGTCAATGTAGGAAAAGATTGAAAACCTACATAGGACTCTGTATGAGCATGAGAGGGAGAGAGAAGGGGAAATCCACAGGTTTATACAGGAATATCATGAGTGTGAGGAAACTACGCAAAAACTGATACAGGACTTGTGTGAGCAGCTTGAGAATACTCAAAGAGAAAGGCTGGAATGGCATGAAAATGCTGAAAACACTCAAAGAAAACTACAGGAGTGGCGTAAACGGGAGGAAGCTAAGCAAAGAGTAATACAGGAATTGAGAGAGCAGGATGAGAATGCACAAATATCACTAAAGGCATTCATGGGATCCATTAACAAAGAGCTGAAGGAAGTCAGGGAGACCACAAAGGGAATGCTGAATGGAACCCAACAGAAGGAATGGGAGTCCAAGGAAAACATAACCAATCAACTAAGTGATTTGAGAATAAACACTGAGCACCAAATTAAGGAAGTAAAGAAGTTCATACAAGATCTAAAACAAAGCTTCAACAAATTATTTGAAGCCATCAAAGCTGACAAATTAGAAGGAAAAGAACAAAAAACAAAGTAGAGAGTCTTGACAGCAGGTTAATCCATGCAGAAGATTGAATCTCGGGAATTGAAGACACTCTCGATATTATAGAGAAAGAACATACAACCATCCAAGACTAGTCCAATTAATATGATAGATCTATCCAAAACTTGGAAGTCTCAGAAGGCCTAGTCTACGGATAATCGTGTAGAGGAGGACTTAGAAACAGAAGTTAATGGGCTAGACAATTTGTTTAACAGCATCCTATCAGAAAACGTCCCAAATATGCAAAAAGATAGGCCTATTCAGATACAAGAAGCTTTTAGAACTCCAGATAGACCAGACCCGAACAGGACATCCCACCATCACATTACAATCCACACAGGAACAACTCAGACCAAGGAAAAGATCCTTAAAGCTGTCAAGGAGAAAAGATTAATCACCTATAAAGGGAAAACAATTAGAATCACCTCAGATTTCTCAGCAGAGACAATCAAACAAGAAGAGCCTGGAATGATGTATGCCATGCCTTAAAAACAAACAACTATCAGCCAAGAATACTGTACCCAGCTAAACTCTCCTTCATAACTGGAGGCCAAATAAAAACCTTCCATAGCAAAGAAAAATTGAAAAAGTACATCTCCACCACAGCAGCCCTACAAAAGGTACTTAAAGATGTCCTACACATAGAAAACCAAGAAGACCACAATAAAGGGGAAGAAACTGCACTCAAACTGTGAATTCAAGAACCATAGGAAGAACCCAGTTATCACAGCCACCAAGAAGGTGTATAACATGGCAGGAACTCCCAAATACCTCTCAGCCCCATCTGTTAACATTAACGGACTTAACTCTCCAATTAAGTGACATAGACTGTCTAGTTGGATTAAAAAAAAAATCCTTCTATCTGCTGCCTTCAGGAGTCACATCTTGCCATAAAAACAAACACATTTTCAAGGTGAAAGGCTGGAACAAAATCTACGAAGCAAACGGCCCCCGTAAACAGGCGAGAGTTGCAATCCTAATATCACATAAAATTGACTTCAAATTAAAATTTGTGAGAAGAGATAAAGAAGGTCTCTACATACTAATTAAGGGCTCTCTCCTTCAGATGGATATTACAATTCTAAATATCCATTCGGCAAACAACGGAGCAAACAAATTTATCCAAGAAACACTACTTTCCCTCAAATCCCTCACAGATCCAAAGACATGAATTGTTGGGGATGTTAACACAACACTCTCCCCACTAGATAAATCAACTCGGCAAAAATTCAACAGAGAAACCGCAGATCTAAACAGCTGCATAGATCAACTAGATTTAACAAACATCTACCAAACATTTGACCCAATAGCATCAGAATACACGTACTTCTCAGCAGCACATGGAACATTTTCTAAAATAGACCACATTTCAGGCCACAAAGTAAGCTTTTCCAAATACAGAAACATTGAAGTTATACCTTGCATTCCCTCTGACCACAAGGGAATAAAATTAGATCTCAACACCAAAAGCCACCAAAGAAATTCCGGTAACACATGGAGGCTGAACAACACACTGCTAATCACGAATGGGTCATGGAAGAGATTAGAAAGGAAATTCAAATGTTCATGCTATTCAACAAAATTGAACACACAAATTACCAGCTCCTCTGGGACACAGCAAAGGCAGTACTCAGAGGCAAGTTTATAGCTCTGAGCTCCTACATCAACAAATTGGAGAGATTTGAAACCAACAATTTAATGACACATCTAAACCTCCTTGAAAAAGAGCAGCAAGATAAACCCCAATCCAGTAGACGGAAAGAAATAATTAAAATTAAATCAGAATTAAATGAATTACATTCCAAAAAAGTATAGAAAGAATCAACAAAACAAAGAGTTGGTTCTTCGAAAAACTTAACAAAATTGACAGACCCTTAGCAAATCTCATCAGAAAAAGAAGAGAACACACACAAATAAATAAGCTCAGATATGAGAAGGGAAACATCACCACGGAAACAACCAAGATTCAGAACATTATAAGGGAATACTTTTCAAAACTTTATGCTAATAAGTTTGAGAACTTGGCAGAATTGGACCTTTTTCTAGCAAATATTGACATGCCAAAACTAAACCAAGATGAGTTAAACCATCTTAACAGGCCCATATCAAGCACTGAAATAGAAACAGCAATAAGAGTCCTTCCATCTAAGAAAAGTCCAGGACCAGATTGTTTTACAGCGGAATTCTACAGGGCCTTCAAAGCAGAGCTCACGCCAATACTCCTCCAACTCTTCAATGAAATCACAAGAGAAAGATCACTACCGAACACATTCTATGAAGCCATCATAACCCTCATCCCAAAACCAGGCAGAGACTCATCAAAGAAAGAGAACTATAGACCTATTTCTTTGATGAAGCTTGATGAAAAACTTCTCCACGAAATTTGGCCAATCGACTTCAACAATTCATCCAAAAAATCATACACCATGATCAAACAGGGGTGATCATAGGGGATGCAAAGTTGGTTCAATATACGCAAATCAATGAATATTATTCATCACATCAACAAGAGCAAGGATAAGAACCACATGGTTATCTCAATAGATGCACAAAAAGCATTCAACAAGATCCAACACCCCTTTATGATGAAGGTTTTGGAAAAATTAGGAATCCATAGAACATTCCTCAATACAATAAAGTCTGTATATTAAAAACGTACAGCCGGCATTATACTTAATGGTGAAAAACTAAAGCCATTTCCTCTTAACTCAGGAAAAAGACAAGGATGTCCACTCTCTCCACTTCTCTTCAATCTAATATTAGAATGCCTAGCTACAGCAATAAGACAAGATGCAAATAAAAAGGAGATCCAAATAGGGAAAGAAGAAATAAAATTCTCCCTCTTTGAAGATGGCATGATCTTGTATTTAAAGGATCCCATAGACTTTACTCCCAAATTTCTCAAGCTGATTCAAAACTTTGGCAAATTAGCAGGGTATAAAATTAACCCCCAAAATCAATGGCTTTTCTGTATGCCAAAAATGAGAAAAGTGTGGCTGAAATTAGGAGAGCAACTCCATTTGTAATAGCCCCACAAAAAATAAAATACCTACGAATTAGCTTAACCAAAGAAATGAAGAACTATTAAAACTTGAAAAAGGAAAACAAACAGAACTTAGAAAATGGCAAAACCTCCCCTGCTCCTGGATTGGAAAGATTAACATCGTGAAAATGGCAATACTTCCCAAGGCTATCTACAAATTCAATGCGATACCTATCAAAATTCCAAACTCATTCTTCAAGGAAATAGAAGAGGCAATCCAAAACTTCATATGGAACAATAAAAGACCCCGAATAGCAAAAACACTCCTCAACGGAAAGAACTCTGCGGGAGGAATATCAATACCAAATTTCAAACTCTACTATAAAGCCATAGTAATCAAAACAGCTTGGTACCGGCACAAGAACAGACCTCAGGACCAATGGAATAAAGCGAAAACCCAGAAATGAACCTACTGACCTATAGCCATCTAATCTTTGATAAGGGAGCTAAAAATATAGAATGGAAGAAAGACAGCCTCTTCAGTAAATGATGCTGGAAAAATTGGTTAACTACATGTAGAAAACTAAAGCTAGACCCTTATATGTCACCCTGCACCACAATCAACTCCAAATGGATCAAAGACCTCAGAGTCAAAGCAGACACTCTGAAAACATTACAGGCTGGAATAGTAGAAACCCTAGGTCGCAGGCCGAAATATTCTTAATAGAGACCCGGAACCACAACAAATCAAAGAATGGTTGGACAAGTGGGAATAATTTCCAGAGCAACTTTCGGCCCCTAAACCAGAATCATCTGTCAATTACACCCCCACCCCATTCATCTAATTTCAACTCAGTCATCAAAGTAGTTAAACTGGGAATGCTCTATTTCATGAAGGTGGTAATGTATTGAGAGATGAAAGAATATTCAATATATATTATGTTAAATGGTTCTTTGTCTACTAAGTGATTTGAATAACAGAAGGTGGTCTTTGAATTCACCATTGTTATTTGATTTTTTTTCCCTTAAGTTTGCTGCTGGGCATTTTATCCCAGCAAACTTATAGCAATTTGCTTTACCTTAGGAAATTTTCGTATTTCTTTAACTATCCTGCATTTTATTGGCAATAAAGGAATTTTCTTTTTTTTTTAAACTGAAAACAGAGGAAACTCTTTATTGAATATTTAGCAACCTCCACAAGAATGAATGTTCTCACCACCAAAAATAGGATCAATGTATGAAGTCATAGATATCCTAAAGATTGTATTCCTACTTTCTTCAGAGCTTTTTTTAATCATAAGAGTACACTAAATTTTGTCAAAGGCTTTTTTTTTTCTGTAACAACTGAAATGATCATGGGATTTGAGTTTTGATTCTGTTTAGATGGTAAATTACAATTAAAATTACAGATGATAAATTACAATTCAAACCACTCCTGGAATGAAGCCAACTTGATCCAAAAGTGAGAGAATTTTTGTTTTTGTATATTTTTTGTTTGCGTTTTGTTTTTGTTTTTTATTTTTCCAGCACTGGAACTTGAACTCGCCTTTTGCTCTCACTCAGCTTTTTCGTTCCTGGATGACCTTCCACCACTGGACTCACACTGCTAGTTCAGCTTGGTTGCTGGTTAATTGGAGGTAAAATCTTACTCTTCTGCCTAGCTTTAAACTACGATCCTTAGATCTCAGCTTCCTGAGTGGCAGAATTATAAGTGTGAGCTACTGATACTCAACTGATCTATTAATATGTTGATGAGTTCTGTTTGTAAGTATTTGTTTAGAATATTTGGACCTATCTTCAGTACAGAAAGTGGTCTATAAACTTATTTCTTCTAGTCACCCTATCTGGCTTTGGAATTAGTATAATATGGGTTCCATAGAATGAGTTTGGTAGTTTTTCTTTTTTCATCTATTTCACCAGTAGGTACAAGAGTACTAATGGTAATTCTTCTTTAGAAGTCTGGTAGATTTTGGCAGTAAATCCATCAGTTCTTGGGCTTTTCTTTGTTAGACTGCTTATTAAGGCTTTAATCTAATCATTTGTTTTAAGTCTATTTAAGTGGTTACTTCCTATTGGCTCAATTTTGGTAGGTCAATGTATCTAGAAATGTACCCATATTTTAGGTTTTCCAATTTGCTTGAATATCGATTTTTCAAAGAATTCCTTCATGTTTGTATTAATTTCCTTGATATTTTTGTGCTGTGTATGTTTTTATCACTACTTTTATTTATTTGGATTTTTCTTTCCTATTAGTCAAATTAGGTAAGGATTTATCTTTTATAGCTTTTCAAACAACTTTTTTTTAAAATTGTGAACATACTGTACAGAGGGGTTACAATTACATGGAGAAGATAATGAGTACATTTCTTATCAAGCATTGCAGCCTCCTTCTTTGTTTACCCTTCACATCCCTTTCCAGCCTCACCCCGCCCCTCCACCCAATTCTCCCCACCACCAACAAAGTTGTTAAGTTCATTTTAGACATGACAACTTGTACTTCTCATTGTTGCAACAGGTCCATCTGTATCGTTAAACAACTTGTTTTTCCCCTTCCCTTCCACAAATTGTACCGACATCAAATATAGTGAAAGCAGGGGTGATACTGTGGGGGACGGCATACAAAGCAATAAAGAGATAATCTTATAAATGCGTTAGAAACAAACGCATGAAATAAAAAAAATTGAAATACATATCTAAGGGTTCATTTTCCTAACATCACATTATCTGACCTTTTTTGCTTGACTCATACATATACTAGATATTGCAAATAAGGGAAACCATGGGACCTATGTTTCTTTGGGCTTGGCTTACTTCACTTAATATAATTTTTTCAAAGCCTTTCCATTTCCTAACAAATGGGGCAAGGTCATTCTTTCTGATGGAGGCATAGAATTCCATTGTGTATATATACCACAATTTCTTGATTCATTCATCTACTGAGGGACATCTGGGTTGGTTTCAGATCTTAGCTATGGTAAATAATGCTGCAATAAACATAGTTGTGCTGGTAGCTTTAGTGTGGCCTTGTTTGTAAACAAGGGTTAAGGCCCAAAAGTGGGATTGCTCGGTCATAGGGGAGCTCTATATGAAGTCTTTTCAGGAACCTCCTTACTGCTTTCCAAAGTGGTTGAAAAAGTTTACACTCCCATCAACAATGAAGTAAGGTTCCCATCTGTCAACATCCCCTCCAGCATCTGTTGTTATTAAAGTTCTTGATTTTTGCCATTCTACCTGGGGTGAGGTGGTATCTCAATGTTGTTTTGATCTGCATTTCTTTTATAGCTAGGGAGGTTGAGCATTTCTTCATGTGTCTATTGGCCATCCTTCTTTCTTCTTCTGAGAAGTTTCTCTTCAAGTCATTAGCCCACTTATTTATTGGCAGTTGTTTCTTTGAGGATTTGTTGTTGGGGGATTTAATTTATTGAGTTCCAAGTATATTTTAGATATGAGACCCTTGTCCGTTGTATGGCTAGTGAAGATCTTCTCCCAATCCGTGGGCTTTCTATTGATCTTGCTCGCTATCCTTTGCCATGCAGATGCTCTGCAACTTCTTAGTTACTATCATTTATTCCTTCCATCTGGAGTTATTCCTTCTCTTCTGTCACAACTGTTAATTAGCCTCTGCCTTTTTGGTGCCACGATTGAGCAAATCAAATTCCAAATCTTACTTGGACTGCACTTCTCTTGTGATTAGCAATGACCATTCTAATGCATGGAATCTTTGAATTTCCAGTATTAATCTTCACCTGATATCTAAGCACATTCCTGGCATTAATTTCCGTGACCTAATGAACAAAACTTTTTTTTCAACACAGTATCCTAATATAGGTAAAGTACATGAATTAGAGACTAATGTCAGGTATCAGTATGGAAAGAGCAATTATATGTTCTAAGTATGGGTTCTTTATTGTGCATTCACTAATATTTTTTGAGAGTCCTGGGGCTTAAACTCAGGATTAAGGAATTATTCCTGGGCATATTTTTCTCAAGACTAACACTCTACCACTTGAGGCACAGAACCAGTTCCAGTGTTTCATTTTCTGTTTATGTGGTACTGAGGAATTGAACCCAGGGTTTCGTGCATGCTAGGCAATCAGTGTACCATGAAGCCACATTCCCAGAGCCCTAAATGAATTTCTTAAGATGGCATTACATTTTCATTCTGTAACTATGTATCATAATTTTGGCCAGGTGCTAGAAAATGATGTAGAAAACAATACTAGTCCAAGAAGGCTGGAAATACTATACATCACTAGGGAAGTACAGTGTTAAGACTTGCAGGACCCTTAGGACTCCTAGGGTTCATAGAACACTATCCTTGAGCTGAAGAGCTGACATGCCATGCCCAGGCCCAGAATTCAGGCCCCACAACCGACCCAAAATGGCCATATTTTCATACCATTCCATGGATAAATGTCTAATCGAACATAGTTTTAGAACTCTCCCTCTGATTTGAATATTGCCTATACTTCTATCTACGGTTGATTATTTTTCTGCTCTATCTTCCTTATGGAATTTCTTACATATCTGAAAACAAAATAAAATATTTTGCCTACTACTAAGCTACATGTATCTACTTATATAGGTTGTTCTATATACTATGATTCTGTTACTAAGCATGTGACTTTAGCTCTCAAGTTTTTTCAGCTTTAACATGAGAGGACAGAGCCTGTGACATGTCAACACCTCTAGTAATTATGATTAAAAGGATAACTAAAGCTAAAATGTACAGATGCAAGCACAAACCATCTATAATTCTTGTAGTAACACCTAGAACTAAGTACATAGAGATTCTCAGAAAATTTTTTCCACCAAACAAAGATGTCATCTTTTATATCTGCAGCTAGAGAATGCAAAGTATCCTTCTGTGCTCGTTAATAGTTCTCTCCTAGATCAGACTTGGCAGATTGGTCTTTAATGGCACATAGTTAAGAGTTTCTAGTGACAAATAATGAAGCAAGGTAACCGTGAATGCCTACAGACAATTATCCTGGGCTCATGACTTTTTATCTTCCATGGTGCCCTGAAAAGGGACTGTGTAGCTATAGAATTGAGAACAAATTGAAGAACAAAAAAGAAACAAAATACAATTCCATCTGTCAAACTGATGATGGATACTGTCCTAACCTGCCGAAAAAAAATGAAGAGCTTATTCTATGCTCTACTGATGCCTTTATTTATGCAAATTTGACAGATGGAAAGATCATTATGCAGCTTTTATTTAAGAAACTCGTGCAACTGTACAGTTTGTGCCAAGTGTAATCCGTCACATGAAAGAATCTACAACAAGTATACCTCTACCTTTTTTTATAGCTTACTAGATCCTAATTATATTTCATAAATGGAGAGTCAAATAAGGAAAATAGAAAATATATATGACTGTAAATTAGAATGTAGAAACAGGGAGCCTTTTTCTGTGCCTGTTCTAAGGCTGGAATTCAGGTCCTGGACTGTGTCCTGAAATTTTTTTACTCAAGGTTAGCATTCTAACACTTGAATCACAGGTCCAGTTCTGGGGGGTTTGGTGGTTAATTGGAGATAAGAATCTCACAGTGTTTGCTTCTTCAGACTGGTTACAAACTGCAATCCTTAGATCTCAGCAACCTGAGTAGCTAGGATTTCAAGTCTGAGACACCTAACCCTGCTTAGGCAGCCATTTTCAAATGGCACAGTAATTTTCTAGCAAGCAACCCACAGCAAGAGCACAATGAAGATAATACCACTGTTACAGGATTCCTGATCCCTGATGTCCCAGAGAGGAGGTCTCCAAAAGGGAAGACTCATCTGCCTGCATACAGAGTTCCTTATGTTGTCTCGGAAAAGAATTTGAGGATACAAAATAAAGGCCAAGAACGTTTATTAGTGAAGCAGAGTGAAGCAAAGATAAAAAGATAGTGCGCAACACAGACATGTGTATGGGAATATCTGACCATAAACACTTCATGATGTTAAAGCATTCAACATACCTGTGCTCAAAGGGAGGTTGAGAGTGATCAAATGTACCAAATCTGAGAACAGAGTTAAACACATAAGGTACACTTTCATCAATTAGGCTGAGAGGCTTCTAGACTGAACTATTTGTTCAATTTTCGTCATTGATGTCTGGTAAGCCCTTAAAAGAAAGGATGAATACATATCTTAGGGTTCATTTCCCTAACATCAACTTATCTGACCTTTTCTGTTGACTCAGGCATATACCAGATATTGCAAATAAGGGAAACCATGGTACCTTTATTTCTTTGGGTCTGGCTTACTTCACTTAATATAATTTTTTCCAAGCCTTTCCATTTCCTAACAAATGGGGCAGTGCCATTCTTTCTGATGGAGGCATAGAATTCCATTGTGTATATATACCACATTTTCTTGATCCATTCATCAATTGAGGGGCATTGGGTGGAGGGGGCAGGGAGAGGATGGGCAGGGATGGGAAGGGGAAAGAAAGGAGGAGGCTACAATGCTTGATAAGAAATGTACTCATTATCTTGCCCATGTAATTGTAACACCTCTGTACAGTATTTTCACAATAAAAAAAAAAAGATGAATTTTGCCACACAGTCCAAGGTTTACCATAAGATTAATAAAACTTTTAAACACGTTTTTTTTTTAATTTTTAGAAGTATTTTTATTATGAAAATACCGTACAGAGGAGTTACAATTACTTGGGAAAGATAATGAGTACATTTCTTATCAAGCATTGTTGCTTCCTCCTTTGTTTCCCCTTCCAAACCCTTCCCATATTCCTCCCTTCCCCCCCACATCCACATCCCCCCTCCCACCCCTGTTCAAAGTTGTAAAGTTCTTATCAAGAAAAGTTTATTTTTCTCAAGTGTTTGTTTTTTCCAGGATGTCTCTGTTTTTTAATTGTGAAAATACCATACACAGGGGTTAAAATTATATGAGCAAGGTAATGAGTATATTTCTTTTTTGGGGGGGAGGGGTCCGGTCATGGGGCCTGAACTCTGGGTTTGGGCGCTCTCCCTCAGCTCTTCACCTCAAGGCTAGTGAGCTACCACTTGAGCCACAGTGCCACTTCCAGCTTTTTCTTTTTGCTTATGTGGTGCTGAGAAATTGAACCCAGGACCTCATGCATGCAACGCAAGCGCTCTACCTCTGAGCCACCTTCCCATCCTGGAAATGAGTATATTTCTAATCAAGCATTGTTGCCTTCTCCTTTGTTTCCCCTTACCATCCATGTCTTCCCACATCTACCCACCCCACCCCACCCCCGCGCCAAAGTTGTAAAGTTCGTTTTTTGACATAGTACCTTGTAATCCCATTGTTGCAATGGGTCCACCTGTATCCCTATTTAAAGACAAGACATAAACCATGCTCATTCACTTTACTAATATAATGTGAAACATCTTATAACAGGAGGAGTCTCTTTAAGATATTGTTGTTCAATTTTCAGATCACTCTTTATATTGGACAAGCAGGCTATGTCAGAGGAAGAGATCTACACTTTTCCTTTATTCTTTTTCTTTTAACTAATACTGCAGCTTATAATGGAAGGTAGGCCTGTACTGTCTTGGATCGTTGTATGTTCTTTCTCTATAATATCTAGGCTGTCTTTAATCCCCGAGATTCAATCTTCTGCATGGTCTAACCTGCTGTCAAGACTTTCTACTTTGTTTTTTATCTCTTTTCCTTCTAATTGGTCAGCTTTGATGGCTTCAAATTCTTTGTTGAAGCTTTGTTTTAGGTCTTGTATGAACTTCTTTACTGCCTTAATTTGGTGTTCAGTGTTTATTCTCAAATCACTTAGTTGATTGGTTATGGTTTGCTTGGACTCCCATTCCTTCTGTTGAGTTCCATTCAGCATTCCCTTTGTGGTCTCCCTGACTTCCTTCAGCTCTTTGTTAATGGATTCCATGAATGCTGTTAGTGATCTTTGTGTATTCTCTTCCTGCTCTCTCAATTCCTGTATTTGATTAGCTTTCTCCTGTTCATGGGATTCCTGTCGTTCTCTTTGAGTGTTCTCAGTCTGCTCATGCCATTCCTGTCTTTCTCTTTGAGTATTCTCAAGCTGCTCACGCAAATCCTTTATCAATTTTTGAGTAGCTTCCTCATGCTTATATTATTCCTGTATAAACTTTTGGATTGCTTCCTCTCTCTCCCTATCAAGCTCATACAGAGTCCTTTTTATGTTTTCAATCTTTTCATTTATCATGTTTGCCAGCAGTGTTTGTAGAGCTATTTGGAAATTCTCCTCTGGATTATTCATTATCTGTTCTGTCCCCTGATTATCAAGATTGGGAATTGAGATACCCGGATTTGCCATTTTTCTTGTGTTTTTCCGGCTTACTCTGCCCATTTGAGATGGAAATAGCAGCAGTTTTGTCCTAGAACACTATCTTAAGGCAAGCATCAACCAAAGTCTGAATTTGCACAGTCAATAGTCTACAGATACAATCTAGTTCAACAGATACATCTATTCAACATCAAACAACTATATGTTAATGGGCTACGAACCGCAAAGAAGAATTTTGAAGACCAGAAATTATTAAGGTTATGGAGAGATGTGGATAAAAATTAGGAATAGATTGATGTGGGGAGGCTCAGAGAGAGTTAACTAAGTCCTAATCTCAAAGCAGGAAATAGTTTGGGTAGGATGAAAGTAGAGAGGAAGAAAAAGAAGAAGAAAGGGAAAGGGAAAAGAAAAGAGACCAAAAAAAATAGAAAAGTAAAAATGAATAAAATTATGTAGGCTCGATAACAATCTATTTAGAGAAGAACGTGAATATATTGAGAGAAGGGGAGGGATATAAAGGAGATGTGAAAAACTTAAAAATAAAAATGCTTAAAATATTATATAGGTATAAAAAGGTAGTACTGCTATTAAGGAATTTAAGTCTTAGAGGTTTTGAATTGAGTGATAAATTTGTGGATTAAGTGTGTACACAATGGGGGATAGGGTCTCATAGTCAACTAATGGTTTATCTGAGGATGTGCAGGACAAGAATTAAGTCACATAAAGAAGAACGAAAGAGAGGAGAAGGTGAAAAGGATAAGAAAGGAAGAAAAAAAGATGAGAAGTTCAGTAGAGCTAAACAAAAAACGAAAAGATAATTAAAAAAAAAAAGAGAGAAAGAAAACAAAAAAGAAAGAAAAACGCACACTCACGTATCCCTAAAATAAAAATTATAAGAGGAAAAAAAGTTTCTGGAAAATATTTTTTGTTCAAAAAAGGCAAAAATTAAAGATTAAAAAAAGTTTTAGAAAAGAAAAAAAATTTTTTATATAAGGTACCAAAAAAATTTTTTTTAAAAGAAGAAGAAGAAGAAGCAGAAGAAGAAGAAGAAGAAGAAGAAGAAGAAGAAGAAGAAGAAGAAGAAGAAGAAGACGAAGAAGAAGAAGAAGAAGAAGAAGAAGAAGAAGAAGAAGAAGAAGAAGAAGAAGAAGAAGAAGAAGAAGAAGAAGAAGAAGAAGAAGAAGAAGAAGAAGAAGAAGAAGAAGAAGAAGAAGAAGAAGAAGAAGAAGAAGAAGAAGAAGAAGAAGAAGAAGAAGAAGAAGAAGAAGAAGAAGAAGAAGAAGAAGAAGAAGAAGAAGAAGAAGAAAAATTCTTTGATTTTTTGGGGGAAGGGGTGGAAAAAATCCTGTATCTCCCTTGTGTCTGTAGCCAGCCTTTTGTTGGAGTCTCTGGTCTGCTTGTGGTCCTGTGGCTTGGTTGGTTTCTTAAGTTAATTTGTTCGAATAGGCAGTAAAATGCTCTGCATTACCCAGGATTTGGCGATCCTCCTCCCAGGCTAGTTCATTGGGAAGCAGATCTGCTTTGAGTATCACAAAAGAGGGGGATGCAGTGATGAGGCTAGGTTCTGGGTAGAGTTGAGGCCTTTCAACAGACAGTAGCTTTTCCCGGGAGCTAGTTTGTGAAAAACTCACAGAGCCCAGCCTGCAGCCATTCTCAGCGTTTCTGTTTACTGAATTTCAATTGATTGTCGAGGCTACTAGAGGGAGGGGCAGCCTCTGGCACTGATTACCTAGTGAAGAAAGCCACTCCTAGGGCTGGTGCCCGAGCTGGGTGACTTTTCCCTGGGTGGAGCTGAATCTGGCAGGTCACACCACCATTAAGTTGTTGTGACCTGCTAAATGACTCGTATTATTCCAAGGCCTGAGTTGGAGCTAGCAGCTCCGCCGAGCTTTGTCGATATCCAAGATGGAGATCTCCGGTGCTGGGGAGGGGGAGAGGGGTGGCCTTCCCTCCTCTGCTACCTTAGAAGGAGTGAGGACGTCAGGCTTCTACTCACGCCGAGTCTTGGTTCCTGGGTTGTCTCTGGTCTGCAAACTGCAGGATGAAGATGTCCGCTCCTTGTCAGTTCTTGCTAGTGTTGAGTAGAATCCGCTCGCCCGCTGCATCTGGCTCCTTCATCTTGGACTCTTTGTGGCTCAGGTATGGCTCCTGTGCTAGCCCTCTGCCACCACAGCTGCCGCTGCGGCGGCAGCTGCTGGCAAGAGCTCAGAAGTGTCTCTTTGCCTGGGTTTCCCCTCTCTGGCCTAACTCTCTGTCCTGTGATGGAACACTTGGTGTAATTCTCTGGCTTAAGACTGTGCACTGGAACTCTAAAACTGCTTTCTATGCGAGAGCTTGCTTAGATTCCAGCTTCTCCTCCGCCATCTTCCCGGAACCCCCCAAGTTAGGGTGTTTCTAATGAGTGGCTGCTTCCAAGTTATTTCAAATGAGAGCAGATATTACCTAAAGAATATCCATAAAAGGATATTTTGCCATGCTGGGGTGTACTAAAGGCTCTTGACCAATCATGCACATCCCTAGAGACACAGGTTCCATTTCTACTCACCAGCTCTAACGCATGTAAACAAGGACTTCTCCCTCTTTTTCTTGGTCTCATGGGTCATGCATTCCTCCATCTGAATTTGTAAGCTCCAGAAGAATATATAAGCAGAAGAGCAAGTCTGAAGAGGGCATGTTTAGCTTGACATACTGTGTAAGTTCTTTCAGGGTTTCATGGTTCTTGTAGTCATAGAAATCATCAGGGCAGAAGACCATCCTCATAGGGAAGGTGGAACAAAACATGCTGTGGGCATATTGGTGATAAGGAAAATGAGAGCCCGCCCTCCCCATCCTCAGCCTTGTACTAAAGCATTTTTCTGGCAGGACGTGCATTTTGGGAAGTGGGAAGAGACTCCTGCAAGCAGGATGTTCCTCACAACCCACTTCTAGGAATTTCTCAAATAAAATCCTCTATAATTCTGCATGTGATAGGAGGAGAAAGTTGTTTCCCCACTGAATCTGACTTGTTATACACAGTCCTCCTTGTCATCCATAAGAGTCCAAAACCACAACCACATCCACAACTGTGTAATCTGCTATCCACTGAAGTGGCAAGCCTCACCCTCCTGGTAAAAATCACAACTGGTGTGCAAAGAAGAAAGTTGACTTTGATTCAGAAACCTCAAAGATACCCAGTTTTCAAGGACTGAACTTATCTTTGTGCCAACATCCACTTACTTCTTCATCTTTTTCATCTTCCTCCCAGTTACAGTAGAAGGATCTATACCAATGGAAGGGGGGGAGGAGGCTAACTCTATGCTTCTCCTTTTCTGAACTAACAGGACACACATGGGACTGGCTAAGTCCCAAATGTCAATGTAAACATGACAGACAAAAAGTGGAGATATGTCTATACAATTTCAAGGAAATTCTGTGAGGATGTTTATATGCATCTGTCCAAATAAGTGCACAATGGCTCATGCCTCTAATCCTACTAATCAGGAGGGTGAGATCTGAGGATCACAGTTTGAACCCAGTCTAGTTTGTAAAATTCTAAAGACACTTATCTTCAATTAACCAGTCCAAGGCCAGACCTGGAACTGGGGCTCAAATGGTAGAGTGCTAGGAATGGGACAGCACTCAGGCCCCAAATTCAAGTTGCATCCTTTCTTCTTTCTATATTCTCTCAAAGACCTACAAGATAGTGATTTCCTAGGTGAGGGTGGACTTTGGGTGGGGCTGACTCATTCCTTTAATCCTACTCTCTCAGCAAGCAAACTGCTAAGGCTCCACTAGCTCCTGAGGCAAATGAAATATTCTGGCAGCCCAGTCCTAAGAAATTAACTGGGAGTGCACTTCTTTGTCTCAAGACAAGTTCCTGTGATAAGACCTCAGTGAAACAGTTTCAGAGAAGTATCAAGTATTCCAATAATCTGCCAGGGGGGGTATCATCAGCCCTGGGTTTGAAAGAAGAACACTCATGTTTTAAACAGAATATCCAGCAACTGCTCCATTGTCCCCAACTCTCTATAGTGGTGGAGGAAGTTTCCAACATAGAAAAAATCACCTTTCTGGTAGGCAGGGAACAGGTCCATTGCCAGCATTTACAAGCCTGAATCCAAGCTCCATATATTATAAGGCACATTCAGGTTTTGGGCTGACTCATTGTCACACTGAGGTGATAAAAAGAGTGGATCTTTGAAACATGGAAACTGGAGAACACTTTAAAGTGAGTAACAGAGTGGATTGAAAAGTGCATAGTAAATATTTTCTCAGTATACACATATAAAAGCGCACAAGAAGAAGGTTGTACTGTGGGCTAGGATGAGATTAAATAGGTTTCCTATCATAGTTACACCTGGCCTGAGTTGCCTTGTGATTCCCTTGGTTTCTTTTATAAAAAGCCCTGAGACATTGGATTCATGGTTTGGCACTGATCCAATGTCTGTAGCATCGAGTGCAGCACTCATACCTCTCATGCCTGAGACCTGAGTCTCTTGAACTTTGAAAACAACACAGGAACATCTTTCTTGTTCCCGAGCTACAGGCCACGTGAGCTGGCTTGAGCTGACTGTCGGTTACAGTTGCCTGTCTCTCAGAGTTCCATATTATATTCCATTGTGAGGGAGGTAGTGTCATCTCTCAGAGCCCAATGATCAGAGTTGCTTGCTCACATAAGACCATTCCAAAGACAAACTGGAGGCTGAAATCTCCCCTCCAACATCACTCTGTACACATGTGGACATGATCAAATCCAAACATCCTCAGCTAGGCCTACAAGCCAGCATGATCTCAGCCACAAGGAACCCTTCCTAGGTCAGACCCATGCCTTATTTGTCACTATTCCTCTCATCCTTCACAAATCATTTTGCCTCTCAGGGCCCTCTCAGCCTGCCATTTGATTCTTGGATGTATTTTTGACATCTACTTCTTAGGACATTGTTATGTTTTTGTTTCCTAATCTTCTGTTTGTTCTTGAAGCCCGTGTGTGCTGTCATGTGGAAAATCGTACAAGTATTGAAAAACAAACCTTACATGTATAGTCAGACATTTTTATGGGTGTTCATTCTTGTAAGATAGAAGACTATTCTTGATACTTTTCTCATATTTTATGACAGAGGGGAGGAGGAGAAGGGAAGAGGTGCTGCATTGTCTTCTCATAATTCAAAATACAATAGTTGAAGCAATGTAAGATTTAAAGATAAAAGCTATTTTCCTGTCCTTTTTATAAGCTAGTCGTTTATAAAGTATTCCTCACTAAAGTCTTGTCATCTGTGTCCCATGAACTATCCTCCTCATTCAAAATAATAAGGAAAAACTTTCATAAATAAGTGGGCTGTTGTCTAATCTCCGGATAAGAATTTAAGATATAACATTGCCTGAGAATCTGTGTGTGTACATGTGTGTGGGAGTGTGTGTGTGAATGTATGTGAATGTGTGTTTCTGCATATGTGTGTTTTAGGACTTGAACTCAGGGGCTATATGACATTCCCGAGCATCTTTCCCTTGAGTGTAGTGCTCTAACAATTGTGCCACAGTTCCACTGCAAGTTTTCTGTAGTAAACTGGAGAGGAGCGACTCATAAAATTTCCTGCTCAGGCTGTCTGAACTAAATCTCAGGTCTCAACCTCCTGAATAGCTAGAGTTCTAATTATGAGCCTCCAGAACCTGGTGATAAAACTGTTACTGGTGGCAGTGGGGTTGCAAGTTTCAGTCCAGCTTCATAACATTCTATATCATAAAACAGCAACAGTAAAAACCTATATCAAAATACAATAATAAGATATAATTAGAATACAATTTAGTGATATAGTCTGCTAGCATAACTTTCAGGAAGCCGTGTTCTTAATGATTTAGCATCACAAAACCAGACAAAATGAGATAATTTCAGTAGACTCTCCAAATTTTTTAATCCATCATATAATAATTTCAAAACATTATAATAAACTGGAAAACATTCATACTTATAAGGAGAATGTAAAAAAGATAAACGAAGGCAGATTATGAAATGGAACATTCTACACTGCAGGAAAATTATTGTCATGATGGATATATGGTGGTATTGTCATCGTGAATATATGATAATGTTCTTCAGAGCAGCAATAGATAAATATATATTTACTACATATAGTCTAATTTGTCTTTATCTCTATCAACTTCCAATCTTCTACTGCACATTATCAGTGTATTCATGTTTATGGTATATTCCAAAATAACTAGCAGAGTCAGGTTACCAAATTCATTAGCTTCAATGTTTTAGGAGATAAACCTGATAATTATATTGAGTATTTTATATATTAAACATGTAGTGTGCTATCATTGAACTCTCAAAGTATGTACCTACACTTCTTCAAAGTGAAACGGAATACAACAAGGTTTTGCCTGTAAAGCTAGCTATTTGGGACATCAGTTTCAGACCAGTGTAGTTTTACCTGCAATGCTCCCCAACCCCTAGCTATGCGTGATGGAATACGTCTATCATCTCAGGTCCATGGGGAGCTGAGAGCAGGAGGACTTCAATTTCATGCCATAGTAGGCAAGAACTTCCATATGGCTCCATCTCAACCAAAGAAGGTTCAACACTGGTAGCACCTATAACCCCCACCTAGGTGAAAATAAAAATAAGAGCAATGTAGTATAAGAAACAAACAATATTAAAACATGCTAATACAAACCATCATGAACAACACACACGTAGTGCTTGTTTCTTATACCTGTAACCCTACCTATAGCTAGGATTATATATGTGAGCCAGAGGCACCAAGCAGTTCATCATTTTAAAAATGACTATTTGAAGGCAGGTGCCAGTGTCTCATGCCTGTAATCCCAGCTACTCATGATGCTGAGATATGAGGATCACACTTTAAAGGCAGCCCAGGAAGAAAAGTCCCCATAAGACTCTAATCTCCAATTAATTACTCAAAAAGCAGATGTGGTTTTGTGGCTCAATTGATAGAGTGCTAACTAACTTGAGCTCAGAATCTCAGGGACAGTGTCCAGGTTCTGAGTTCAAGCCCCACAACTGACAAAAAAAAGCATTTTAATGTCTGAATTTTTTTATTGTGAAAATACAGCACAGAGAGGTTGCAACTACATGGGCAAGATAATGAGAACATTTCGTATCAAGCATTGTAGCCTCCTTCTTTGTTTCCCCTTACCATCCCTTCCCATTCTCCCTCTGCCCCCCAACCCAATCCTCCCCCAAACCAAAGCTATAAAGTTCATTTTGACATATATATCATTGTTGCAATGGGTCCACCTGTATCCCTATTTAAACGATTTGTTTTTGCCCTTCCCCTGTACAAATTTTACCAACATCAAATACAGTGAAAGCAGGGGTTAAGCCGTGGGGGAGGGACATGCAAAGCAACAAAGAAATAATCTTATAAACAAATGTGTTAGAACAAATCGCATGAAAGAAAAAATCATTTGAATACATATCAATTCCCTAACATCAAATGATCTGACCTTTTCTGCTTGACTCAGACATATACTAGTTAGTGCAAAAAAGGGAAAACATGGGACCTATATTACTTTGGGCCTGGCTTACTTCACTTAATATAAATTTTTTCTAAGTCTTTCCATTTCCTAACAAATGGTGCAATATCATTCTTTCTGATGGAAGCACAGAATTCCATTGTGTATATATACCACACTTTCTTGATCCATTCATCTATTGAGGGGCATCTGGGTTGGTTTCATATCTTAACCATGGTAAGTAATGCTGCAATAAACTGTTGCACTGGTAGCTTTAGTGTGATCTTGTTTGTAAACATTTGGGTTAATGCCCAAAAGTGGGATTGCTGGGTCATAGGGGAGCTCTATGTGGAGTCTTTTCAGGAACCTCCATACTACTTTCCAAAGTGGTTGAACAACTTCACACTCCCACCAACAATGCAGTAAGGTTCCCTTCTGTCCACATCCCCTCCAGCATCTGTTGTTATTAGAGTTCTTGATTTTTACCATTCTAACTGGGGTGAGGTGGTATCTCAATGTTGTTTTGATTTGCATTTCTTTTATGGCTAGGGATGTTGAACATTTCTTCATGTGTCTATTGGCCATCCTTCTTTTATCAGAGAAGTTTCTCTTTAAGTCTTTAGCCCACTTATTTATTGGGCAGTTGTTTCTTTGAGGATCTGTTGTTGGGGGATTTAATTTTTTGAGTTCCAGGTATATTTTAGATATGAGACCCTTGTTTCTTGTATGGCTAGTGAAGATCTCCCAATCCGTGGGCTTTCTATTGATCTTGCTAGCTATGTCCTTTGCCATGCAGAAGCTCTGCAATTTCATGCAATCCCAATTGTCCAACCTTTCTTTGATTTGCTGTGTTTCCGGGTCTCTATTAAGAAAATTTTGGCCTGTGCCAAGGAGACCTAGAGTTTCTCCTATTCCATCCTGTAATGTTTTCAGAGTGTTTGCTTTGACTCTGAGGTCTTCAATCCATTTGGATTTGATTCTGGTGCAGTATGATATATAAGGATCTAGCTTTAGTTTTCTAGAAGTAGTTAATCAATTTTGCCAGTACCTAATGTCTGAATTTCTTTTGAACTAAAATGAAAGCTGTGGTATACAATTCTACAGACTACTACAGATTTAATTATATTTATAGTTAGAAAAAGTAGCAGCACTTGAACAAAGGACATTTTTTTCATAAACTAGGGCAGACTGGTCTCTAATTGGAGGACATTGCTGCACTCATACGTAGTAGTTTTTGGTTGTTTTTTGTTTTGTTTTTAGAACAGGATGAGAAAACTTTCTGCCAGTGGCCATTTGGGTATGTCTTACTTCATTCACAGGCCATGCAGAATTAACAGTAAAGACAGGACACAGTCAACTGCCAGTAAACTTACTTCTCTTTATGCCATATTCCAAATAATTTGATTAGCGTATATGTCCCTATAGCCTATAGTTTCCTATTCCTGCCTTCCTCAAAATACAAGCATTTCCACCAGTTCAGATTTGAGCCAGGCAATATTCAGTATTAGTGCAAGAGTTGAGGAAAATTGTAACACAACCAGGGAAGCATGCAACCAACACTTCAGTAGCTGGACACTGGGAACTCAGGCCTATAATCCGAGCTACTCAGGAGGCTGATGATCACAGTTCAAAGCCAGCTCCAGAAATCTGTAAGACCCTTCTCTCCAATTAACAATCAAAAATCCATAAAGGGAACCGGGGCTCCAGAGGCAGAGTAGCCTTGATTACAAAAACTCAAAGGCAGCACCCAATTCTGAGTTCAAGCTGCAAGTCAGGCACAAAAACAAAAAAAATCAAAAACAACAACAACAACAAAAAAAAAAAAACAGAAACTGGGAGAAAGCTCAGGAAAGGATGGCATTGTCTACAAGAAAAATGTACACATTACATATTTTGTGAAATGGTAAACTCACTGTACACACCTGAGTAATAATTACATTTAAAAAAGAATGTGGGAAATTCCAAAACAATAGGGCCTAATGATGTGCATCTGCTTTCCAGAATTTCAAAGTCCCATCATCTGAGCTGGTAACACATAGGTTGTAGCCCAGGGTGATTAGAAAGTATGAAGGCAGAGATCTTTACAGATTGGCCCAGCAAATCTTTGATTACTTTAAGCAAAAAATAAAAAAAAAGCAAAGCAAACAAAATAAACTTTAAGGTTAATTATGCTGCTATTAAAGATTCAGATGTTGGTACACTTTGTAGAGGGAAAGGGTAAATACAAATTGTTCAAATAAGGATACAGGTGGACTCATTGCAACAATGAGATGTACAACACATTATGTCAAAAAACGAACTTTACAACTTTGGCGTGGGAGGTGGGAGATGGGAAGGGATGGGAAGGGGAAACAAAGGAGGAAGCAACAATGCTTCATAAGAAATGTACTCATTATCTTGCTCATGTAATTGTAACTTCTCTGTACGTTATTTTCACAATTAAAAAAATTGAAAAAAAAATTCCAGGCAGATTTATACTGGTAAATGATGAGATAGTACATATGTTTTGTAGATACTGAACTCAAATGTGTAAGAAAAATATCCTTGGATTCATAACTAGAAACTCTGAAGTGTAAGGTATATTAGTTAGGTAAGTTTCATTAGGTAGTCAACGAAGAAAACAACATATGGTATTCATTCAGGTAAATTAGTTTACTTTTATTTATTTATTTTTTTGGTCCAGTTGTGGGCCCTGAACTCTGGGCCTGGGCGCTGTCCCTCAGCTCTTCAGCTCAAGGTTAGCTCTACCACTTGAGCCACAGTGCCACTTCCAGCTTTTTTCTTTTTGCTTATGTGGTGCTGAGGAATCGAACCCAGGGCCTCATGCATGCAAGGCAAGTGCTCTACCACTGAGCCACTTTTCCAGCCCCTAAAGTAGTTTATTTACTGAACTGCTGCCCATGCCATACATGGTGGAGAGGCATGTAAAAAAGGGGGGAGGGTGTTGATGACCCAACCTAGGGCCAAGTCGTATCTAGGCCAAAGACCAGATGAGGTATGCCCAGGTTGGGGAAAAGTCTGACCACACTGGATCTGGATCTGACCTCAGGGCCTGGGACTCTCCTCTGGTCAGATGGAAAGTGTGACCAGTAGCTGACCAGGTTGTGACTTAGCGGGGGGGTGTGGAGGGAGAGGGAGGAGGTGGCTGCCTTCTGGAGTCCCAGATAACTAGGTAACACATAAAGGGTGGAAACTTAGCAAAGAAGTGGGGAGGTGTTTGCATAGGGTCTGCATGGCCTGGGGCAGACCTAATACCAAATACAAGTAGTACCTCTGCCATGTGATTCCTGACTCCAAACCATTCATTCTCAATCATTTCTTCCTTCCTTCCTTCCTTCCTTCCTTCTTTCCTTCCTTCCTTCCTTCCTTCTTTCTTTCTTTCCTTCCTTCTTTGTTCCTTTGTTCGTTTGTTCATTCCTTCCTTCCTTCCTTTCTTTTCTCTCCCGATCTCTCCCTCTCTCCCTCTCTCTACCAATCTCTCCTCTCTTTCACTAAACCTCCCTCTCTCCCCTACCTCAGTATTCTCAACTCTCAAATAATGAACACTTGCTGAATTGAACTCAAAAGCTGGGAAGAGTAGCTCAATGGGAAAATATGAAATTTAATTTAATGTTTCCTTACACCTCTACCACAGATCACTGGAATCAAATAATGTACACTCAGCAGCATGCCATCTCAAGCTGTTTGGAGGAGGAAAGCAAGCATGTTTTCACTGCATTCTGTGAGGTCCACTCTGGGAAGGTGGGGCAGACTCCTCCCTCCTTTTGGCTAAATCTCAGCCGTTTCTGCATCAGAAGAGGTGACTGCCTCCAAGTGAGCCAGTTACCTAAGTGACACAGGTACTGGGCAGAAACTTAGCCTCTTGTGATACTGAGATTAATGTCATGATTCAACATGATTCACTAGTTTGTTGAGGCTGGGACTTCCTAAATTTTTGGTTAGGCTATGTTCAAATTGTGATCTATTTATTTCTGATTGCTAACCATGATTATAGATGTGAGCCAGTACATCAGATCATTCAAAGTCCTTTACCATACATGGAAGACATGAGGTTTCCCAAATGACATACCAGTTGACAGACAGCAAAATAAGTCATTAATTCTGGTTAAGATGTGTTTTTAATGTGAAACAAAATTTACTTAGCAAAATATGACTACTGTGATTATACTTTTAAACTTACCCTACATTTTAATACCAAATCACTATATTAGCCAATGATTAACTCAAATTACCTGTAATCATTTATTTCTGTCATATCTTCTACAGATAGGCAGAACTGGATCACACACTATTAACCTTTCCCAAATAATTATTTTACCTGAATAAATTCATGTCTTAAACTCTCCAATCACACTTACATAGCTGCTGATTCCCATCAGCTTTTTTATGATACTTTTTTCTTTGTTTTTCAGATGAAAAAACCTGCCAATAAATATACCTGTATGACATTCCTTTCTTAAAAAATGAAAAGCAGGTTGTGTAATCTGGCTGTTTATGTGTCATCAAAATAATTTTTTATAATTTCAAGTACATATTGTCTTAGACTTATATCTCATTCATTTTCTTCCAATAATACCTATGGGAAGGGGACAATGAAGGATCATTCTGTTACTTTGGGAGCTTCTGTTATTAATCACTGCAATAAATATTATGAAAATGAAACTGAAATTATTTAGAGATTATTTGAAAGTTACCTTTCTACAGACTCATGCTACTCCCTCAACTAAGTCACAGAACTTAAAATAAGTAACATTTTAGCTGGGAGCCAGTAGCTGATGCCTGTAATCCTAGCTACTCAGGAGCTGAGATCTGAGTATGGTAGTTCAAAGCTAGCCATAGCAGGAAATCCGTGACATTCTTACCTCCAATTAACAGCCAGAAAAACTGAAGTGGCCCTGTGGCTCAAGTGGTAAAGCGCTAGCCTTGATCTTAAGAGCTTAGGGACAGTGCCCAGGCCCAGGCCCATGACCAAGAAAAATAAAAAAGGAAAAACAGGGGGGGGAAAGCAACATTTTAAAGCTTATGTATACATATACACAAAAATTGTCTAGAAATAAAATTATAATAGGCCCTGGAATGCCAAAAAAATTAAAGTGAAATTGCCTTCAGTCATTCATTTAGACAATCTATATTGAGGGCAAGCTATTGGAGATCACATTACGAAATAAAGGGATAGAATTTGAGAGGATCACAGCTTAGAACCAGTGTGCAAAGAAAGTAATAATAATTCTCATATCATCCTAAATCCTGGCATATTGGAATGCATTTGTGATCCCAGCTTCTTGGCAGACAGAGGTGAGGAACTTAGCCTCTGTTCAGCCCTCAGGAAAATTGATTACCTATGAGCAAAGTAACTAAATTGAAAAAAGATTGTTCTATTGGTAGAAAACATGTTCAGCAAAAAATAAATCTAAATTCATACTCATTTCCTAAAAGAGGAAAGAAAAGGGAAGAAATAAACAGAAAGAAAAGTAAGTAGAGGAGGAGGAGAGAAGGGAAGGAAGGAAGGAAGGAGGGAGGGAAGGAAGAAAGAAAGAAAGAAAGAAAGAAAGAAAGAAAGAAAGAAAGAAAGAAAGAAAGAAAGAAAGAAAGAAAGAAAGAAAGAAAGAAAGAAAGAAAGAAAGAAAGAAAGAAGGAAAGAAAGAAAGAAAGAAAGGAAGGAAGGAAGGAAGGAAGGAAGGAAGGAAGGAAGGAAGGAAGGAAGGAAGAAAGAAAAGAAGGAAGAAAGGAAGAAAGAGGTTTAAATAAAAACAGCATGTGTTAGATGTTAATAACGACACTAAATCTTTTTAGCGATAAATGCAATCATTTAATTCTCTGGACAGAGACATTTTGTATCAAGCCATGTTGTACGGACTTGGAACCCCTGAAAGACCACCAGAGACCACGACCAATGTGAACAGCAAAAGAGTCGTTTATTTGCAAGCTCAAGCTTAATCCTCCGTGCACTCGGTAACTGGTGACGGTAAGAGTCTCTAAGCACAAAATCAGCACAGCTTTTATAGTATTGAACAAACAAGTTTAGGGAATTTCCACACAAGCAGTTATATAATTGGTTTGAGTCCACCCTAACCGCACTGCCCTTTTTCTGAACTATTGGTATATTCTGTTCCTGGAACACTTGGGCAACTGTTCTGCTTTCTTAAGGGTGGGCAGGCTTGGTGGCAATCTGTGTTTTTCTCTCTCTCTCTCTCTTGGGGTTACTCTGAGGGCAGCCTAGTACAAGATGGTGGGGTTAATCTCAAATTGGAGTTACTTTGGCTGTTCATTCCCTCCTCTTCTAGAGCATCGGGGACCAATCATGGTCCCCTAATTGGCACAGTCTTCTATATTTGCAGTTTGGCGTTGGGACCTCAGAACTAATAGATGGACTGTGCTGATCCTCTCTTTTACAAAGGACACCAGGCTACAAAGTCTGATTGTGAGCAACAAAATTAACAGTATCAAAGGCCCTTACATTTTCTTCCACCAATCCTGACTCCGTATATCACAGCTAACAATTTTATACCAGCTGTACTCATTAGCTCCAATTTTAAAACATACTCATACCATTTGCTACATACTTAAGCTTTCTGAGGTTTGTCTTCTTTACAAACATTTTAAGACAATCCTTACTTTTTAATTCATTTCTTATCCAGAGGATACCAATTTTTCCCAAATTCATTTCCTAAGGCTTTCTTTACTACCCTCCTCTTCTTTACAATTTCTTGAGCTTCTTTGTGGCTAGAGTTTAAAACTGCTCATTTTCCCTTTGACCTGTGGAACCAAGTTATCTCAGAAAGCCTCAAGGTACCAGTGGGATGAAAAGCTTGCTAGATTTTAAGGCTAAGATTAGGGCTGGGTGTCATTCCTCTTACTACCTCCATTGATTAAAAAAATATCTCCTTTATCTTTAAAACTCACCCAGGAGGAAGCAGGTTATTACCATATCAGAGCCAACCTAAGCTGTGACCCTGAAGTGCCTAAGGCAAACCAGTGATATCCTTGCCCCCAATATCCACTGTGGGAGTAGAGAAGGTTATTGGATATCACCAAAAGAATGTCCCACAAGATCTTAGTTTTAGCTTTCAAACTGGAAGCCATCTCAGGTGATGGAATCAGGCAAGAGTTCAATCTACTTTTACCACGATGGAGGTGGTCTGGATGATGATGTAGATTTCCTCTCGGTGATTGTCAGTCTGTCGTTGAACTTTACCCATTATGGTGTGCAGCAGCAGCAGCAGCAGGGTCTTTCAGTGGCTCCAAGGGACTGTCACACCACTTGCTGGGCTGCAAATTCCTACACAGACTGGTTAAGGATACATTGCATAGGCTTGGAAGGCTGTGACCCCACTGTTTTTTAAGACTATTTAGACAATAGCTCAGGACAATTTACCAAGATGACAACTTTTTAAACAAATAGTTCTTTTAATAAGGCTAGGATTTTCTAGGCATATATAGAGGGCTCAGGCCTGTACTATTATTTCCCATGCCTTTTCCGTCTATTTTGCCATATTTTTAAAAAAGTGACTCTGGTCCCTTGTTCTTAAAAGAGGATGATGGACAAAGATTCATCTTCTGTCACTTCTTCAAGCTGACAGCGGTGTTGATCCTACCTAGCCACTAACCTATAACCTTAGCCTTTTTTACAAAGAGGATACCAGGGTTAGATGTCATTAAGAACAGCATTTTAACTTTTGACAAATGCACAGACCTTTTTTCTGCCTACAGCAGTGTAGCTTATTTAGCCTTCTGGTTTGCAAAAGGATCTTTCTGGATGGTTTAGGAATGTGATCTCTAGTTATCCTAACAATGCCTGAGTTACCTACGCAGGCTTTCAGACAGATATCAATAGAAACACAGTCTCAGGTTTACAAACGTTTTTCCTGAGCAGATGAATTTCATGTAGCTGGTGTCAGCTCAACAGTTACTGCCAATTAGAGCTTTGGGCACATACAGGGGTTGGAATCTAAAACTATCCTCCACACTTTACAACCTTAGCTTTTTAGTGCTATCACAGATGACTAAATTCCTGTCCCTTACAAGGTAGATATTCAAAGATATTAGGCATGCTTAAAAACTATCTTCCCATGACCTCCTGGCTCTGACAAATTTTTGAAAGGCCACGCACAAATGACGCTAGGATCTGACATTATTTCTGCCATTCAAGCAGTGGCTTACGGTCTCTGGATGCTCCTCCATTGCTTTCATCCCAGAAATGTCTTCTCTACACTGGGAAAAACGCCTTATTGGCATTTCTCTTAGTTGGTTTCTGGACTTGAACTCGGGGCCTGAGGACTGTCCCTCATCTCTGCAGCTCAAGGCTAGCACTCTGCCATTTTGAATCCTAAAGCAACTCTGTTTACTCTTTCAGCCTTCTGCTAGCTGAGTAGAGGTGACAGTTTCACACAGACCTTTTTCTGCCCAGGCTGGCTTCGAACCAGTTTGCAGATCAATGAGTCTCATAAAAATCCACTTTAATTTAAAGCAACAAGGTGGTCAACATAGAAGTAACTTTTAAGCATGTTCTTACCAGAATGTAATTAAAGTTACATCTGACAAATTTACAAGAATTCACACTCTTTTGGGGGGACCTGCTGGGAAATGTTAAAAAAAAAAAAACAAAAAAACCTATGAGAGCAAACTGAAATAGGAATTAAGCACTTATTTTGGTAATCCTAATTTTTCCTTTTTGCACTTTGAGGCAAATGTTTAGAACAATTTTACTTTTAATCTTTATATATAGAAATCCATTCCTAATTTGTAAGCCTCCTATTTATCTGTTTTAATATTCTATACTTTAGTTTTTAGTTGCATTTTGAAAAATCCCTTGAACTCTTGAGGCTACGTGTCACTCATTTCCTCTTGGCTGCTTGTTTTAAAACAGATACACATTAAAACATTTAAACTCAAATAACAATTTTTTCTTGATGCAAAAATTACAATCACCATCATTGTACCAAAAAGCTAGACTTAACACCTTTATGCTTTAAAAAATCATATCCAATGGCAGAATATCATTGAGAGCAAATCACATACAAATAAACTTTTTAACCTTCTTTTTAAGGCCTAATTAATTTTAATTTTAACACATCCAAGGGGCAGTTTTAGCAATGCTATTCAGATCATCACATAACTCATTTTTACCATCATGTTTCCAGTGTCTATCTGCAGGGAAAAGGGACAGAATGAAGATGGGCCACATGGTCCTTCCTGTGGAATGGGCACACACCCATTCTCAATCTTTAGGGTTAGATGAACTGTGTTTGTGCCAGTTTGCCCTCTTTAACCATGCGTGGACTTCTCCCAGGACCTGTTCCACCATGCATGACCAGCTGAACTGCACTTCTGCCTGTTCACCCTTCACTCCTAAAGATAGGTATTCTGTTGGCTTCTAAGTTTCACCTTTTTGTTAAGCCAGATATTTTGATTACAGTGTAAACAGCCTTATGCATTCTAAACTAACACATTTTCAAATTTTCAAGTTAAACAATCATTAAAAAGCCATTTAAAACAACGTGAAAATTCTATAAAATTTTTCTGGTAATGTCCCAACCTCATAACTTTTGAATTTTAAAGTTAAACTCACCTAATTGTTACAGCATGCTGACAATTTCTATCATGAACATGTTCGTAAACACATACAAAACACAAATCTTTAAGTGCACAAAAAATAAAAATCAGTTTTATGTACATTTTCTAAAGTTTTCAAACAAAAATTTAAGACAATATTTCTTTTAAACTAACTAACTTTGTTGAGCTTCGTTTTCCCAGGTCTTGAGTGTTTAGCAAAGCATTTCACCAACTGGTCTTTTGAAGCCCTTTTGTTGGAGAAAGGCTGGGGGCGGGCGGGCGGGGGAGATCACCTGAAACTAACCTGGCCTGATTCTTATCCAATTTTAGATCAGAGCACTTTACATTGTCGGGACTAGATGAAAAGTCAAAACCAGGCACACAGTCTTCTCTGTCACTGAGCCCAGCTAGAGGCTGGAACTTTTATTTCCCCAGAGATGTTTGAATAAATTTCAAAAACACAAAACCAAAAACCCACATTTAAAACTAGTACCAAGAGGCTGGGAAGGTGGCTTAGTGGTAGAGTGCTTGCCTTGCATGCATGGGGGCCTGGTTTGATTCTCCAGCACCACATAAGCAAAAGGAAAAAAGCTGGAAGTGGAGCTGTGGCTCAAGTGGTAGAACGCAAGCCTTGAGCTGAAGAGTTGAGGGATAGCACCCAGGCCCAGAGTTCAGGCGCCATGACCGGATCCCCCCCCCAAAAAAAAACAAAAATAACTAGTACCAATTCTAAAACAGAACTAGACAACCCAACAACCAAAGGCTGAGTTTATCCCTACCAGAACTCTGTGCCATTCTCACTCAGCAAGCTGAATCCAGAGTCTGCTGAATGAGCCTGCCACTCTCACCCAGAACTTCCCTATCTCAGGAAATATAGAACGAGAACAATCAGGCCTCAGTGACTGGGGTGACATCTCACAAACATGTGTTGACCCAGGGGCCTTTCAAGGTGGAAGAGAAGTCCCAGTCATTTTGGGGCAAGGGAAATAAGTCCCTAGTGACCATCCCCTCAGAGTGGCAGATTCTCCCCCATACTCAGTACCCCCTGGGTCAAGGCTTAAGGGTAAGATAAACCCCAAATGACAAACAGAACACTCAACATACAGACACAACTTACAAAGGCATGCTGCAGCATTGTAAATTGCCAAGCAAAAAGTTCCAGACTACAGAAAGAGTTTCCCAAAAAAATGGAAAACTTCCCAATACAGACGGAAAACTTCCCAAAAAATGTCTGTATGAAAGTGCCAGACTACAGATGGAAAATTTCCCAAAAAATGTCTGTACTAAACAGCAATCTATCCAGAAGGGTCTGGGGACATCTCCTCACAGACCCCATTGGCAGTCTTATAGCACGTCCGCCAAGACTCCTTGCCAACCAGAATACAGACCTCGCTGGACACCAGAATTAAAGATACAGAACCTGCAGGCAACCAAATATACAAAACAGCAATGACTAGACTTGACAGCTGGGTTTTTGGGGGCGTCTGGAGGGTCTTATGAGGCAGAATCCAGACGAGACCCCAGAAATGTTTTATGGACTTGGTACCACCAAAAGACCACCAGAGACCACAACCACTGCGAACAGCAAAAGAGTCGTTTCTTTGCAAGCTCAAGCTTGGTCCTCTGCGTGTTGGGTAACCAGTGACACAAAGTCCCTGAGCACAAAATCAACACAGCTTTTATAGTATTGAACAAACAAGTTTAGGGAATTTCCACACAAGCAGTTACATGATTGGTTTGAGTCCACTCTAACCACACTGACTTTCTCTGAACTATTGGGATTTTCTGTTCCTGGAACGCTTGGGCAACTATTCTGCTTTCTTAAGGGTGGGCAGGGTTGGTGGCAACCTGTGTTTTTTTCTCGCTCTTGGGGTTAGTCTGAGGGCAGACTAGCACAAGATGGTGGAGTTAATCTCAAATTGGACTTATTTTGGCTCTTCAGCCTGAATAAAACATAGCATACTACATCCAAACCTTTGGTAAAACACAGGTCTGTCTTACACTGTTGGACCAAAAGAAGTGTATGTCTAGTGCTGTTGCAGGTGTGTCTTAAGATGTGTGGAGTTTTTCATCCTGATGATCTTGCAATGGTGAAATTGACCATCTACACAATTACCTGAGAAGATCCCTGCTGAGACCTCTATAAGTCACAGCTTAACAAAGAGCAATATTTACAATGAAATATATTGAACAACCAGACATCATGACCAAAATTAGTTTTACCTGATTCAGTGTATTTTTTACACTCTATATCACATATACAAGTTCCTTATTCTTTTCTCTCATTATGTTGTCTTTCCTTGTTTTTGTTTTGTTTTCAGAATCATAGTATAATAGGATATTTCTTATATTTTTGTCTTCCAGTCTTCAGAAACTCTGCAGTTAAATAAGCTTAAGTTTCTTTCGTTAGAAAATTAAAAGCACATTGGGTGGGGTCTTCATCATAATTATTTATGATCTCAAATGCGTTTTTATTTCTGCCATTTTACCTGTATAATCTCACTTCAATGTTTTCCAAAGGGCACTTTAGTGGAAGGAGGAAATTCAAAGTGAATTCTGGTAGAGAATTTCTGTTACTAAAAACTCTGGTACATAGTAAGGTAAGCAACTCCAAAATTATTCATTAGAGAGATGAGTTGAAAGTCAGCTTTTTACACACTAATACTCTTTCCTCAACGAAAACAGAGGATTTAAAATAACTAATATTTTTTAAGTTATTGGCACAAATGTGCACGGATTTTCTAGAAATAAAATGATCACTCACGATCACTGATACTTCAAAGAATGCTTTCCAATAAGAGGAATCCTTTTCAGACATTTTCACACAATGTGTATCTGCCTGGTAACAGCATCCCAAACTAGACTAATGCATCTAATAGCTATTTATTTTTTGTTGCCTTTTTGCAATACTGCTTTCTTATCATATTGATTAGTATGAATTCTATGGCCAGTATAAAATCGCATTTGTAATAAAAGTTACTAGATGGGACCTTCATGGATGAGGTGGTGTGGGGTTTCTGGTGGAGCCCTGTCTGATTCAAGGGAGGAGTTGGTATTGGCACAGTCTCTGTGGTGGAGCAGGGTGGGGCTTTGAGGGTGAAGCACAGTCTGTGTAGGGCTTTGAGACAGCAGGGAGGGGACAGGAAGGACTAGACTTGTTAGGGGTAGGGTCTCTTGTGGAGTAGGCAGGATTGAGCATGGAGGCTGGCAGGTGGACCGATTTTCAGTGGAAGAAGGTGGGGGTACTGGGGAGGAGGCTGTTTGGGGCAGAGCTTTGAGAAGGAAGATCAAGGCTACAAAGGAGGAGATTACTTAGAGGAGGGGTGCTGGTAGAGCACTGTGAACCCTTGTGGGATATGTAGGGTGAGGTTTCCCATAAGGCAGGGAAGGGAATGGAGGCAAGAGCCTGACGGAAAGTCGGGATTCTGGTGCAGGAATGAGGAGCTATGAGGGAGAAGCTTTTCAAGGTCTGGCTTTGAGAAGACAGGGTGGTACTAGGAAGACGTGGGCTAGTAAGGGGCGAGGTTTCTGGTGGAGAATGGCAGGCCTTAGGGAAGTATGTTAGGGTGGAGGTGGGGTTTCTTGCACAGCAGGATGTAGTCACAATGTATGGAGGATTTTTTCAGGACCAGAGTTTTGTGAGAGCAGTGAGAGGATAACGTGCACTAGACTAGTTAGGATGGGGTTTCTGGTGTAGCCAGTCATCACTTCAAAAAGAAAAATCAGGTTGGGTGGGGATTTCAGTGTTGCAAGGCAGGACATGGACTTTGGACAGGGTTTCTAGTAGAGCAAAGAAACCTTCAGAAAGGGACTATGGAGGGACAGGGATTTACAATTCAGCCTGGTGAGGCTTCCAGAGGGAGGCCAACTGGTGCAGTGGTTTCCAGTGGAGCAATGTGGGTGTCGAGAGATTGGATAGTGTGGTGGGTATTTTCTAGTGGGGTTTTTCTGGAGGAGGACAGAGTTTGGAGCCATGGGGATAGTTGGAGGAGGGGCTTTGAGAAGGAGTGGAAAGGCTACAATGGTGTAGGATAATTATGGGCATGGTATCTGGTGGTGTAGTGTGTGGATCTGAGGAAGGAGCCAATAGGGGGCGGGTTTATCTGGGGAGCAAAGCAGGACATTGAGAGAGTAGATGTGGGAGGTGGAGAGGCTTGTGGTGGAGCACGGCTGGCTTTCTAGGCAGGACATGGGCTGTGTGAGAATCTTTGGCCAAGCAAGGTAGGGCTTCAAGGGAAGTTATAGGCAGGTGGAGGGTTTCTGGTGGAGTATGATGGGCTTTGTGGGAAGAGGTAGGTTCTGGGCTGTGTTTGAGAGGTTAGGCCACTTAAAAGTAGGCTAGTTAGGGGCTGGGAAGGTGGCTTAGTGGTAGAGTGCTTGCCTTGCATGCATGAGGCCCTGGGTTCGATTCCTCAGCACCACATAAGCAAAAAGAAAAAAAAGCCGGAAGTGGCGCTGTGGCTCAAGTGGTAGAGTGCTAGCCTTGAGCTGAAGAGCTGAGGGACAGCGCCCAGGCCCAGAGTTCAGGCCCCATGACCGGACTCCCCCCCCAAAAAAAAGAAGTAGGCTAGTTATGGGAGGAGTTTCTGATGAAACCAGGAGGGGCTCGAGGGGAAGGATGATTGGGGTGGGGTTGAAAGGAAAGGGAGGAGCTTGTAGGTACTAGGATATGGGAGCAATGGGACTATGCAGGACTAGAGTAGTGAGGGGCATGGTATCTGGTGGATGAGGTGGGGATTCGAGGGAGGATCCCAATGTAGGCGGAGTTCTTGGTGCAGTCAGGTGGGACATAGAAGGAGATATGGATGTGGCCTGGTTTCTGGTCGTGCAGAGCAGGGATTCCAGGAAGGGGTGGAGTGGAAGAGGGATTTCCCTATAGCAGAGAAGGGCTTTCAGGAAGGAGTCTGGTTTCAGTCAGGCCTTTGAAAGTTTATAGCAGGGCTACCAGCGGGTAGGTTATTTAAGGTTGCGCTTTTTAAGGAAGAGGCTGACTGGAAGTGTATTTCCAATGGATCCAGTCAAGTTTTATGGAAAGAGGGGATAGGAAGGGGGCAAGGCTTTGTGAATAGTGGAGCTACAATAAAGTTACTACTAATAAATACAATATAAGAACACCATTTTCTGTCAGTGTAGAATTATATTACTTTTATGTATGCAAGAGATACTGGAGAAAGTAACCAAGTAATAATTCCTTCCTAGTGAAATTTTTCTTTATTCCATTTGAGTGAAAATAAACCACAGGTCACATCAGGCTCAGAGGCACACACGAGACTAAGACACATGTAGCATTGGATTTGATTCCCCATCACCACCATTAAGGACCACAAATAAAAAGTTTAAAATTTCTCACTTGGTCATAATGGACACTATTGTCTTAAAATTGGAAATGAATAGAATTTTTACTCTGACCATTTTAGAAATCCTAAAAGTAAGTAGTAATGTTTTAACTTTATACAATATTGGGAAGTATACTAAAAATAATTAGGAAAATATAAAATTGTATGCAGAATGTTCGTTCTACACCATCAAATCTAATCTAAAAGAATTTAAAACCAGAAAATTTCCATATAGTGAGGTTGCAGCATGGTTTCTTTTCAGTCATCAAAATGGTGACTTAAGCAATGTGTCTTTATCATTGGATGCATCAATGTTAAAACTTCTAAGAATGTGAAGCACTACTATACAGACCCTGAAGAAACTCAGAAGGAGCTGTGAAATGATGTTGGAATAAAATTAATGACTAATTAGTGTAGGCCAATAAATACTTTCCAGAAGACAAGGCTACATTGAAAAATAAACAGTGAAAAGGAAGCAGGCAGGCAGACCTAGAAGTAAACATTATCCAATAAACAACATCTACGGAGGCATGATTGCAATCTTCTTTTACCTAAGTTACAGTTACTGACCTACGTTCTTCCCTAATGCCAAATAACAAAGACATTTAAATACAGTAATCATTTTCAAGGCATTAGAATTTACAGAAAGAATTCAATGAATGTATTGCTAGAAAGTAAAGATAGATGTCTGAGTTAAAGAGTGAAGAAAATATCTGTAATCTCTGGCCCTCTGCTGTGAGAGGGGTACAAGCCGAAGCACAAGGAGAATGGACAGAAGTATAGTAGGACATACTAGTAGTTCGCAAGATGCAATGATGAATGTAACAGGGGAGAAAATCAGCAAGATCATCACTTAGCACAAATGGAATGAGAGAGGAAGAGGGAGAGAAAAAAGGGAATATTAAGAGTTTAAAGTGAACCTGTCTGCCAGGACTATCCTAAGCATATATTAATTAATAAAAATGAGGGAAACCATGGAACCTATGTTTCTTTGAGTCTGGTCTCCTTCACATAATATGATTGTTTTCCAAGTCTTTCCATTTTCTTAAGAAAGGGGCTGTGTCATTCTTTCTGACAGAAGCATAAAATCCCATTGTGTATACATACCACATTTTCTTGATCTTGTCATCTATTGAGGGGCATCTTGATTGGTTCCATATCTTAGCTATAGTAATAATGCTGCAAAAACATAGTTGTATATTTTGTGTGGTTTAGCTTGAGATCATTTCCACAATTGCCCAGGAATGGGATTGCTGGTTCCAGAGCTATGTATATTTGACCTTACAAAATGATGCTAATTGAAATGAACTCTAAGTCATAGAAACAACAAGCCTTTTTTTTTCAGATATCAACCTTGATGTAGTAAAGTAGTGTATCTAGATCTTATTTTATTTCATTTGTCTTTTTCCACTGGTTTATCCCTGGAAATATCTGTCTTGATTCTGGTACCTTCCATCTTGTATATGCATTTATCTGATTTGGAGAAGGAAAGGGAAAAAATATAGTGATGAAAGAAGTATAAAGAGTGACCCATTGCAACAATGATATTCACATGACACTATATCGGAAGTGAACTTTACAACTTTGGGGTGGGGGGTGTGGAGGGTGGGAAGGGATATGAGAACAACAATGGAGTGGGTAACACTATTCAACAAGGAATGTACATTACTCATGTAACTGTAACCACTCTGTATAGTATTTTTGAAATAAAATAAAATATAAAAATTGAACCTATCCCAGGAAAAATATCCTTTTCAAAATAATACATCTGTAAGTACTTGTGAGGGATTCTAGATTCAAGCTATTAGACCTGGAAAGGGATAGATTGGGAAGCCATCTCAAACAGCAGTCAAAAGGCTGAGAGCTGTGCTCTGGAAAGGTCAAACAGTCAAGGGAAGACAGGGGTATGAGCTATTACCTCAAGAGTATTTAAGTTAGAGCTGTTGGACAATGAAAGATTAAGACTTTGGAGACAAGATGTATGTCTGTGTTATGGTTGTAATGACTATTGCTCCCTTGTGCTCCCTAACAATAAGGGATTCATTATCACTATGTATACAAACAATATCTCATGTTAATAGTTGTTGTAAACACCAGCAAGATTGATGTGGACATACCTGTAGCCACTGACCACGCCCCCCCCCGTAGTAGAATGAATATAAAGCATGTCAAGCAGGATTTAGGGATCCAGAAGCTGGCAATGAGGCTTTGGGTCCTCTGGTGTCTCCTTTCCTATCACTTCCTATGATTTCTCAGTTCTTTGGCCAGGTATCCCATCATCTTTGCTGTCCCATGGTTGCGGTTAGTGACAGTACTTATATTCTGAAAACCTCAAAACAAAATGGAAAAACACTTCCTCAAAGAAGATTGACGAATGTATAGGAGCACCTGGAAAGATACCAAACATCAGCAGTCATACTGTGATCCTCTAGCAAAAAAGTACAATTCAGAAGTATCTTAACTTCTGATAATATAAGAGATGGATAATTGTCCCTTTTGTATATTTGGTATTGCATAATTTTTCAGAAACACATATATGTTGTGAAATAATGTCATTTATTTCATAGGTCACAGACCACGTCACTGGAGTGATGACCCTAATGTCTTATCTCAGTTGCCTGATTCAGACTTAGATGATTGTGAATTGCCTAATTATGAACATTTCTTCATGAAACTCAACAACACAGAATGAAGTGTCAGGGTCAGGCCATACCAAACCTGTAAAGATTTTTACGTATATTAGAATAATATACACCTACACTGCTCAGCACTCATGGCACATTGGTATGTTATAATTATCTTCAGATCAGAGAAACGCTAGAGCTTAAAATAGAATGATGGGCTATACATTTTCAGTGAAGAGTGATGATCACCCCCTGCAATTATTCTCATTGGAGAATCCTTCCTATACATTTTACTAACTTAGCTTCTACTCTTGTGTTTTACCATTATCAAGGAGTGTCACACTGTCTTGAGCTACAATACTTCATCAACCTTAGCTGCCTTTGAATTTTATCTCCAATATTGATACCAAGGTCAACTCTGCAACTCTAATCACATAGTTAGTTTACACCCGAACTTTTCAAGCCTGGTTAAAAATTCAGCTATCACTGTTCATTGCCAGTGTTGAAGATCTCACCCCTATAGATTTATTGTGTATCTTCTTGTATTTCCAACACTGCCTTAGATGTTGGTTTTTGAAGTAGAGCTTTTAGTTTGCATTTGATTTATGGAGGTACTACTAATGCCAGTTGAACTGCACATATTATAATGTAAGTAATTTGATGTTTCAACATATTAATTTAATTTTGGCAATTGAATAAGTGAATACACATCACTCACAAAAGTTTCTTTATGAGTATTGGTATTACTTTATTGTGAACTTGCTAAAAGCCAGCCATGGGAGCACATGTCCCTAATCCCATCACTTCTGTCACTGAGACAAGGCTTGAAAGGTCCAGCCCACTTGGCAATTCATAGTGAGAACCTTTCTACAGAGAAGGGGGAGAGAATATCAAAAAGAGCAAATGAATCTTCCAACAGTTTTGTTACATATTCTTTACACTTAGCCATGAAGACCACTATAATAGTATTGTTCATGACATCTTACCTACTCTTTTCCTATTCTGCGCTGTTTTGTTTATGGATTTCTAAGAAATCATATAAGAATCACATAAGAAATCTATATAAATAATATAAGAAATCATATAAAATAGTTTTGTTGGGATATATAATCCAAAAGGAATAATTTCAGGAAACTATTAAGCACATACAATGTAATGCAGGGCTGGGAAGGTGGCCCAGTGGTAGAGCGCTTGCCTTGCATGCATGAGGCATTGGGTTCGATTCCTCAGCACCACATAAGCAGGGAAAAAAAGCCGGAAGTGGTGCTATGTCTCAAGTTGTAGCACACTAGCCTTGAGCTGAAGAGCTGAGGGACAGTGCACAGGCCCAGAGTTCATGCCCACGACCGGACCCCTCCCCCCCCAAAAATGTAATGCATTGACTCTTTATTGAAAACTTCAGCAGTTGTAGTTTGTTTATTCTGATAACAAAGATTATAAACTAAGTTACAATAGTATGCCAAATGGAACACAGAACTAAAAACATGAAGGGTAGCACTAAAGAATGCTACTGCTACCACTAATAGAGTAAGAATGAAATTTAGGCAAAATTCCCTCAGAGTAAAAGCCACAGGACAACCCCTACATTGCTTTCATTGTTTCATATGAAGAAAAGACTTTTTTTAGTAAAGACAATTTTTCAGTTATTAATATCAATTGGGTATGTATTTCTTAAGGCCTTCAGGAAGAATGCTGTGACCATGTTCATGAAAACTGATTTCTCTGGGACCTACTACACAATGTGCAGAACCATTCCAAGCACTGCACCTGCATTAGGGTAATTTTAGTGCTCATGAGTATTTTTCAAGCTAGGAAATGAATTAAGTATTTTATTAAAAACAGAAGTAGGCATAAGGCTAAACAAATTTTCTAAGTACCTAAGACTTATCAGTTGTAGACCCATAATTCAAATCCAGCTTTCCACCAGGCATATGTGAGGATATTCTGTGTCACATTCATTACCTTTCGAGAGCTATGGAGCAGATGAACCCACATTATCTTCCTAATTATGGTAATAATGGCAATGACATTGCTACAAAATACAAATATTTTTAAATGAAAAGGGTGTGGGTAATGACATTGTAAGTGATCTTTATACCAAATAAAGTTCGGTTTAATTTCTAAAGAAATACCTGAGTGAACATCATTAAGCTTCCACTGTTTATTATTCCTGGAGTAATTGCTTAAGGAGAACAAATCCATGTCAAAGACACTTGTGCTGATGAACACAGGCTTTTAGCATTATTTACCTTGAATAAAAAGGGAATACTTGGTTGTGGATATATAATCCAAAAAAAGTAATTTTTGTGGCTACTTACTTCCTTGTTGTACCAAAGAAAATCTATTCCCTATTCTAAAACATACATCAATTTAATGGATATTAGTGATATCAGTATTAATTAGGTGTGCATAATATATGTAATATATGTTATTACATAACATATAAAGGTTATATTTATAATACATGTATCATTACTGATATTCTATAACTACTATAAATAATATATGTATAAAACTGGTTTTAGTACTATACTGTGAAGGATACAAGGAATGACAACTTTATTTAAATAAATATATTAAATTTTAGTCACCTAAGTTATTTTTGTGCCAGTACTGAGACTTGAACTATGGTCTGGGTGTTGTCCCTGAGCCATTTCACTCAGACTGGCTTCATATAGCTCTCTTCAGATCTCAGCCCCTAAATAGCTGGGATTGCAGATATTAGTCTTGTTAAATTTTTTAATTCCATCCTTGGTAGTTTCTTACATAATTATTTTTGAATGTTCAATTATATTATGATATTCCATTTCTAAACCAATTCAGAATAAATAACTACTTATTGGGTAAAACTATATATTGCAATCGAAATTGCAAGGACCCTACTTTACTATCAATTTTCAAAGATATTGCTAGTTTAATTTCTGGACAGACAAGTAGAAAAATTAAATTATTTGTGCATAATACATGTAACATACTATATTGCATAATATATAAATGATATGTTTATAATATATACGTAATTAGGGATATTCTATAATTACTATAAATAATATATGTATAAAACTGGTTTTAATATTATACTGTGAAGAATACAAGGAATGACAACATCCCTATCTTAACTATCTCATTTTCAACAGTATGTAAACTATGCTATAAACATATATCTTCAAGAAAGCACACCTCTGTAATCACATATTCACCTTCAAATATTCTCCTCATCCCTATGAACATCCTCTAAGATTGGCTACACTTATCCACAGAAACACTTTGTGATACTTTCTGGATAATGTTGCCTGTCTTCATCCTTATCAGCCTTTCAGCAACTTCAGTGAAGAGCATTTTCTCCTGCTTTGCCTGTAGACGATATCATCATTGTTATTTCCCAGCAATGAAATTGTGCCTGGCACTTGAGCACTGGTACATTCAGAGGTTCTTTGGTTGTGTTTTAGTGTAAATGAAAACATACTGATTTGAAAATACTACAAATATTCGTTCTTTAAATTTATTGTTAATTCAAATATAATAGGGGTGGTTTTAGTGGTGCATGCCTTTAAATCTAGCTATTTAAAAGTCTGGAAACAGAGGATCATAGTTTTAAGCTAGTCCAGGGAAATGAACCATGAGACACTTATCTTCAACTAAGAACCAAAAAGCTAAAAGTGGAGCTGTGGAAGACTAGCAGCCTGAGCACATAAGAAAAGTAAAAGAACTTAGGCCCCTAATTTAAGTCACAGTATTAGCACTCATATAATATATATATATATATATATATATATATATATATATGTATGTATGTATATGTATATATATATACACACACACACACACATATAGGCTCCTAAAATATCCTGAGTTAATTTGTCAAAACCTGGTCATAGATTACATATGAGGTGTGAAAAAGTATGTAAGTCTGAAGTGAACCCAAAGTATTTTGACAAGACAACTGGAAGAGTTATCACTTAATCAAATAGTAATGAGGGATAGGTTTGTAGATAAAGATCAAAGCTCACTTTGGGATCTTTTGAGTTTGTTAAAATCAGTAGCTAGTGGGCTGGGAAGGTGGCTCAGTGGTAGAGCGCTTGCCTTGCATGCTCGAGGCCCTGGGTTCAATTCCTCAGCACCACATAAGCAAAAAGAAAAAAAGCCGGAAGTGGCACTGTGGCTCAAGTGGTAGAGCGCCAGCCTTGAGCTGCAGAGCTGAGGGACAGTGCCCAGGCCCAGAGTTCAGGCCCCATGATCGGACCTCCCCCCCCCGAAAAAAAAAATCAGTAGCTAGGATTTGTCAGTAGACAGGATGTTATTAAGGACTTGAATTAAAGAAAGAACAGAGCTGGAGAAAAAAAGCCAAATAATTATGTGCACTCAGTGGTAACAATCATGCGAAGGAAGATTACAGAACTAAGCCCTGAGATACACAAATATGTAAAACATGACAAATGAAGAAAAACTAATAAGTATGTAATGCGGACTTATACGGATAGGTATTTTTAATGTTTAAGGGTTATGAAGTGATTGTGTGATGACCTAAAATTTAAGAAATTGGTAAGGTCAACTATTCCTTGGGCCAACCATAGCTGATAGTTTAAGTAAAACGGGGTCACAAGAGTATGTCTTGATATACCAAAGTGAAAACAGGCCAATATTTGGAAAGCCATTTTTTGGACATGTGGTTGGAGTGACAATTACTGCAGTTTGTTCAGTAGAAGGATACAGTTTTAGCACAATGATAGAAATCTTTCAGGGATCTGGTAGATTTTCCCTCTGTCTTCAATTTCCCTTTTTTTCCTGAGAACTAAACTATCATCACTGAAAGCCAGTCCCAAATTGTGCCTTTGGCAAGTTACCAGATATTCAGTCTATCACATGCCCAAATAACAGAGAATGGGAACAGGTAGACATTGAGAACTCACAGTAGACAGGTCTCTGGTCTTTCTCAGGAAGAGCCTTCTGCAATTGTGGGATAGATAGGGCTGGATAATACACAAAATAACCATCATACGTTGAAAGTATTCTGCTAAGTTGACACCTGAGATATTGGATGTTTTAACTGCATTGTATTGATTTTGATGAATCAGTTAATCAGAATGCTTATACAATATGATGTTAGTAGACTGTGAAATGTATGTTTATTGCATTTCCTTTGTATAACATATAGTATGTTTTGAAATTTGGTATAAATCATTCATCTTTTTATTTTTTCAATATGGATTAATCCTAGTTCTCAAGCGTGGGGAAATGCCCTGGAACTTTGTACCTTGAAGTCATATGTTGCCATGTGTCATATCCTATTTTCCTTGTACAGAGTTGGTAATAAATCATATGTAATTTATTTTTTATTTTTATTGATTTTCTATTGCAGAGTTTGAACTTGGGCGCTGGGCACTGTTCCTGAGGTCTTTGGCTCAAGGTTAGCTCTCTAAAACATCAAGCCACAGTATCAATTTTAGTCTTGAGTGATTAGTTGGCGATAAGTGTCTCAAGGGAACTTTTCTGCCCAAGCTGGGTTTGAACTGTGATCCTCAGATATCAGCCTCCAGATTAGCCAAGATTACAGGCATGAGCTACCAGCACCTAGCTATATGTAATCCAAACTGAAGTTTTCTTCAAGTGTTTCATCCTACATTGAAGTTATTTTTCTTACAAACTTTCTAATAAATATGAAATCTATTCAATTTTGAAAAGTACTGCTGTACCTCCCACTTATTTGTGGCATTTCTGAAATCCAAGTTTCTCTGTGTTTCAGGGTGGATACTTTTGCCTGTATCAAGTATTGTTGTTGAACACATAACATCTGACTGCTTAGAAAACAAAGGATGTGAAACTACAGTAGCCAGATAAAGAACTTGCAGGACAATTCAAGGGCAACTCATGTACTCTCTGCGTAGGTGAATAGGGACCATAGAAAAGAAATTTTTATAAGTGATTGAGTGTGTGTGCACATAGATCATTTGTTTATCTGTTGCTATAGATTTACACATTCACTAGTAAAACAATTATATATATAATATAAATTATATATATAAATATATATTATATTTATATATAATTTATTTATATGTAAATTTATATTTTATATAAATTTATATATTTATATTTATATATATATATATATATATATATATATATATATATATATATATATATATATATATATATTTGCAGATCACAGTTTCCAACATCCAGAGAACCACCTTCATGGGCATCACTTTCTTACGTTGCTCTTTGGGTAATAAGAATGAAACCTGGAATTGTTCAGTGGTAGAGAAATTACTCAGAGATTCAAGCATTTGTCTTTCAATATGTTGCTTGTTCCTAACTCTAAAATTAGGAAGACTGTTAATATATAATATATGTTATATTTTAATATATTATATATAATGTATAATATATTGTATATTATAATATATGCTATATATAATACCTGACAGTAGTATATATTTACAAAGAAAAATACAATAAACCTATCAATTTCCATACTTTCCTAGCCTTGATTAAGTTCAGTAGAGTTAGGTGCATTACATCTCAATAGGAAAAGTCTACTGAAGTTCTAATGACCTTGAGCTAGATAAGGAGAATTCTTGTAAAAGAAGCCTCTTCTCAATTATGAGAAAAGGTAAGTTTGGAAATTTTTTTTGTTTTTTTTTGGGGGGGGGTCGGTCATGGGGCCTAAACTCTGGGCCTGGGTGCTGTCCCTCACCTCTTCACCTCAAGGCTAGTAATCTACCACTCATGCCATAGCACCACTTCTGGCTGAGGAAACGAACCCAGGGCCTCATGCATGCAAGGCAAACACTCTAACAACTGAGCCACCTTCCCAGCCCAAGTTTGGAAGTTTTCAAGAAGAGGAATTTGTCATTTGCTTTGCATCCTTGATTAGTAATGAATAGGTATCATTTTGCTCCAAATTTTGTCTCCGTTTATGTTTCCTAAACAGTTACACAGGATCATCATTCCATCGCATATCTTTAAGTCCTTCTTTTATTTCTTTTCATCATTATTGTTTCGTTGCTGCTGTTTTGCTGATGCTGAATCTTGAACTCAGGAACTAGGCAGTGTCCCTGAGCTCCAAACTGGTGCTCTACCACTTAAGCCACAGCACCACTTCTGGCTTTTTCTTCCTGGGCTTGCTTTGAATCATGATACTCAGATCCCACCCTCCTGGGTAGCTTGGATAACAGATGTGAGCCACCAGGGCCCAGCACGTCCCTCTATTTTAGATATTATTCTAAAAGCCTCCTATCCAACGTCACTCCTAAGATAGTAAAAGGAACTATGCCAATAGTTCCTTCACACTCTCATCTCCTGTTATGGCTATTATGTGTCTTTTCCATTTTATGTTAAACCTACTTCACTGTTCTCTTCCTAATCCATGGTTCTAGGTGTGTTTCTAATAATAACCTAAATTTAGTGGCTATAAACCCTAAATCACTCAACTATTTTTTTTCAATATGATTGGTTTTCTGTATAAATATGAGCTTATACTCAGCTTCGTGCATCTACCTCATGGCATAAGCAGAGCCTAGGCTTATTCTACCTCAAATGCAAGAGGTTAGCCAAATAATAGCCTACAGTATTCCTGCCTAGGAGTCAGTCAAGTAGTTGAGTGCCTGAAAGAAGCAATGCATTCCTGGCATGGAAAGGGGTGGGAGAGGCAAGAGCTTAGAGAGCAAACTGGAAGTCACAACATTTAACAACTTCTCCTTTGGGGAAACTGACCTCCTGCAAAGTGGCAGTGAGATAACACCTAGTGAATTTTCATATATGAAGGAAGTTGTCATGTCTCACTACACAACTCACTTGTAGTCAAAGACAGGGTCATTCTCTTGTGTCCTCCATAGGTCCAGTCTCACTTAATCTCCATATTAGACTTTGCCCAGATGACTCTATTCCTACCAGAAGATCCCTAATGAGGAGAAAAGTGTGATCTCTTGGCTTCTGACTGGCCCTGTGGGAACTGAGGCCACATTTAGTTTTGAACCTGTTCCTCCTGACAAGGCTGTGGTGGGTGGTAGGAAAGCTCATTCTCTGAATTGTGCCCTAGTACCAAATCTCTTCAGAGAAAGTCAAGGAATGACAGATCCTGCCTGGGGTTGGGGGGTGAGTTTCTCCATTTCCAAAGAGTTCAATTAATATCTGATTCTGAGGCCCAGATGTAGGTCCTTCACCAGATCCTCCAAGTTGGAGTGGATGTTAGCTCCGACTCCAGGCCATTCTCATATTTCTCCAGCTCTTTCTCATGAACAAAAAGGTCATAGGAGTCTAGTTCAGAAACAAGAAGAAATGAGAGTAGCAGAAGAATCATAGGCAGGGGGAGGAATTAGAAACTTTGGGTGAAAAAAGGGCTCAGAAAATCTAAGATCACTCACATCATTTGGGAATCACATCATAAGATTAGGGAATAAAAGTAATAAATTACTACCTAAATTAGTAACTCCACTGCTCTGACTGCATTACAAGTATTCTGTCAAAAGGTAGCTATCCTAACTCTATTTTGATGAGGAAAATGGAGCATTCTTTCCTCACAAAGTTCTGAGTATATTCAGCCATAGCCAGGTTGTTCTTACTCTCTATTTTTCTGTTACTTTCCTTTGCTGGATTCTATCAATGACACTTGACAGTGTTATCATCTTCCGACATGTAATTACATTTTCTTTTAATCCATTTGCTATAAAAATCAAACAAATTATGGGGAAAACTATGTCTATGGTACATTTTCTTCCATGTCATATTTATTTTATGTTAAGTATTATTTTAATAATTTCATTTTTAAAACTTGAGGAAAATATTTTGTTACTATTAGCACTAATTAGTTGTACCCGTTTTTGTATTTTCCTATGTGTGTATGTTTTTTATTAAGCTTCTGAAATATTCTTTTCCCCCAACTGTTGGTCTTCTTAAAATTTCCTCAAATTATAAACTATATATGATGGTCCTGTATGTGTTCATTGATATATTTAAATTTTGATCTAATATTCACATATTATAGATTATCTTCAACCTATTATAATTGCTCTGAAAATCAATATGGAGGTCCCTCATTAAAGCAAAAACACAATGCCACAAAACCCAGTGAATTTAGGATTAGGTATCTATCCAAAAATATTTACCAATGATACAGTGGAAACATTCACTTCTCACCGGTTGCTGGTGCCTCACGCCTGTAATCCTAGCTACTTAGGAGGCTGAGATCTGAGGATCGAGGTTCAAAGCCAGCCCGGGCAGGAAAGTCTGTGAAACTCTTATCTTCAATAAACCACCAGAAAACCGGAAGTGGCACTGTAGCTCTAGTGGTAAAGCACTCGCCTTGAGCTGAAGAGGTGAGGGAGAGCACTCAGGCCCAGAGTTCAAACCCATGACAGACCAAAAAAAAAAAAAAGCTGATAATGAGCTGCTAGAGGTAGTTTCCTTAAAAATCTAACAGCCAAAACTGGACAGGCAAACCCAAAGCTCTGCACCGTATCAGTCCGCCATGCCAATTGCTTCTACCATAGTACTGGCTACCCAGTTTACCCACTCATGACCCTGATTGTGCCCCACAATCCCTCACAACTTTTACTCTTTCACTTAGTCTATGCTTTCTTGTCCCTGCTAAACTCTTCTGGATGCCTGTATTAGCTACCCCAACCCTTGCAAAGCGGTTGCTGCTACCCAATTTCCTGCCACTTCAACTAAGTTATGACAGTCACAATTACACTTTCCCTGGTATCCTAGTCTCTGCTACTCTTTTCTGCTACCCATAATTCATAACACCATGGTTCCAGCCACCTGATCCCTGACACCCTTTTCTCTGATAGCACATTCCCAAACAAAACAAGGGAAGAGTGGGCACAGACAGTCGACTTGGGTACTCCTCTTGCAGGCACATTGGGACGTTATTCCTCAGGTATTTAACACAGGGGAATTACTGGTGGTGGAAAGAAGTGAGGTTACTCAGAGGTGACCAATATACAAGGATATCAATTGACAATTTGTGGCTAGGGAAAGAAGGCCCTAAGGTGAAAGTTAATGAGAAAAGAAAATTTTACAAAGATATTGGGGATGATGCAATAGGTTTAGTTTATACTCTTCTACTAGTGATCTGAATTATTTTTTGACATAGATATGTAACTACTTTGCATTTTAAAAATTATATGAAGATGCACATTTATGTGGAACTTATATTAATTTATGAAATAGTTACATAAGATCACATTAATGATATTCAATATTTTATGTTCAATGTTATGCTCATGAGTCTGCTTTTGGCAATATGAATTGAGCTCTCTAACAACAAATGGAATTTCATTGTCAAATACTACAAAGATATTACTGATGCTAGAACCAAAATGAAAGCTGGAACAAGAAAGCTGAAAGTTTGAAGGGAAGGGGTCAGTGGTAAGGGCGATGATGAAAGAGAAATTTTTCACCATGGAATCTTGGAAGAATAGAATGTGTTTTGTTGAATTACTAGCTTTTTAAACCTTCTTAGAAAGCAGAACATTATTTTTTATTCTTGCTTTTTGGAAGCTCTTTAATGAATGGTTTAACCAAAAATTATCAAAATTACTATGAAAATTCAATGATGTGAATTATCAGATTAACATTATACTCAAAGTTGCCTTGAGATGCAGGAAGATTGGATTCTTTTCTATTAAATTAATGGAATAAGCTTCCTTTGAATGGCTGGACAGTCCATGACACTTGTTCCAAAACAAGAAAAGATACTGGAGAGAAAAAAAAGAGGAAGGAGACTCAAGGCAGCTGAAATTAGCATGTTCTCATTTGGAGTTTAATGGTTTTTTTCTACAAAGAATAAGAATTTCATCTTAACATAATAATTTCAAAATGGATGTGCTACAGGATAGCTTCTAAATGTAATATTTAATGTTGTTGGATTACTTGAAGATAAATGTTTACAGAAAACTTTAAATTCCAGAAAAACTGTAATGTTCCAATAAACACCTAGAAGGAATATAATTTTAAAATTCACGGTTCAAAGCAAACCCTGGCAGGAAAGTCTGTAAGTCACTTGTCTCCAAACAGGAAGTGGCACTGTGGCTCAAGTGGAAGAGGGCTTCTCTTGAGCTGAAGAACTCAGGGATATGCTAAAACCGAGTCCCTGAGTTCAAGACCCAGGACTGAAAAAAAGAAATTTAAAAAATTAAAGCATTAGGGCTGGGAAGGAGACTCAGTGGTAGAGTGCTTGTCTTGCATGAATGAGGTCCTGGTTTCAATTCCTCTGCATCACATAAGCAGAAAAAACTGGAAGTGGCGCTATGGCTCAAGTGATAGCCTTGAGCTGAAGAGCTCAGGGACCGTGCCCAGACCCAGAGTTCAGGTCCCCCTACCAACAACAACAACAACAAAAATTAAAGCATCAAACAACCTGAAGATGTTGACCAGAATAATGAGTGAGGCATTATCCGTTTACATGACTTAGTGACTTGAAACCTAATTTACCAGGGAAGGTGGTGGGCAATTTGTGTGTTTGCCAAAACCTTCGAAATTATTTTGTACTCTCCCAAGGATGGAGAAAGGAGGGAATGGGGGGAGGAGGATAGGTGTTTGGCGGCCTTGCCTTTTGGTTCCGTGATTGTTTTCTGGAGTCAAATTCAGAGAAATACTGCTTGCAATTCTAGTTGCATGGGGAATGAAGAAGCCATGCCCTGGAAGTGGTCTTTGCACTGCCCTTGGCCCGGTTCCAATCACCACTGGATAATCCAAGTCCCATTTGAGGACCAAGATGCATTGAAGACTACTAATCCACTGAGCAGGTGGACTTAACCACAGCCAGCAAAGGCAAAAAATTCAATGCGGAGGGCAGCACTGGAAAAATCCTGTACAGAGGGGGTTCAGTTACATGAGTAGGGTAATGAGTACATTTCCTATCGAGCATTGTTGCCTCCTCCTTGGTTTTTCCCCTACCATCCCTTCCCTCCCCACCTCTCCAACTCCTCCCTCCACAATCCCTGCCTGACATTGTAAATTCATTTTCTACATAGTGTCCTGTACATCTCTTCGTCACAATGGGTCAACCTGCAGCCCCATTTAAGAATTTTGCTACATCCTTTCAACTACCCAAATTACAAAATTAAATATACAAGATGCACAACATTGGAATCAAATACAGTGAAAACAGGGGTTATATCATGGGGGGGCTGAACCTACAAAAGAAACACATAGTGCCTATAAGTATATTAAAACAAAACCAAGACTGACTTGGGGTATATTTCACTTAACATCATCTTATATGATCATATGTACATAACCTTTGATCTTCTCTGCTTGTCCTAGACATGTACTAGTCCTTGCAAATAAGTGAAACCATGGGACCTATGTTTCTCTGGGCCAGGCTTACTTCACTTAATATAATTTTTAACAAGTCTTTCCATTTCCTAACAAATGGGGCAATGCCATTCTTTCTAATGGAGGCGTAGAATTCCATTGTGTGTGTGTGTGTGTGTGTGTGTGTGTGTGTGTACATTCATATATATATATATATAAATATATATATATATAATATTTTCTAGATCCATTCATCTACTGAGGGGAATCGGAGTTGGTTCCATATCATAGCTATGGTGAATAATGCTGCAATAAACATGGTTGTGCTGGTAGCTTTGGTGTGATCTTGTTTATGATCATTTTGGTAAATGCCCAAAAGTGGGATTGCTGGGTCATAGGGAACTCTATGTGGAGTCTTTTGAAGAACTTCCATACTGCTTTCCAAAGTGGTTGAACAACTTTACACTCCCACTAACAATGCAGTAGAGTTCCCTCCAGCATCCGTAATTATTACATTTCTTGATTATAGACATTCTAACTGGAATGAGGTGCGATCTCAATGTTGTCTTGATTTGCATTTCTTTTATGGCTAGAAAACTTGAGCATTCCTTCATGTGTCTAACGGGCATTTTTATTTCCTCTTCAGAGAAATCTCTCTTTAAGTCTTTAGCCCACTGAGTTATCAGGCAGTTGTTTCTTTGAGGATTTGTTTTTGGGGAATTTAATTTTTGTGTCCTAAGTATATTTTAGATATAAGACCTTGTCCATTTTATGACTCATGAAGATCTCCACGTACATTTTATGACTCATGAAGATCTCCCAGTACGTGGGCTTTCTACAGTTCTTGTTAGCTTTTACCTTTGCTTTACAGAAGCTCTGCTGTTTCATGCAATCCCATTTGCCCAACCTTTCTTTGATTTGTTTTGTTTCTTGTTCTCTATTAAGAAAATTTTGGCTTGCGCTAAAGAGCCCTAGAGTTTCTCCTATTCCTTCATGTAATGTTTTCACAGTGTCTGCTTTCATTTTGAGTTCTTTTATCCATTTGCAGTTGATTCTGGTGCAGGGCGATATATACAAATCTATTTTTAGTTTAATAGGTGTTTAACCAATTTTGCCAACACCATTTACTGAGAAGGCTGTCTTATTCCACTCTATGTTTTTTAGCCCTTGTCAAAGATTAAGTGGCTATAGGTCAGTGGATTCATTTCTGAGTCTTCAGTCCTTTTCCATTTGTCCTCAGGTTTGTTCTTGTGCCATTATCAATCTGTTCTTATTACTATGGCTTTTTAATAGAGTTTGAAATTTGGAACTGATATTGCTCCAGCACTGTTCTTTCTGCTAAGGATTGACAAACCTACAGCCAGCATTAGAGTTAATGGCAAAAAGTTAAAATCATTTCTTACAAATTCAGGAATGAGATAAGGATGTCTTCTCTCTCCACTCCTCTTCAACTTAGTATTCGAATGCCAGCTGGGGCAATAAGACAAGATGCAAATTTAAAGGGGATCTAAATAGGGAAAGATGAAGTAAAACTATCCCTCTTTGCAGATGACATGATCTTGTATTTAAAGAACCCCATGGACTCCACTCCCAAGTTACTTGAGCTGATCAGAAACTTTGGCAAACTAGCAGAATATAAAATTAACCCTCAAAATTCAATGGCTTTCCTGTATTCCAATAACGATAAGAGTGAGGCTGAAAATAGGAACACAATACCTTTTTAATATCCTCCTCCCAAAATACCTAGGAGTTAACTTAAGAGGTGAAAGACCTCTATGATGGAAACTTTAAATACCTGAAAAATAAAATTAAAGCAGAACTAAGGAAGTGGGAAACCTCCCACGCTCCTAGATTGGGAAGAGTAACATCATAAAAATTGCAATACTGCCAAAGGCTATATCCAAATTCAATGTGATACCTATCAATATCCCAATCTCACTTTCAATGAAATAGAAGAAGCAATCCAAAAATTCATATGGAAGAATAAAAGACCCTGAATAGCAGAGAGGATTTATGTGATTCTCATTTGGTATTACCACTTTCATTCTACAAAGTAATCTATGGATTTTAACTTTCTTCCCTCCCTTTGGATAAACCTCACAAAAACCCTGCCTCTAGCTCCCAAGACGCCTAACTCTTAGGTCTGGACAATTGTTCCTAGATAGTGAATTATTTAGTTGTATTTTGAACGCATAAAACATGCATATAAAACTAGCACATTTTGATCTCATGAGAAAACTGCCTTTTCCCTCTCTCAAATTCATTTCCTGATAGGCATTTTTAGAAAGAATATATTTTCATTTTTAGATGAAAGTATTGTAGGAAACTATGTTCATAATCTGGCTCCTCCTGCACCTCAACACCTAAACACAAATTTCACAAAGCATTTATAAGAAACGATACAAAGACAAAACACTTTGAAATGCTCAGATGCAGAAAGTTTACAAAACCCAGAGTATAACTCTGCTGTCTGAGGCAAGGGCTGTCTGTGTAAATTAACAAACCCCAAAAGAGCAGCCAGGAGTACCGGACATGAGTGTCCCTGGCTGATACTCCATGGACAAGGAGCATGGAAGGGCACCCTGAGCCTGCAGGAGAGTGTCTAGAGGAAAGTTTCCTTGCCAGCCTGAGTACAAAAGTTATCATCACCCCACCTGGGCCTGTATTTCTTGTCTTCTCCCCAGAGCTGAGCACAATCGTCCCCTGCTCCACAGATGATACTGTACAAGCTGATCCCCAGAGTGGCTTCTGTTTTGTCTACACTCCTTTCTAGGTGGGTGCTCCCCCACCCCGCCGTTTGTGTGTGCTCTCATGGGCTGATCCTTAGGGCCCAGGACCATGGGGCTGGTGGGTGCTAGATGTGGGTCAATGGCACTGTGCCATTCACGCAGCAGCTTCCTTAGTCCAACAGCAGGTACACCCTGATATCCTCCCCCAGTCTCAGGCGAGATGCCCAGAAGCACCCGAGTTGGGCAGGCTGCCACTAGGATCCTACTTCATCAGAGGGACCAGGATGCCAGATGAAGTGGCTGCTGCCTCAATTAGTAATTATTTTATGGAGCAGTTATAAACAAATTGACACACATTACTGTATGATATATAATGATATATCCTTGAGTCTCTAGTCTACAAAACCATTGAACTTGATACTAGCAAGAATGGATTTTATTGTATGCGTTTATAAGGCCTAATGGCAAACTGAAATAAAAGTACAACAAAACTCTTTTTTTTTTTAATTTGATTTTATTTTATTTGTGAACATACTGCACAGAGGGGTTACAATTACATGGGCAGGATAATGCGTACATTTCTTACCAAGCATTGCAGCCTCCTCCTTTGTTTACCCTTCACATCCCTTCCCAGCCTCCCCCCTCCCCCCCAATCCCAATCCTTCTCCTTCCCCCCCTTCCCCCCCCCCCGCACCGACGTTGTAAAGCTCGTTTTGGACATGACAACTTGTACTTCTCATTGTTGCAGCAGGTCCACCGTATCCTTAAACAACTGGTTTTTCCCCATCGCCTCCACAAGTTATACTGACATCAAATATAGTGAAAGCAGGGTTATACTGTGGGGGAGGGACATACAAAGCAACAAAGAGATAATCTTATAAAAGCGTTAGAAACACATGCATGAAAGAAAAAAAACATTAAAATACATATCTAAGGGTTCATTTTGCTGACATCATATTATCTGACCTTTTCCGCTTGACTCATACATATACTAGATATTGCAAATAAGGGAAACCATGGGACCTATGTTTCTTTGGGCCTGGCTTACTTCACTTAATATAATTTTTTCCAAGTCTTTCCATTTCCTAACAAATGGGGCAATGTCATTCTTTCTGATGGAGGCATAGAATTCCATTGTGTATATATACCACATTTTCTTGATCCATTCATCTACTGAGGGGCATCTGGGTTGGTTCCATATCTTAACCATGGTAAATAATGCTGCAATAAACACTGTTGTGCTGGTAGCTTTAGTGTGGTCTTGTTTGTAAACATTTGGGTAAATGCCCAAAAGTGGGATTGCTGGGTCATAGGGGAGTTCTATGTGAAGTCTTTTGAGGAACCTCCATACTGCTTTCCAAAGTGGTTGAACAAGTTTACATTCCCACCAACAATGAAGTAAGGTTCCTCTCTGTCCACATCCCCTCCAGCATCTGTTGTTGTTAGAGTTCTCCAAAAAACACATTCTTAAATCTCAGAATTAAAAAAAATTGTATGTAAGTAGTGCAAATAAAGTTTACTAGAATAGTAAAATACACACAAAAATATTACATTCGTTACATTCAAAAGTAAAATAAGTAAGTACGGAAAGAATTCCTACTGGATAAAAAATATTACAGTGTTTTAACAGGTAGAAGTGATATTGGTTATATGTTTTGTTTTTATAAAACTTATTTATATCTCCCTTTTCTGTTTAACTTAGTGAAGAAAAACGTTAGAAAGCAGAAATTATATGTGACACCTCTTACTTCCAGTACTACGAAGGGGAGTGGCACTTCCTAATGGGAGTCCTGGGATGACACAAACACCAAGTCCATATAGACCCATCAGAGGTCCCTGTGGTGATCCTGAGGGGGATCTGGGACACCTCACTGCTGCTGCAGCAGGTGCAGCACTTGTTGTGGTGGGCTGCATCCAACAAGGCTCCATCTGTGACCAAACCAAGCAACCCAGCCTCACGTGCCAAAGCCAGGAGGTAAGGCAGGGCAGACCCCAAGTCCTGCCTTCCATCTGTGTGGCCTACACTGCCAAGGCCAGACCCATGCTTGCTTTGGATCCTATTGAGGGTAGGGGATGAGGCCATTGCTGCCAAACGGAGCATCCCCGGAATGGCACCCAGAGCTGTATCCATGTGGACCAGAAGGACAATGGAGGAGGCTACACAGCAAAGCCAAAGGGGCTTTGGGCCTCCAGTGCTGCAGCTGGTGCACTGCAAGTCCAGGCTCCTCTGGCACTGATGGGCATATGCAAGGATGGCTCCATACCTGAGACCCCAAGGAACAGAAAATGGAGGTCTATGGGGATGCTGAAGGGGCTCCAGGGTGCTGAGCTGCCACAGCCGTCACAAGCCCGCTAGCAGAGGGGTCAGCACACGACTCTAGTCTCCAGAATGCCCTAAAGTCTGAACCAAGGTTGGGCTGCCTAGCCCCAAGGGGGTGAACTGTCCACCAAGCCTTCCTTCTCCTGTGGACTGTGCAGTGTACAAACATGATGTCCTCCACCCTACACCCATGGGGGCAGGCAGTGACCCCAGAACAGTCTCACTGGGATGGCACTTGAACCCAGGACCACCACAGACCAGTACCATCACAGCTGACAGAGGAGAGGGCAGCAGTGGCTCAACTTCAGCCTCATGGCTGCCAGCTCCTGGGTGAAATTGAGCAAGTGAGACTGGGAAGGGAGGTGGGCAGGGTGGGCAGGGCTCATCTGGCAATGCTGGGGACCATGCACACACAATCCCTTCACTGCACATCCACCACAAGGGAGGGGGCCCCACCTGAGGAGGCACCACACCCACAAGCACTACAGAAGTGGAGGTTCTCGTGGTAACATTGAAAGGGCTCCAGGGTACAGCCTTGCTGCTGTATTGAACAACTGGCAAAAAAAAAAAAAAGGAAAAATGACCACTAAAACTTTTCATCAATGATAACCTATTATACTTTAAAAACAGTTTTACTTTCCTCTTGTCCTATATTTTTGCATGGGTCCCTCTGAATTAACCAGAAATCTCCAGGATTTCTTCATGCACAGTAATACAAATAAATATAGCTTCTATTCTTTTTTGAATTAAGGGAGGTTGCATTTAGTTCTTTCCCATGTTTGATTCATGAAAAAGAAATCCTGAAGTGTATCTGCAAAACACAAAGCTCGAGTTACCCAAAGAGAAATAATCACATGATTAGTGGGTCAGATGATATTTCATCTTTGCATTTCTTTAGAAAACTGCATACTACTTTCTAAAACGAGAATATTAACCTGTATTTTGACCAAGAGAGTACAAAATTTCCTTTTCTCCACACTCTCACAACATTATTACCTTCTGAGTTTTTTAAAGGGCAGGTTTTTACTATGAGAAGTACCCCAGACTGGCCTTAGAATCAAATCCTCTTACTCCAACCCCCTAAATGCTTGGAATTACAAGCCTTTACCACCACACCTGGCTCCTTTGATTTTTTTGATAAGAGTTATAATAATTATGAAGTAGTATCATAGTAATTTTGAGTTGCATTTCTCTAATGATGTCTGTTCAGAAAGCATTAAGCCAGCATAGAAGTGGTATTACACACAACTTTGTGATTTTCAGGGCTTTTTGGAAAGCATGTCTATTCAGAACTTTTGTCCATTTTAAATCAAGTTTCTTATTTATCTCATCTTTAATGTCTCTATACAAAATCAATACTTAATTCAATGTAGTAGAAAGGAAAAATTAAACAACGCCTAACATTTTTCAATTTTCAATAAAATGATATTGCTTAAATCATTTTCTGTTTATGCTTGAGACTATATAAGTCAATTTGGGTAGACCTTTTACACAACTTTATGTACTTTATTTATTTTATGTTGATTGCTCTTTCCAAACCCTGCGTGTCTAATTTTGGTTCTTTCAGTCTCATGTAGTTGATTTCAAACTGAAGAATAAATGGAAGGAAACAAACCAAAAAATAGAGTTCCTCTCATCTGATGATGCCTCTACAAGAATGAGGAAAGAGTTCATCCTGCTAAGGATCTATGATAGGATTTCAAAAAGATAGTTCATTCTTCTAGGTTTTCCCTATCTTTGTGATGTACCTTAAATTATGTAAACCAAAATATACTGTTCAGATATGATTACGTTTTATCAGTTTTGTACATTTTCATATGGACTTCACATCTGTCTACAACATTCCTTCTTTATAATATCCCTGATATTTTTACACTATCAAAACATAAGATAACCATTTTGATTTACAGCATGAGAAGTTATCCACCTGGGTTCCTTGGAAACAGAGCATTGTCAATAGGTAACATTACTTCTGGTTGCTCACTACATGTAATGGTTTCTGCAATACATTTTATTTAGTATTTAAAAAACTGTTGGCTAAACTCAAAGCTCATTCATAGAAGTTTATGTTAAATTTTTCACAAGTTTTATTTCTCTTAATTCTTAAGATAACATTTGCTATAATGCTAATGTTATTACCATTTTAGTGTTGGGAAAATTGTAATTAAAGGCACTAAGTGAATGGCCCAAAGACACACAGTGAGGAAGGAAATGAATCAAAGTTTCCAAAAATCTTTCAGCAATTACAGAAAAGGTAGGTAAAATCTCACCATTCTCTTACACTCTAAATTCAATATTCATATTGCCCAAGAAATAATAGCATAGCAATTATTCCCCATGATGATTTTTTCTGTCACAATTTGACTTCAGCACAGACTGTGTTGGCGACATTGCGTTATCATGTACATAATTGAGCTTATAAATTGATTTTCAAAGACAGCCAAATTTCTTCTGTCCTACACTTCCATTTTTCTTTTAAAAAAGTACCAAAACTTTTAAATATCATCACTTTCTGTCTTTTAAGAATCCAAAAGAGAAATAAATTTACATTTAATTTAATAAATTCACATTTACTTTTAAAGCAAAATGCTTTAAAAGTAGGAGATGATAATAACAGGCCCCCATGAAGTAAATTTTCTTCTACTTTTAAAATTATTCTGACAGCCTTGTGCTGGTTGGTCACACCTGTAATCTTGTCTACTTGAGATATCTACTCAGGAGGCTGAGATCTGTGGAGAACAATTGGAAGCCAATCAGGGCAAAAAAATATTTGAGATTATTTTTCAAAAATTTTAATGAACTAGCAAAGAGCCAGGAGTGGAGATGTAGCTCATATAATAGCTCACCAATCTAGAGAGGAAAGGCCTACCAAGACCTTGAAGCCCTGAATTCAAATTCTGATCACACCAACACGTGTGCACTCATGCACAAACACACAGATTTATTCATAATACCTTCATGTCAGTGTTTTGCATTAATTTATTTGTTAACGATATTATATGGGTAAAATAAGGGAAATGAACTCTTCAATCTCAGAACATTTTTATACATTTTTTTTATTTAAAAATACTGCACAGAGGGGTTACATTTACATGAGCAAGGTAATGAGTACATTTCTTAACAAGCATTGTTACCTCCTCCTTTGTTTTTCCCCCACCGTCCCTTCTCTCCCACCTCCACAAGTACACTCCACTCCTCCTCTCCCCCTCCCCCTGCCTAAATTGTACAATTCATTTTTCAACATAGTGTCTTGTGCATCTCATTGTTACCAGGGGTCAAACCGTATCCCTATTTAAGCATTTTGTTTTTTCCTTCCCCTCCCTAAATTAAAGAAACGTATATACAAGATGTAGGCGCACCAACTTCAAATATAGTGAAAAAAGGGGTTATAGCATGGTTGAGGAACATATAAAGAAACAAAAAAATCACATCATATAGTATTTGTATGTTAGAAATAATAACAAGATAGAACCACTTGTGTCCCTATCTTGGGGTTCATTTAGCTTAACATCATCTTATCTGGTCAAATGCACATAGCTTTTGACATTTTATGATAATCCGGGACATATATTAGTTATTGAAAATAAGAGAAACCATGGACCTATGTTTCTTTGGAGTTGGCTTATTTCACTTAATAAATTTTTTTCCAAGTCTTTCCATTTCCAAACAAATTGGGCGATATCATTCTTTCTGATGGAGGCATAGAATGCAATTGTATATATTTACCACGTTTTCTTGATCCATTCATCTTCTGATGGAGGCATAGAATGCAATTGTATATATTTACCACGTTTTCTTGATCCATTCATCTACTGAGGGGCATAGGGGTTGGTTCCATATCTTAGCTATGGTAAATAATGCTGCAATAAACATAGTTGTGCTGGTAGTTTTAGTATGGTCTTGTTTGTGATCCTTTGGGTAAATGAACAAAAGTGGGGTTGCTGGGTCATAGGGGAGCTTTATGTGGAGTCTTTTGAGGAAACTCCATACTGCTTTCCAAAGTGGTTGAACACGTTTACACTCCCACCAAAAATGGAGTAGGGTTCCCTTGTGGCCACATCCCCTCCAGCATCTGTTGTTGTATAAATATGGATTGCCTCATGAATTTGCGAGTCATCCTTGTTCAGGGGCCATGCTAATCTTCTCTGTATCATTTCAATGTTAGTGAATGGGCTACCAGATTAAGCACAGAACATGTTTTTTTGGGGGGGGTCCGGTCGTGGGGCCTGTACTCTGGGCCTGGGCGCTGTCCCTCAGCTCTTCAGCTCAAGGCTAGCGATAGCTCTACCACTTGAGCCATAGCGCCACTTCCAGCTTTTTTCTTTTTGTTTATGTGCTGCTGAGAAATTGAACCCAGGGACTCAGGCATGCAAGGCAAGCACTCTACCACTGAGCCACCTTCCCAGCCCCAGAACATTTTTTATATAGAAAGTGTAATTGATTTTCTTAAACTAGACAATTCCACAAAAAGTAAGTTCAAAAGAATTGTCATGAAATTTTAGAATCATGCATTTCTTACATAAGCACACATTTTTGATGTTGGCATCATTTGTGGAGGGGAAGGGAAAAATATTTAAATAGGAATACAGGAAGACCAATTGCAGCAACGAAAGGAACTTTACAACTTTGGCATCTCTACTATGCCATACCTGCAGATTGTAATTTGATTGCTTATTTTGAGGTAGTATCACTATGCTGGGCCTGCTTGGACTGTAGTCCTCCAAACACAAGCAAAACACATTGCACCCAGCAAATGGTTAGAGTTTCTGAAAAGTCTTTTTTTGTCTGGGCTTGCCTGGAAATGCAATACTCTAATCTCTGTTTTCTAAGTAGATAATATTACAGGATGGAGCCACTTTATCCAATAAAAGTATACAATTTCAAGATATCTTGATATTGCCTATATTTGTGCTTAACATATATAGCTAACCTTAATTTTCTCCCTCTTTTGCTTAGTACTCTGAGTTGAAAATATTGATTTTCTTGATATACATGGCTTTGTTTTGGATGGAATCCCCTCACAATCCAAAAAATCTCCCAAAAAGTTTATGTCAAGAATCACGGAAAAGAAGGCTTCAGGTTGGAAAAAACCCCACTGATCCTTAACTTATAATTGCAGTATATTTATAGTGTTAGTCAATGCTTTTGAAGAATGAGAAGAGAAGGAAGGCAGAAATGTGAAAGATGTCAGGTCTCTGTAGAATTTCTGTAGTTGTCACTTCATGTTATCTTCTTCCTTAAAACTTGATTTATTAAGACCCTCTGGGTGGATATTGGTTGGACTGATTGGTAAACTTACCCAAGAAATGAAGCTGATTTTAGAAGGTGATGATTTGGTAAATAAAGGAATGATGAGAATGAGCACAGATATTGTCACAGAATGAGGCGGCAAGGTTCAATTGCTGAACAGCAAAACAAAGCAGCTTCAAGTCCGATGATCCACATTGAAACATATATAGATAGATGCATATATGTATACATATACACACATACGTGAAAAAGTAAATATCCAGTAGAATACAGAGAAACTTGGTGTGACAAGTATTAAACTATATCAAACTGGTTGCAGGAAAGGTACAGTAAAATATCAATTGTTTAGCATAGATTTTGCATAGATTTGTAAAGGATGAAAATTTTTCCTTCATTTTATACTTTACAAATATCCTTAGTATGTTTTAAGTTTTTTTTTTATATTGTAGTTGGAGCATCTATACAATGTTGAGAATCGGCATTACATAAAGTATGCAACATGAATACGACAGCCTGCATAGGAAAGTTCATTAGATTCTTATTTCCAATTAACCACCAGGAGAAATGGAGTTCCAGGTCAGATTTTATGTAGCGCACTGGCCTTGAACACAAAAGCACCATTCAGGCCGTGAGTTTAAGCTCTAGGATCTACAGAAACAAAAACACAAAATACAACTTGGAGTTAGATATTTTATAATGAAGCATTTTTATATACTTTACCTTGTTAGAAAGACTAGATTTCTGTGTTAGCTTTATAACCTACCATAATAAGTGATATTGTCCATTTAATAAGCAGAAAGGCTTACTCAGATTTATAAGTTTGAAGGTTTGAGTGTATGTTCAGTTGGTTTTATGGCTTTGGTGGCCTATGACAAGACAATGTCAAGGTGGGGAGTATGTCAAAAAGAAATGTTTTTGACCTAGAATGATTAAAGAGAAAAGAAGAAAGTAGATGACAGTCCATGTTCTCATAGGTTTCACTCTGAAGAACTTAATCTCCAAAAGAACTATTCGGGTATTGTCTACAGTCTGGGAGGAAATGGTAAGTCATTTTTCTTTAACACATAGGTCTTTCTGGGGCATTCTAAATTCAAATGGCAACACCTTCACCAATGATAATGACTTGTCCAGGGATTGAAGCAACTAGATATGTCTACAAATTCTAATTAGATCTCAGCAGACTAAATATCTTATGGAATTCCTATTAAAATATTTTCTTGCATACTGACTGTGTCTTCATACTACACATGTGTATATCTGTGTATATGTGTGTATGTGTGTGTTTGAATAAACTAATATAGCATTGTAGCAGATAAAATATTAGTGTGGCCTTTTTCTTCTCATACCATGAAAACTTGCCACAATTCCCAATCAAATTCCATCCAAGATTCAACATTAATGCTGTTCCAAAAGTTCTGTATGCAAACCCATGTACATCTACTTCATTTAAGACGGCAATGGTGCATGAAAATGTTAAGTCTTCCAATTACATTGTCACCAAGGAAACAACGTACAATATTTCCTTTAAAAATATCTAGATTGGCTGGGCGCTGGTGGCTCACACCTGTAATCCTAGCTACACAGGAGGCTGAGATCTGAGGATTGCGGTTCAAAGCCAGCTGGGGCAGGAGAGACCGTGAGACTCCTATCTCCAATAAACCACCAGAAAACCGGAAGTGGTGCTGTAGCTCAAGTGGTAGAGCACTCGCCTTGAGCTGAAGAGCTGAGGGACAGTGCCCAGGCCCAGAGTTCAAGCCCCACGGCTGACAAAATATATATATATATATATATATATATATATATATATATATATATATATATATATATATATATAGATTGTAGAACACTTTAGCCAGAAAATTAAAGGAGTATACTTTATAGGATTTAATTTAAATATTTAGTCACTGAAATGGATATTCAATATCCACAACTTAGAGCCCTTTTACAATACATAATTGCAAACCTCATCTATTACCATCTTCCGTGAAGACAGTCCTTTCTGAAAACGAACCAAATGTGGTAAACCAATTAAAATGTACGCCATTGTCAAATGCTGTTGTTTTAAATCATGGAAGTGATAGAGCAATTAATGCCAGTGAACAGCTGGTTCTAAGGAGTATGGAAAGTGATTACTTTGTACTCTAGGTGGAAAACTCCACAGATGTTTCAGATTGTGCTTCGTTCTAGGCATTTGTGAGATACATTTTGGAAAGCACAATGAATGAAAGCATGTAGTTTTATAAAGATTTGCTGGCTGACAAATCAAGGAATGAAAAGTTATTGAAATATTTCAAATGAGAAGACTGACAAGAGGGTGGGTAAGATGTGATATGCAGCTTTAGATACACACTGAAGCAAACCAAAGAATAGGAATTTTTTTCCTTAACTAATGCTTTCTGGGTATATTGTGCTATACACTATAATGATGAAATGATCATTTCTTTGGAAAAGTCAGAAAAAAAAAACATTGTCACCTGTTGAATTTCTTTTTAAAGTGAATCTTAAATAAAAAGGATGAAGAAATTTAAGTATGTTAATAAAACATTGTCAAGTTTTACTTTAATTTTTCAGTAAAAGTTAAAACAAACTAACAGACTATTAGTCCATTAAGATTTATAAGTTTCCTGTCATATTTTATTTTCTTTTTGTTCCTCTTTTTTGGGTGGTAAGGTTATTTTTTTCAGAAAGGCAACCTAGTCTTAACCATTACCCAAAAAGTTTATGCTGTCATAGAATCAGAGAGTTTTATTTATTAAATTAAGACAAAAGTAAGCTCATTTTATGCCAACTGAAAATATAAACACCAAAAACATTTTTCACTAAAAAACCACTCATAAAAAACCATGAGGATTTGGGGGAAGATGGAAGACGAAAAGCTGGAGGGTAAACAAGCTCTTGCATAGAAAGCAGTTAGTGTGCCATCACAGTACAGAGAATTTGGCAAGAGAGGGAAAATCCAGGCAAGATGACAGACCTGAGCACTTGCCAGTAGCCACAGCTGTGGCATCAGTAGGGACAGCGCCAGTGGCTATAGCCACCATATCTACAGAGAGAGTCCACAACAAAGGCCCCAGACGAGGCCGGTGAGCATATTCTACTCAACACCAGCAAGAACTGACAAGGAGCAGATATCTTCATCCTGCAGATCACAGACCAGAGACGACCCAGGAACCAACACTCCAGCATGAGTAGAATCCTGACATCCTCACTCCTCAGGGAGCAGAGGAGGGAAGGCCTTCCCTCCCCCACCACCAGAGATCTCCATCTATGATACTGTGCTACTCAGGGCTGAGCAGATAGCTCCAACTCAGGCTTTGGAAGAAAACAAAAGAGTCATTTAGCAGGTCACAGGAAGTAGACATGACCTGCCAGGGTCAGCTCCACCCAGGGGCATGTCACCCCACCCAGCCAGTGGTAGCTCTGTCCTCAGAGGAGTGATTTCCTTCACAGGGTAAACAAAGCTAAAGGCTGCCCCTCATTAGAGTGGCCTAGACAAACAATTGAAGCTCAGTAAACATAAACCCTGAGAATGGGTTCCATGAGTATTTCAGGAGTTGCGCCTCAGGGAAAAGCTATTGTTTCCTAAAAGGCCTCAACCCTACCCAGAACCTCGACTCATCACAGCATCTGCACACTGGAGGAAACAGCCATCTCCCTCTTTTGTGATACTCAAAGCAGATCTCCCTCCCACTGAAATAGCCTGGGAGGAGAATCACAAAATCCTGAGTAAAGCAGAGCATTTTTCTGCCTGCCCAAAAAAACTAACTTAAGAAATCAATCAAGCAAAACGAAAACCAAACACCACAAGCACACAAGCATAAGCAAGCATAACCAAGAGACTGGTTATGGACACAGGGGAGATACAGTGTCATCCCATTACCCCTACCCCAAAAAAAAAAATCAAAGAACTCTATTTTAACCTTTTTTTCAATTTTTATTTTTTTAAGTGTTTGATGTTAATTTTTTCTCATATTTTTTATTTTTGGTGTGTGTGTGTGTGTGTGTGTGTGTGTGTGTGTTTAATCTCTTCTGACCTTTTGGTCCTTTTTTATTGTTTTCATTTTTTTCTCTTTCTTCTTTTTTTGTTTGAGTTAATTGCCGTTCTGCTCATCCCCAGATATTTACCTGTGGTCGATTATTAGACCTTATTCCCCATTGTGTTCATACTTAATCCAGAAATTTATTACTCTATTCAAAACGTTTTAGGCTTAACTTCTTTAATAGCAGTATTATCTCTTTATACCAATATAATTTTCAAGTAACTAATTTTAAAACTTTTAACTTTTTAGTTTTTCATGTTTCCTTTCTATCTGTCCTCTCATCCTATCCTTTTCTTCTCTCAATATCATTTCTTTAAATTTACATAATTTTTAAGTGTTTCACTTCTTAAATTTAAATTTTTGTTTATCCATTTTTCTTTATTTTTTAAAATCTCTCTCCTATCATTCTGTCCAATCCATTTCCCGCTCAGAAATTAGGACTTGGTTAAATTCACTCTTCTCTTACCTCTCCACATCCCTCTAATCCCATTTTTCTCCACATTTCTCCCTAAACCTAATAATTTCTGGTGTGTCAAATCCTTTTTGCATTTATTAGCCCCTTAGTCCATGGTTGTTTGATGTTGAATAGATTGTATCTGATGAACTACATTGTATCTGCAGACATTTTGACTGTGCAACTACAGAACTCCAGTTGATGCTTGCCTTAAAATAGTGTTCTAGCACAAAATTCGTTTTACCTTCATACCAAATGGGCAAAACAAGCCAAAAAAAAAACAAGAAAAATGGCAAGTCCAGGTATATGAATTCCCACTCATGATAATCAGGAGACCGATTAGTTAATGAATAATCCAGAGAAGAGTTCCCAAAAAGCTCTACAAACACTCCTTGTAAACATGGTGAATGAATAGATTGAAAACTTGCAAAGGACTCTGTGAGTGTGATAGAGAGCAACAGGGGGCAAACCAATGATTAATACAGGAATCTTATGAACATGAGGAAGCTACTCAAAGATTAATACAGGAATTGCATGAACAGGTAGAGAACAGTGAAAGCGAAATACAGGAATCGCATGAGAAGGCTGAGATCAGTCAAAGAGAAAGACAGGAATTGCATGATTGTGAGGAAGCTAATCAAAGAGTAATACAGGAATTGCGAGAGAGGGATGACAATAGACTAAATCAATAAAGGCATTGATGGAATCTATGAATAGACAGTTGAATGAATTCAGAGGGAATGCCCAATGGAGCCCAATAAAAGGAATGGGAGTCCTAGGAAACCATAAGGAATAATCTAAGTGATTTGAGAATAAAAACTGAACACCAAATTAAGGAAGTAAAGTTCATACAAGACCTAAAACAAAGCTCCAACAAAGAATTTGAATCCATCAAAGCCAAACAATTAGAAGGAAAAGAAATAAAAAACAAAGTAGAAAATCTTGACAGTCAGTTAGACCATGCAGAAGATAGAATCTCAGGGATAAAAGACAGCCTAGATATTATAGAGAAAGAATGTATAACTATCCAAGACAAATCTAAGAAATATGATAGATCTATTCAACATTTGGAAGGCACCATCAGAAGGCCTAACCTGAGGATAATGGGTGTAGAGGAGCACCTAGAGACAGAAGTTAATGGTTTAGAAATTTTATGTAACAGAATCTTAGTAGAGAACTTTCCAAACATGCAAAAAGATAAGCCTATTCAGATACAAGAAGCTTTTAGAACCACCAAATCAGACTTACAAAAGATACTTAAAGATGTCCTACACATAGAAAACCAATAAGACCACAATAAAGGCCAAGAAACAGCATCCAAGGGAATAAAATTAGAACTCAACACTAAAAGCCACCAAAGAAAAGTCCTGTAACACATGGAGGCTGAACAACACACTGTTGAATCACCAATGGGTCATAGAAGAGATTAGAAAGGAAATGCAAATATTCGTGATATTCAACAAAAATGAACACATAAATTGCCAGCTTCTCTGGGACACAGGAAATGCAGTTCTCAGAGGCAATTTTGTACCTCTGAGTTTCTACATCAACAAATTAGAGAGATCTGAAAACAACATTTTAATTAGACATCTGAACCTTCATGAAAAAGAGCAACAAAATAAACACCAATCCAGTAGATTGAAAAAATAATTAAATTTAAATCAGAATTAAACTAATTAGAATCCAAAAAAACCTAGAAAGAATCAACAAAACAAAGAGTTGGTTCTTCAAAAAGTTAACAAAAGTTGACAGACCCTTAGCAAATCTTATCAGAAGAAGAAGAGCATACAAGGAAATAAACTCAGAGATGAGAATGGAAACATCACCACAGAAACATCCAAGATACAGAACATTATAAGGGAATACTTCTCAAAGCTTTTGCTAATAAGTTTGAGAATCTGGTAGAAATATACCTTTTCCTAGCAAATATTGACATGACAAAACTAAACCAAGATGAGTTAAACCAACTTAACAGACCCATATCAAGCATTGAAATAGAAACATCAATAAGAGTACTCTCATCTAAGAAAAACCCTTGACCAGATGGATTTACAGTGAAATTCTACAAGGACTTCAAAGCAGAGCTCACACCAATACTCCTCCAACTTTTCAATGAAATTGAAAGAGAAAGTGCACTACTGAACTCATTCTATGAAGACATCATAACCCTCATCCCAAAACCAGGCAGGGACTCATCAAAGAAACAGAACTATAGACCCATTTCTTTGATGAACATTGATGCAAAACTTCTCAACAAAATTTTGGCCTACCTACTTCAACAATTCATCCAAAAAATCATACAACACGATCAAACAGGATTCATTTCAAGGTTGCAAAGCTGGTTAAATATATGCAAATCAATTAATATAATTCATCACATCAACAAGAGCAAGGATAAGAACCACATGATTATCTCAATAAATGCAGAAAAAAGCATTTGACAAGTTCCAAAACCCCTTTATGATGAAGGTTTTGGAAAAATTAGGAATCCAGGGAACATTCCTCAAAACAATAAAGGCTGTATATGACAAACCTACAGCCAGCATTATACGTAATGGTGAAAAACTAAAGCCATTTCCTTTTAAGAACGAAACAAGGATGTCCAATCTCTCCACTTCTCTTCAATTTAGTATTAGAATACCTAGCTACAGCAATAAGACAAGAGGCAATCATTAGAGGATCCAAATAGGTAAAGATCATGTAAAACTCTCCCTCTTTTCAGATGATATGATCTTATATTTAAAGATTCCCACAGAATCCACTCCCAAATCACTCATGCTCATTGAAAACTTTGGCAGAGTAGCAGAGTATAATGTTAACCCTCAAAAATCAATGGCTTTACTATACGCGAACAATGAGAATAGCGTGGCTGAAATAAGGAAAACAACTCCATTCGTAATAGCCCCACAAAAAATGAAATGACTAGGAGTTAGTTTAACCAAAGAAGTAAAAATCTCTATGATGAAAACTTTAAAAACCTAAAAAAGGAAATCAAAACAGAACTTAGAAAGTGGGAAAACATCCCTGGATTGGAAAGATCATCATCATGAAAATGGCAACACTTCCCTAGGCTATGTACAAATTCAATGTGATAGTTATGAGTATTCCAACCTCATTCTTCAAGAAAATAGAAGAGGCAATCCAAAAATTCATATGGAACAATAAAAGACCTCGTATAACAAAAACAATCCTTAATAGAATAGTGCTGGAGGAATATCAATACCAAATTTCAAACTCTACTACAGAGCCATAGTAATCAAAACAGCATGGTATTGGTACCAGAACCGATCTCAGGACCAATGGAATAGAAGTGAAAACCCAGAAATTAACCCACAGACATATAGCCATCTAATCTTCGATAAGGGAGCTAAAAAAATAGAATGGAAGAAAGGAAGCCTCTTCAGTAAGTGGCTGGCACAATAGGTCAATCACTCATAGAAAAATAAAGCTAAATCCTTACATATCACCCTGCACCAGAATAAACTCCAAATGGATCAAAGACCTGGAGTCACAGCAGACACCCTAGGTCTCCTTGTCACAGGCCAAAATTTTCTTAATAGAGGCCCAGAAACACAACAAATCAAAGAAAGGTTAGACAAATGGAATTGCATGAAATTGCAGAGCTTCTGCATGGCAAAGGATAAATCTAGCAAGATCAATAGAAAACCCAAGGATTGGGAGAAGATCTTCACTAGCCATACAACGGACAAGGGTTTCATATCTAAAATGTACCAGGAATTCACAAAAGTAAATCTAACAACAAATCCTCAAACAACTTCCCAATAAATAAGTGGGCTAAAGACTTAAAGAGAAACTTCTCTGAAGAAGAAAGAAGGATGGTCAATAGACACATGAAGAAATACTCAAATTCCCTAACCATAAAAGAAATGCAAATCTAAACAATATTGAGATACCACCTCACCACAGTTAGAATGGCTATAATCAAGAACTCTAATAACATCAGAAGCTGGAGGGGATGTGGACAGAAGGGAACCTTACTGCATTGTTGATGGGAGTGTAAATTTGTTCAACCACTTTGGAAAGCAGTATGGATGTTCCCCAAAAGACTCCACATAGCGCTCCCCTATGATCCAGCAATACCACTTTTGGGCATTTACCCAAATGATCACAAACATGACGATACTAAAGCTTACCAGCACAACTATGTTTATTGCAGCCTTATTTACCATAGCTAAGATATGGAACCAACCCAGATGCCCCTCAGTAGATGAATGAATCAAGAAAATGTGGTATACTTACACAATGGAATTCTAGGCCTCCATCAGAAAGAATGGCATTGTCCCATTTGTTAGGAAATGGAAGGCCTTGGAAAAAATTATATTAAGTGAAGTAAGCCAGGCCCAAAAAATATAGGTCCCACGGTTTCCCTTATTTGCAATAACTAGTATATTTGTGAGACAAGCAGAAACGGTCAGATAAGTTGATGTTAGATGAAATGAACCCCAAGATAAGGACACAAATGTTTTTTTTTTTTTTTCCTCTTGGTATTGTTTCTAGCTTATTTATAAGATGATTTCTTTGTTGCTTTGTATGTCCCTCCCCCATGGTATAATCCCTGTTTTCACTGTATTTGATGTTGGTATAATTTGTGGAGGAGAAGGGAAAAACAAATTCTTTAAATAGGGATACAAATGGACCCATTGCAACAATCAGATGTATAACACGTTATGTCAGAAAACAAACTTTACAACTTTGGTGCATGGGTTGGTTTTGGGTGGGAGGGGATGGGAAGGGATGGGAAGGGAAAACAAAGTAGGGGGCAACAATGCTTGATAAGAAATGTAATCGTTACTTTTCTCATGTAATTGTAACCCCTCTCTATGTATTTTCACAATAAAAATCATGAAATAATAAAGTAAAAATCCATGTCAATTTTTTGTGTTGTTGTTGTTGGTCGTGTGGCTTGAACTCTGGGCCTTGGCGATATCTCTCAGCTCTTCAGCTCATTGATTCCACTGAACCACTTGAGCTACATTGTTGTTTCTACTTTTCAAGTGGGTTATTGGAGATAAGAGTCTTACAGACTTTTCTGCCCAGGCTGGTTTTGAACCACCATCCTCAATCTCAGACTCCTGAGTAGCTAGGATTACAGGCATGAGCCACGAAAGCCCAGATCCAAGTCAATTTGTAAAAAGCAAGCTTATTGAAACTTCTGGCTTTTTCCAATAAACAATCTTACTTTTTAGCATTAGTTTATAACTATGAGTTATTTTTAGATGTAACTGTAAAGTTTTTAATAGAAACAAACATAATTTTTACTATTGCTCAGTATCACAAATCCCTTGTAATTGACTTTCCCCAAAGTCAATTATTACGTACTAAATTACTCACTATTACATATCTATATTACATACAGTGTGAAGCAAAAATAGTTTGGACCATTTCATATAAATTATTAGATGGTATTTTAGCATTATAAATTTGCATCTGTGATTTTAAAAGAAGGAAAGTGTAAAAGTGTAGTGTGTCCTAATTAATGCAAAATTTATAAGTTCATACAGACAAAATTATTTTCTTTCCACTAAAGGCTTTGAAGTAATACTATTGGAAATAGTGAGGCAAAAGGAGGAAGAATTCCAATCATGTCAAAGAATGTCTCTGTTATTCTGCTACTCCTTCCACTAACAAAACCTACCCGGTACCAGATGTCACAAAACTTCAAGCATCTCTCTTAGAAATCTATTTGGAAAAGTTCTAAATCACTGATTATTTATGTACTTTCTGTTATATGAAACAAAATATAGACATATAACAATTGAAATAAAATGCACACATACGTTGAAGTCACCACAGCTGGAAAAACAACCAACAAAGTAGAACTCCCCCAGGAACAAAAACATGTTGTGTCCGGTTGTTTTGAATCACAAAATCCTCAAATACATGTTACCCTTGAGTAGATCCATAAAGATAACTGTGTCTCAGAAGTACGGTTGTGTTAATTAGTAATTAAATTCATCTAGATGAATTTAATATAGCAAATCACGTGAATGGATCAAATTGTTTAAAACAAATGTGACTGTATGTGGAGTGAGAGCTGCACATATTTAAACGAATAAAATAACAAAAATCATCACATACATAAAGAATTCAGAAATGCAACCAATAAGTCCAATAGTATCCATATTGAGATCTAAATCCTACTGATTTAACAAGAACAAAATATGCAAATAATAGAATCTGAGCCGTGTACCTGAATGTACATAATTTTAAACTACTCCAAATTACACATTGTAGAAGACTGAATGTGGGTTAATTAAAGGAAAACATCAACCCATGATATAAATGACATTAAAAATCTCATGAAAAGAGGGAAGTAGTTTCTGGAAAATACTATTTTAATAAGTGGTGGTCAAAATCTTTCTAGTACAGACAAAATTGCATACCTATTTAGTTAGATCCAAAAAAGATCCAAGACACTCAAAGTGATTTGAAACTTTGGCAAAATAGCAGGATACAACTGTAACATTATTATGAATGTTGACTCTGGCATGGAATTAATTTCCTCTTTGATCTGACAAATGATTGTATGAAAGAACAGAATTTCAAATAAATATAAAGACCTAACTAAACATATAATCAGAAAAGTCATCATGCAAGCCGTATTGCAACTGGGATAAAAGGAATACCAGTTATGCTGATTCTGTATTTACTGTAAATGTTGATTTTTTCATAAATTATTTCCTTTAGCTTGCATTTTTAAAATACTGTGTTAATGATGTATATCTTGGTGACTAATTTTGGATTCCTCCTTCAATTTAGTTCTGAGTTTAATGTCTAACTTCAGTTCCTAACCCATGAAATGATGTTGATTACAAAACAAATCTAATAACCCTGTTTTATTTATTTATTTTTTTGGGGGGGTCCAGTCGTGGGGCCTGAACTCTGGGCCTGGGTGCTATCCCTCAGCTCTTCATCTCAAGGCTAACGCTCTACCACTTGAGCCACAACACCACTTCCGGCTTTTTTCCTTTTGCTTATGTGGTGCTGAGGAATCAAACCCAGGGCTTCTTGCATGCAAGGCAAGCGCTCTACCACTGAGCCACCTTCCCATCCCACCACTGTTTATAATACACAAAATCTCATAAGCCTGACACCAATAAGCATTGGTTATCATTTTGATATCATGGTCTCATGACTGATGAGGCTTACCTGCATGAGTATAGTTGTACCTAGATTCCTCAGTCTAATTTAGCCACTGTTAAAAAATGTTTATATCTTTATTTGTCACCCATCGGAGATTAAACCTGAGTATAAACCTAAGAAAAATGATAAGGTGAGAATTTATCTTTTCTAGATATAAAGTAAACAAGATTCAGCATAGAGTAACTCACTAGTTTAAAGTCAACCTATTTCTCCAAAACTTTCTAAGCATTTCCTTACAATGTGTATTATTCTCAAGGGAATGAGGAATGTGAGAAGAGGACTAACCTAGCATTATCTTTAAATGCACATAATTTGGATTTACCTCTTTATTTTGCTATAGGCATGTTTGATTTAAAAAACTGTTTGAATAATTGATTTCCAGGTCAGGTATAATATATCCTTGTTGCATATTCCAAAGTACATTCAGAAAATTCTATATAGCAATTAAGTAAAGAAAGTCCGGGCAGAAAATATGGCATCTCTATACTATGTGACACCCAATACTTAGGTATTTCATTATGCCCCCATTTAATGAATGTGATTGTTTAAATCTTCATCAAGTATTAATTAAACTCAATCAGTGTCCTATAAAATAATTGTGTATAATTTTATCCTAGAATCATTCAAGAACTGCCCATTCAATCATGACATACATCACATTCCATTGGTATTCATATGGATAGGAATGAGTTTCTTAGGATCTCCCACCTGCCATTTGGAGGTGGCAGGACCAGGATTCAAACTGTGGGCTCCAGCTCCCACCACTTCAACCTGAGGATAGGGAACTCACTGGTCTGTCCAAGAACATCAGCAAGACCAGTGATTATGCAGGTACCAGTGGCTCTCAGCAGTCCTCCTTGATACTTACAAGGCTGTGATAGGAGGATCATGGTCAAAATCACCCTAAGCAGAAAAGTCCTTGAGACCCCTATCTAACTTCAGTGCCAACAAAGCCAGAAGTAGAGCCGTATGGCTCCACTGGCAGAGGGCTAGCCTTGAGCAAAAGCAGTTCATGGACTGTGCTCAGATCCTGAGTTAAAGGTCCGGGACTGGCAAGAAACAGACATACACAACAATCTGTGCAGCCATCAAGCTAAAGCAGGTCACCCTTTTGTCCCCAACTCAATTGGACAGAGTTCCCTGGGAAAGGGGCTAGGGGGCCACTGTCATCTTGACTCCGCCCATTCTGCGTGCATCAGAGGATTCCAGCCACACCCCCATTATTTCATGGTTCTTTCTGACCAATGGGATACAAGAATTGTTGCCACGCCCACATTCCATGCTGTCTGATAGATGGACTAGGCTCTGTTAGCACACTTGGAGGCTGAGATCCACAGGGGGAAAATCCGTCAACAGGAGCAGCAGGCCGGCTATAGGCACCTGGGCCACCAGGCAGCTCAGTGCCAGACTAAGCTGGAGCCACAGGCCCTCTCCCCCATGAGCTGTCACCACAATATGTTTGGGGATGGGATGTCTGCTTCATCCATGACCTGCCTGATGAGGTGGACTTCCAGAGTCCAGCAAGTGAGCTCCACCATGGATACAGCCAGCTGTCAGCATACATCTGAACCATCGAAGAGTCCCTTTTGGTGTGTAAAGAGCAGATGTTGGTCCTGCATGAGCTGTGCTGGGAGAAAGACGAGTGTTTGCAGTGGCTGTCCCAGGAGAAGATGGAGGAGAGTGCTGCGGGAGCTGCAGTTGCTCCCAGCAGGGGAAGCCACAGACAGCAGTCTCCAGATGCCAGTACAGGCTGATTCCCCCACCACCAACACTGCTTCAGATGCCTCAGGGCCTGTGGTGGGTGAAATGAGGGAGGAGCAGAAAGGTTTTGAAGAATTGCAACTTGAAGACAGCATGGAAACTGCCAGAGAAGAGGTCAGGGTTCCCGACCCCATAGTGGACTCCCTCAAGGAGCTTATCCTGCCAAAGATGCCCCACATCCACATCCACCCACAGCTCCCAGGCTCAGGTGAGGAGTGCTCCCTCACTTTCTTCTGTAGATTGATGCAGATAATGACTCTCTATGTGACATACTGACTCTCAAAAGCCTTGGCAGCCACCAGAAGTAAGTGGCCAGGTGCCCTTCTTTCAGGACTCCATCTGCCAGGTGATGGGAAAGTTAAACTGGGGGTCGGGTAGGGCATAGGCTGCTGGGAGTTGGCCCAAATTCAAGGGACATCTAATGGCCCATTGGTGGCCAGGAAAGAGGCCCATGTTATGCTTATCCCAATTAATAAATTGTTTACAAAGCAAAAAAAACCCTCCAAGAACAATTTATTCTTCTAGTCCTGGGGCTTGAACTCAGAGCCTGTCCACTGTCCCTGAGCTCTTTTTTTTTTATTATTGTAAAGATACTATACAGAGGGTTACAGTTACATGAGTGAAGTAATGAGTACACTTCCTCTTGAACATTGTTACCCCCTCGATTGTTTTCCCCCTACCGTCCCCTCCCTCCCTACCTTTCCTGAGGTTCTTTTTTTTTTTTTTGATTGTGATTAAGTGATTACATAATTTCCGGAATTTCACAGTATTGTGGAATAATGATGCTAATTTAAAGTCACAAGTTCATTCTTACTTTCCTGGAGCAATTGTCTATCACAGTCCGTAACATATAATGGTGTTCACAAGTTATATACCATATATGTGATCAGCAGCATGGGGATATTTAGTAGTGGTTCAACCAGATGAGTGGGAGTTCTTTGTTTCTTAAGTCCTGTAACATTTTGAATTTAGCATCCACTTATCAGGGAGACCATGTACCATTTGTCTCTTCGTTCTTGGCTTACCTTGCTCAACATGATTCCATCTAGCTCCATCCATTTCCCTGCAAATGCCATTATTTTGTCCTTTCTAATGGCTGCATAATATTCCATTGTGTGTAGATACCACAATTTTTGGATCCATTCAGCTGTGGTGGGGCATCTGGGTTGTTTCCATATCCTAGCTATTGTGGACAGTGCTGCAATAAACATGGAGGTGCACGTGTCCTTGTATATTGGTTCCTGTTGTTCAGGGTAGATGCCTAGAAGTGGTATGACTGGGTCATAAGGGAGGTCAATCTTTAGCTTTCTAAGGACCCTCCAGACTGCTTTCCAAAGTGGTTGTATAAGTGTACATTCCCACCAGCAGTGTAATAGGGTTTCTCTTTCTCCACATCCCCTCCAGCATTTGTCGTTGGCTGATTTGTGGATGTGGGACATTCTGACTGGGGTAAGGTGGTATCTCAGGGTTGTCTTTATTTGCATTTCCTTCACCACCAGGGATGATGAACATTTCCTCATGTGTTTCTTTGCCATTTTTATTTCTTCATTTGAGAAGTCCCTCTTTAGTTCCCTTGCCCATTTAGTAATTGGTTTGTTAGGTTTGGGAGGGATTAGTTTCTTGAGTTCCCTGTATATACAGGATGTTAACCCCTAGTCTGATATATTGCTGGTAAATATTTTTTCCCAATTCATTGGTGGTCTTTCTAGCTTAGTTGTGATAGATTTAGCTGTGCAGAAGCTTTTTATTTTAAGGTAGTCCCATTTGTCGAGTCTCTCTCCAACTTGTTGTGACCCTGAGACTCTGTTCAGGAAGTTCCTTCCTGTGCCTATTAGTTCAAGTGTCTCTCCTACTCTGTCCTGAAGTAGTTTCAGAGATTCAGGTTTAATGTTTAATCCATTTTGAGTTGATGTTGGTGCATGGTGATAGGCTGGGGTCCACTTTTAGTTTTCTGCATGTGGCAGCCCAGTTTTCGCAGCACCAGTGGTTGAAGAGGCTGTGTTTCTTCCATTGTATGTCTTTGGCTCCTTTGTCGAATATTACCTGGCTATAGACCTGTGGGTTTATTTCTGGATCTTCTATTTTGTTCCATTGGTCTTCGGGTCTGTTTTTGTGCCAGTACCATGCTGTCTTTGTTATTATAGCTCTGTAGTAGAGTTTGAAGTTCGGCATGGATAGCCCTTCCATATTATCTTTATTCCCTAGAATTGATTTGGCTATTCTAGGTCTTTTATTGTTCCATATGAATTTTTGGACTGTTTTCTGTATTTCAGTGATGTACGTCATTGGGAATTTAATAGGAATTGCATTGAATTTGTATATTAGTTTTGGCAGTATTACCATCTTCACTATATTAAGTCGTCCTATCCAAGAGCCTGGGAGGTCTTTCCATTTCCTAGTGTCTTCTGCAATTTCTTTCTTTAACTTTTCATAGTTTTCATTAAATAGTTTTTTACATCTTTGGTTAGGTTAATTCTTAAATATTTTATTTTGGGGGGAAGTTATTGTGAATGGGGTTGCTCCCTTTATTTCCCTCTCTTCTTGTACATTGTCAGTGTACAGGAAGGCAACTGATTTTTGTGGGTTTATTTTGTATCCTGCTATTTTGCCAAAGTGATTTATGATTTCTAAGAGTTTGGGGATGGAGTTTTTGGGATCGTGAAGGTATAGTATCATGTCATCTGCAAAAAGGGATAGTTTAACTTCTTCTTTCCCTATGCGGATCCCTTTAATGTCTTTTTCTTGCCTTATTGCCCTGTCTAAGGTTTCCAGGACTATATTGAAGAGGAGTGGAGACAGTGGGCCTCCTTGCCTTGTTCCTGATTTTAGGAGAATTGGTTGTAGCATTTCCCCATTAAGTATAATATTGGCTATTGGTCTGTCATAAATGGCTTTTATTGTTTTTAGAAATGTTCCTTCTATTCCTATTTTCTCCAGAGCTTTTAGCATGAATGAATGTTGAATTTTATCAAAGGCCTTTTCTGCATCTGTGGTGATAATCATGTGATTCTTGACCTTGGCTCTGTTGATATGTTGGATTACATTTATTGACTAACGTATGTTAAACCATCCCTGTATCTCTGGGATGAAGCCTACCTGGTCATAGTGTATAATTTTTTTATGTGTTTCTGGATTCTGTTAGCTAGAATCTTGTTAAGGATTTTTGCATCTGTGTTCATCAAGGAAATTGACCTGTAATTCTCCTTTTTGGTTGGGTCTTTGCCTGGTTTGGGGATGAGTGTGATATTGGCTTCATAGAATGAGTTTGGGATAGCTCCCTCCTTCTCTGTTTCTCTGAAGAGCTTGAGGAGTATGGGTATTAGTTCTTGTTTAAAGGTCTTATAGAATTCTGCTGTGAATCTATCTGATCCTGGGCTTTTTTTTGTTGGAAGACTTTTGATAGCTTCCTGTATCTCGTTATAAGATATTGGCTTATTTAATTGGTTAACTTCTTCTTTGCTCAGTTTGGGCAACTTGTATTTCTCTAAAAATGCATCCATTTCTGCCGGGTTTTCTTCCTTTAGAGAGTATAACTTTTGTATTTCTCTAAAAATGCATCCATTTCTGCCAGATTTTCTTCCTTTAGAGAGCGTAACTTTTGAAAGTAGTCTGTTAGAATTGTTTGGATATCGTGGGTACGTGTTCTGATGTTTCCCGTGGCATTCCTAATCCTGTAAATATGGGTTTCCGCCCTTCTTTTTTTAATTAATCTTGCCAATGGGCCATCAATTTTGTTTATTTTTTCAAAGAACCAGTTTTTTGTTTGATTTATTTTGGTTATGATTTTCTGATTTTCTAATTGGTTAATCTCTGCTCTTAATTTGGTTATCTGGCTTCGTCTAGTAACTTTTGGTCCCATTTTTTCTTGTTTTTCTAGCTGTTTTAATTGCAACATGAGATTATTTACTTGGTCTGTCTCCATTTTCTTGATGTGGGCACTGAGGGCAATAAATTTGCCCCTCAGGATTGCTTTTGCTGTGTCCCACAAGTTTCTTTGTGAGGTGTTTTCACTTACATTGAGTTGTAGGAAATGTTTTATTTCTTCTCTGATCTCTTCCATTACCCAGGCATTGTTAAGGAGTGTTCTGTTCAATTTCCATGTATTAGAGAAATTTCTGCGGTATGCTTTGTTATTGAAAGCTAGCTTGATTCCACTGTGGTCAGATAGGATACAGGGGATTATGTTGATCCCTTTGTATTTGCTTAAGTTCCTTGCATGAACTATGATATGGTCTATTTTGGAAAAAGTTTCATGAGCTGCTGAGAAGAATGTGTACTGTGTTGTTTTAGGGTGAAATACTTGGTAGATGTCAGTTAATTCCGCTTGAAGTATGGCCTCACTTAATTCGGTAGCTTCTTTGCCAATCCTCTGGTTGGTAGACCTGCCCTTTGGTGAGAGTGGTGTGTTAAAGTCTCCTAGTATTATCGTATTGGGATCTATTTTATTCTGTAAGTTTGAGAGCATTTGTTTAACATATCTGGGTGAACCAACATTTGGGGCATATAAGTTGATGATGGTTATATCCTCCTCTTGGATTGTTCCCTGTATTAATATGTAGTGTCCGTCCTTGTCTTTCTGTACTGATTTTAATGAAATGTTTATTTTGTCAGATATCAGGACAGCTACACCTGCTTTCTTACTGGGGGCATTTGATTGGTAGATCCTTTTCCACCCCTTCACTCTGAGTTTGTATATTTGGCTGAGAGGTGGGACTCCTGAAGGCAACAGATGGATGGGTCTTGTTTTCTGATCCAGTCCTCAGTTCGTTTTCTTTTAATTGGCGAATTCAGCCCATTTATATTAAGAGAAAGTATAGAGAGATGCATTGTTGTCCCTGCCATTCCGTTTTCCTAAGTTTTTCTTCTTTCCTTTCCTCCTGTGCTTGCTCAGTTAGACTTTGAGTAATGCCTGTTTGGGGCAGGTCCCAGCTCCCGGTTGCTTTCTTCAGGTTGTGTCCCCCCTCTTAGAATTCTTTGTAATGCTGGCTTAATGTTTATGTATTAGTTTTTTTTCGCTATTAAAATTTTCAGTTCTCCATCAAATGTGAATGCTAGCTTTGCTGGATAAATCAGTCTGGGTTGGCAGTTATTGGCTTTCAGGGCTCGTATGGTGCTTCCCCAGGCTTTTCTTGCATTCATTGTTTGTGTGGAGAGATCTGCAGTGATTCTAATTTTTTTCCCGTTGTAGAATAGCTCCTTCTTCATTTTCATGCAAGATTGTTTCCTTATGATTCAGATCTATCATTTTTACTATAATGTGTCTAGAAGTGTTTCTCCTGGGATCTTGCTTGTTGGGTGTTCTATACTCTTCTGTAATGTAGGTAAGATGCCCTTTTTTGAGGTGGGGAAATTTTTCATTGATTATCTTGTTGAATAGGTGTTGCATTCCCTTGCTCTGGAATTCCTCATCTTCGTCCACTCCGATTATATGAAGGTTAAGTTTCTTGGCATTATCTGCTGGCTCTTGAATTTCCCTTTGGTTTAATTTGAGTGATTTTTCCATATCTGTCACTTTTTGGTCCAGTTGGTGTATTCTGTCTTCTGTATCTGACACTCTAACTTCCATTTCATTCACTCTGTTGACCGTGGCTTCTATTGTGGTTTGCATGGAGGAAATGGATCCCTTTATGGATTCAATGTTGGTTCTCAGAGTACTGGTCTCAGTATGTATTACCTCTAATTTGGCGTTTATCTCACTTCTTACTGAGGTTTGTGCAGCTTCTATTTTTGCATCCAACTCTTGTTTCGTATCCTGTATCTCTTTTGATAGTTCATCCTTGTGCTCTTTCAATTCCTGATCAATTTCTCGCTTTATTTCTTGAGTCATTGCCTCCAGCACCCCTTGGATATAGCTTTTGTCTTCCATTCCTGCTTTGCTCCCACTGGGGCTCTCCCCTGCGTGGCTGCTGGCTTTTGAGGTGAGCGTGCTGTCCTGGGTGGTGGTAAACCTTGTGATTTTTCTCTGTGATTTTCCCATGGGGGTTCAGGAGACTGCTCTGCAATTTTGTTCTGGTGTGTCTGTCTTTGCTTGGTTGCTGATTCTGTATTGGTAGAGAGAGTCTGTGCCTGATCTGGGTTCTGTTGGGAGCCTATTTCCAGCTGCTGTTCTGACCTACTTAGGATTCTTGGCTCTCTGCTGTAGATTGCTGGCAATTCCCGCCTTTGGAAGGGTTGAGCAGCCTAGACTGCTTGTGTTTGCTCCTACGGGTGCTCTTGGGAAGATCAGATGCTCTGGATGCACTCTCCCAAATACTGGAATCTGCTATGGGCTCCTGATGTTTTTTTGTTTGTTTGTTTGTTTGTTTTGGGGTGGTTGTGGGCTTGAACTCTAGGTTTGGGTGCTGTCCCTCAGCTCTTCAGCTCAAGGCTGGCACCCTACCATTTGAGCCACAGCACCACTTCTGACCCTTTTTGCTTTTGTGATGCTGAGGAATCAGTTCCAGGGCCTCGTACATCCAAGACTATCACTCTACTGCTGAGCCGCCTTATCAGCCTGAGCTCCTGCTTACTATCAGGTGCTGGCAGCCTGTGTTGCCCAATTCCCAGCCTAAGGCATATGGGTGGAGTTTTGGTGGGGTTTGGGCTTCTCTTGTCCTGAGCCTCCAGGTCTTTTGTTGTCACAGTTGTGCTTCCCAGGGAGTGCTGTTTCCTGATTTTCTCCCCTCTGTTGAGGCGTATGCTCAGCTTTTGACTTCAGTTGGGAGGAGTTAGTTGTGTTGTTCAGGCACCGGATCCCCAGGCCTGGTTCAGGCCCCCGCCTGGAGCGTGCTCGTTAGACCTGTGCTGATGTGTATACCACCTAGGTTATGCAGCCTGGAGGACACAGTTCAATTTTCTTCTACTGTTGGTAGTCTTGACCCAGGGGCACTGTTCCTGGCTTGGGCATTTAAGCTCCCTTCCAGGGGCACTCTTGCTCTGGCCTGGCCAGCGGAGTGTGCTCCACAGGCTGGTGGAGTTCTCGAACAGTTCCCAGTTTTAGTGGGTTCTGTGGTCCGGGTGTTGGGGTAGGGAGTCTAGGTCAGCGTCTGGGGATTCCCTCCAGCTCTGGTCTCCCTTGAGGGATACACTGTCCCCTGTGGAATACTCACCCTGGAGCTGGTTGTTTCTGTGTGGTGTAGGTCTTCAGTTGTTGTTGCAATCTGAGTTCAGTTGGGGTGGTTGTGGGCTGGGCTGGGCGGTGGTGGCTCTGTGTGATTCTTTTCTGTCTCTGCCTCTATCGAAGCTGTTGGGTCCACAGTGTCCACGCTCAGGCACGGGTGATCTGCAGGCAGCCCCCTGTGCCTCTGGGACCTGGGCGGCCCCCGCCGGGTCGTTGCGATCGTGATCGGGAGGGTCTAGTGCCTCAGGTGGCTTTTGCGCGGGTGGTCTGCAGACAGGTCCCTTTGTCGTGCTGCCTGTGCCAGGCGGCTTTGGCCGGATGGAGCCTCTCTGCTCGGGTGGAGAGTGATGGGTGGGGGTGGGATCCTCATGGAGACTCCCGGCTGGTAGGTTTCTCTGTTTGTGGCTATCAGCTGTTCTGCAAACCGGTACCTCAGGCGGCTTCTGCGCGGGTGATCTGCTGGCGGCCCCCTGTGTCTCTGGGGCTCCGGCAGCCCCTGCCGGGTCGGCTGGCCGCAGCTTGGCACACTGCTGCTCGGCCAGTAAAGGTTGGGGGAGGGGTCTTCGCTCTTCTCTGTCCTGAAATTCTTCTTTTCTTCTCTTTCTTTTTTGTTATTTTCCATCTCTTGTTTTTCTCTGAGTGTTCGTCTTTTTGTTGTTGTCGGTCTCTTGGGGAGATTAAGTGTTGGAACTCAAACTCTCTTTTTGGTTGGGGAGAGCTGTGGCGTTTCCCTACTGCCCCATCACCATCTTGGTCCCCCCCCCCCGCCTGAGCTCTTTTTGATCACTGCTGGCCCTCTACCAGTTGAGCCCCACCTCTCCTTCAACATTTTCTGTGTGGAATCGAACCCAGGGCTTCAGGCATGGTAGGCGACCACTATACCACTTAGCCATATGTTCCGCTAAGATGATTCTCTCCCCCCCCCTCCCAAACCCATATGGCCATTCCTCAGATAAATAGGAAGTAGGGGCTAGGATGAATATGAAGCACAAGTCTGGTTCACAACAAAATACTCCCCCGCCCCCTCTTCCCACACCCTTAGTTGAAGTTTCTCTTCTAACATTGAGGGATGAGAAAGGGAGAGGGGAGTCCTGAGAGAGTACCAACAACAGTGGCCCCCTGAGTCCTACATCCTCTCCCACACGTGGTCCTCCAGATTCTGATCTTACCTGACTCAATGTGGAGTCTACACTGTCTCCCCACCACTGCAAGGCTCAGGATGAACTAAATGTCAGCCCTGGCCTCAGCCCACACCCAGGGTGGAAGCTCCTAGTCCCAGACCCACTTCCACATCTGACTGCTCTGAGTTAGACCAGACCCACCACTCACCACTATGTTGGCAGTGATGACCTCATGCATGGATTACAGGAAGACGGTCTATGGCAAAGAGCAGAAGCAGCAGGGTGAGAAGGGCAGAAGGAGGTGGGGTAATTGCTGTGGGACCTTCCTTGGAGCCCTCCCATCTAGCCAGAGCCATGCTGGCCCAAAGGATGGACAAGGCCAAGGGGTGAGACGAGATGCAGGAGCATGGGACTAAAGCAGGTACTGTTTTGTCTTGGAGCACTTGAAAATTCCAATTATATTTGGCCCATGCCAATCCCAAAGCCAACATGCAATGCCTCTCCTTGTTGTTGTTGGCCATGAGCGCTGTCCCTGAGCTCTTTTTCTCAAGGCTGGCACTCTACCACTTGAGCCACAGTGCCACTTTTGTTTACTGATGGTTCATCAAGGGTAAGAGTCTCATACATTGTCCTCTCCAGACTCGCTTGGCACCATGATCCTCCAGATCTCAGCTTCCTGAGTAGCAACGATGCCAGGCATGAGCTACCAGTGCCCAGTATATGATGCCTTTGGAGGCATCTTGGCAAGTCTGTAAAGGAGGCCCAAAGGGCCTAATAGACCATGACCCACTCAAGGAGCTGGGATGGGGGAAGGCTGACCTCCTAGCAATTCTGTTCCCCAAAAATTAAAGATGTCAGGTGGTATATGCATCAAACACCTAGGCCAGCAGCCACCAGGCTTAGTGGGGAAAAAGTAGACAATACCTAAAGATTGTAGTGTAGAAATTTCTGATTTTGTATGCATGTGGTGTGTGTGTGTGTGTGTGTGTGTGTGTGTGTGTGTGTGTGTGTGTGTGTGTGTGAACTCAGGGCCTAGGCTCTATCCCTGAGTTTTCTTGCTCAAGGCTAGTGCTCTGCCCCTTGAGCCACAGCCCCATTTGCTTTTCGATGGTTAATTGTAGGTAAGAGTCTCAAGGACTTTTCTGTCTAGGGTGGTTGAAGCATGATGGGGGCCCCAGGGAAGCAAGAGTAAACACAACTCGTAGGTACAATCTCTATGGTGGGCGACTCCTGCTCCCTGGTGGCCAGACGCGGAACATGAGGCCCCATGCCATCATCCTCAAGAGTTCAATTTGGGGAAGTGACCAGGGCCAAGCTGACTTTTGCTCACCCTGATTGCTGATGCCAGAGCAGGTCTGTTCCACCCTAGGCCAAGAGAGTTCCAGGAGGCCCAGCTTACCAGGGACACAAGGAAGGGAGAGGTCAGCTCCAGGCTGAGCTAAGAACCTTTGCCCACGGATACCCCAACTTGGCCTTACCACCATAAGACCTGTCAAAGAACAACCCCACAAAACAAAATGGGAGCTGTGCCTCCAAGTGGTAGAGCTCTAGCATTGAACCAAAGAGCTCAGGGACAGGGTCGCCAAGCTTTGAGTTCAAGACTCCCAGCTGACCTTTCCCCATAAAACACAGGTTGGCTAAATGTGAACTAGTAGGATTTGTGAAGTGTTTCTGAAGAATGTTGATACTGAAGAAAGCACCCTAATTCTAATGACAGCTGAACTTGTGACATACAGCTATATGGTGAGTCCTTCAAAAGGCGCAATTTCTGGGTCCTTCCCGCATGGGGGTTTTGTGCTGAGTCCTCAAAATGGTGCTGTTTGCTGAGTCATCCCAAAGGGTGCTATGTGCTGAGTCCCTGAAAAGAGTGGGCTGTCCTGGGTTTTTCAAAGGGTGCTGTGTGCTGAGTCCATCACACAACGTACTGTAAGCTGAGTCCTTCAAAAGGTGTGGTATGCTAATTCATCCCAAGGGGTTGTGCTATGTGCTGAGCCCTTGAGAAGAGAGGGATGAGTTGACCTTTTTGAGTGCAGTGTGCTGAGTCCTTTACACAGGGTGCTCTGTACTGTCCTTCAAATGTTGCTGTGTGCTGATTTCTTCCACAGTGTGGTATGTGTTGAGTCCCTCAAAATTGTTCTATGTGCTGAGTTTTTTTGTTTTTTGTTTGTTTGTTTTTTGGGGGTCCGGTCATGGGGCCTGAACTCTGGGCCTGGGCGCTCTCCCTCAGCTCTTCAGCTCAAGGCTAGCACTCTACCACTTGAGCCACAGCGCCACTTCTGGCTTTTTTCCTTTTTGCTTATGTGGTGCTGGGGAATCGAACCCAGGGCCACCTGCAAGAAAGGCAAGTACTCTACCACTGAGCCACCTTCCCAGTCCATGTACTGAGTTTTTGAAGGGTGCTGTGCACTGGGTATTTTACACAGGGTGCTTCATACTCAGCCCTTCAAAGGTTGCTGTGTGTGGAGTCTTAACATGGTATGATGTGTGGAGTCTTAACATGATGTCCCTGGGAAACAGTGTTACATGCAGAGTTTTTCAAAGCATACCATGCAGTGAGTCCTTTACACTGTGGGCTATGGACTCCCTCTTTCAAAAGGTGCTGTGTGCTGAGTACTCTACCCAGCGTACTGCATATTGAGTCCTTCAAAGGGATCTGTGTGCTGAGTCCTTTACACAGGTTGCTTTGTGCTGTTTTTGGAAGTGGGCTGTGTGCTGAGTCATCCCAGAGGGTGCTATGTTCTGAGTCCTTGAGAGGTAGTTATCCCCAACAATCACACACACACAAACACAAACACACATACATGCATGAGTGTCACCATGCAACTGCTTGGTGTGTGGAGTGGGTGTGTGGAGTGGAGGAGGATGGAGGAGAGTCTCCTCCAGGGATGGGGCTGAGGGGAGATTCAATCTCCCTGGCAGTACTGGGGTTGGGGGGAGTGCTGAGCTGAGGTAAGGCTGCAATTGCTATGGTCTGGAAGCCTCAGGGCCCAGTCAGGTCTGCAACTGTGGGTGGGGGGCGGGGCCCAGGGGAGGAGGGGGCCGGACCCAGGTGCCCACTTTGGTGGCAGCAATGGCCAGGGACCCAAAGGTTCACGGTCATGTGTGCAACAGGGATGGGGTGGCCCAGGAGAGGATTGTTTGGCCAAGAGAGAGCAGAAAGAAGAGTGAGCATGAGCACAAGCACCAGTGGAAACGGCTTCAGTGGTGGTGGCCGCCCAGATCATAGCGTGGGATGCTGAGCCTGCATGGCAGGCACTTTGCTGGGTGCAGCCCCTCAGAGGCACGGCAGCCATGGCGGCAGGGAACACAGCAGAGCAGAGGCTACTGAGGTGGAGGTGGAGATGGTGGCAGAAGCCGCGTTCACAGGGCAGAAGGCCACTGAGGCATTGGTGGCGGCTGAGGAGAAGGAGCAGAGGCTGTACACAGCCCCACCACGCACCTGCAGATGCCTCCTCCTCCTCCCAGCAGCACCGTGTTTCAAACATGGCTCCGACAGCTCCAAAACTCGGAGCCTCTTGCAGGCACTTAGGGGAGATGGCGTGCCCCTGGATGGCTTGTGGCCCTGACTTGGTCCAGGCCTGTGGTCCTCATACTCGGGGCACGCACCCGGAGTCACAGCCTACAGCTTCTCCCAGCAGCACATGTGAGTGGCCACCCTGCATGCCTGCACCCCATGACCCCTGCACCCTGCAACCCCTCTACTCTACCCTTCCACCCACCTGTGAGGACCCGGACCCGTTCCTCTCACCTCCCCTCTCCATCCACCCCTGGATATCCCCAGCGCCCCAAAGCCCACCCTGGCTCTGCCACAAATGAACTCCAGGGGTGGGGGGTGGATGTGGGTGTCTACCCAGGGATCCCACCCTCATCCCTAGTGGCCAGTGTCCCAGGAAAAGGGAAGCTGCAGGGATGGGTGTAGAGGGGGCACCGCAGAACCCCTGGCCTGGAGCAGTGGGAGCCACACAGCCACGCATCTGCACCCTTCCCTGGTGAGAACCCGGTGGCTTTAGTCAGAGGTGGGAAGCAGCACCTCCACACCTGCCTTCTAAGGTCTTTTCATTTTCACTGGGAGGGGGGTGTTAGATGCAGAACATAGGCTCCCTTGATGTGTGAACCCTTGTCTTCTGTGCTCAGTCACCCTTTCACCTGAGGACATTCCCAGAAGAGCCCACTAGAGAGGTGAGGGCACTGGGGTCAGATAGAAGGTGGATATTTGGCAGAAAAACACACCCCCTCTGACAAACATACACCTGGCCTGTACCCCCAACCCCAGTTGTCAACAGTTCTGACTGGGTGATCACATTTCCCAGCTCTGCCAACCTCTGCTAGTGTTCCCAGGCCATCTAGTCTCCTTGTCCTACCCAAGAATCCACCATGTCACCCAGAAGTATCTAAGCTGGAAGTAGGGAGTCCATCCATATATATAGCCTTTAGGACCCCAACAAAGTCCCCAACAACGACCCCACCCCAGGCCAGACACTTTTCTGTAGGCACCATGACCCCCTACTTTGTTTTCTGTCCAGGCTCTGAGGAGCCACCTGTCTCCAAACTCCTTCACCCAGCGTCCTGGCCTAGGGTTTTGGTGAATGGGAAGTCAAGGCTGGTTGTTGCCAAGGGGAAGCGTCTGGCCCTAGAAAAAGGAGGGTGGTTCTGCATTATTAGAGCATTGTTTCCCTTGGGTGGGAGCCCCTGGTTCTGACAAGGGAACCCCCGTGCTCGAGCTGGTACATGCCCAGATGAGAAACCAACAAACTCAGGAGAGGCACTGCTCTGAGTCTGTATGCTTATGTGTGTGAGTGAAAGAGAGAGAGAGAGAGAGAGAGAGAGAGAGAGAGAGAGAGAGAGAGAGAGAGATCATCTTTCTCATGGTGTAGCCTGTCTGTGCTCAGGTGAATAATCAGTTGGCAAATTCCAAGTGCTGCATGGATAAGTCTTCTGTCACTGGTTTGGATTTTTGTGTGTTTGTGTTTCTGTGTGTGTGTGTGTGTGTGTGTGTGTGTGTGTGTGTGTGTTGGGATAGCAGGGAGATGAGAACAATGAAAATATATTTGTCACCGTGTCTAAAAAGAGCAAGAGCATTTTATTTGTTGTTCTTTAATCATTAATGTCCAGTATGAGCTCAGCCACAATTTTTGTATTCTCTTTCAACATTTCATGGCTCCTTTAGGGAAGGTTTCAGTAGATGTTCCTTTCCACCTCTTTCTTCCCCTTTCTTGCAGCCCACAGTAGCTGCTGGACCTGTGTGGGTCTCCCTTAGGAGGCCTGTGTGAACCGCAGACCAGAGTGGACACCTGCTCATCTGTCTTCAGCTAGAAGGCTCATGAGGCTACTGTGACCACAGCTGCACTCTTCCAGCCAGACAATATGCTCTGGTGTATATAATTGGAGCTAATTCAAAGTTGGGAATGTGTCTGCCAAACATAAATAGGGAATGAGATGTGGGGGGGGGGGGGGAGTAGGGCAGTGGCTGTGAAGCTAAGAGGGTCTGGGAAGTGTCAAACGGTGTGACATGGCAGATGGTTCACCGTGACCGAGAATGAGAGGGGAATCTTACCCAGGCATTGGCAGTGTCTGTGGGCATCAGGGAAGGGGGCTCCGGGCACCCAATGGTGGTGTGGATACCCTCCCTGGGCAGTGCACTGGTGGGCAGTCCTCTCTGGAGTTCTGCAGACTCCAATCTGTGCCCTCCTGGGCTGTTTCCAGCTGGGCAATGGTAAGCAAGTGTGTTCCCCATGCTGGAGCGTGCTTGGGATCAGGACATGGCAGTTAGCTAGGGCTCTCTGAATGCCATTTTCTGTAACCTGCTGTAGGCTGTCTGCAAGGAAAAGGGGTCTACTGACTTTGGAACCCTTTAAGTTTGATTGGGACAAGTGAAATGCCAGATTTTCCAGCGTTGTTTTTCTTGAAGCTGGCAATTTCTACTAATGCCTGGGATTCTGGGTCGGTCAAATTAGATGGACCATTTCAGCCACCAAACAATGACGTTCAAAGTGGCACAAGCAGAGTTCCCAAGCCAGATGGTCTCCTGCTATGAAGGTCATGCCTTGACTGCCTTTCTCTGGCAGCTGCTGATTCTCCTCGGGCTCTCTCTAGGGTGACCACTACAGTTGAGGATGTCATGGGGAGCACAGACTGTGACCTCCCCATCCGTAGCCTGCCAGCTGTGAACAGAGACAATTCCCAAAACTTGTACTGGACTCTGGGAGATTCAGAGACCCGGGATGCCTCAACGATCCTTTCTCTGCAACATGAAATTTGGGGACCGGATATGGTGGACCATCCTTTCTGGCCCCAGAGAGTGGAGAAGAGGGCTCTTGAGCCGGGCATTCACTTCACAGCAACCTTGTTCACACCTGAGTAGGGAATTGAGTTCCACAGAGCTGGTCAGTGGCTGGATAGAGATCTTTGAGAAGATAGGCATCCCAGAGACCCCGGAATCCAGTGAGTACATCACGGCTCACATCCTTGGAAACAAAACAGTTAAGTGGGTGGCACCAGGAGGGTGGGAATGAAGGGAGAACAGTGGGAAAGCTACATCAGGCTTTTCCCCCACCCAGGATGCTTACCTGAATTAGATGGGACTTTTCTGTAGTATTGTTGTAGGCAGATGCTCATTTATTTATACAACAAACGGTTACAGTGTGGGCCAGGGCCGGGAGGGAAGGGGGCGGCATAGACAATGAAAAGTTCCAGTGCTGGTTCCACAGCACATGAAGAAATCTTGGTTTGAGTTGGATGCCGGTGCTTCACACCTGACATCCTAGCTACTTAGGAGGCTGAGATGGGAGGATTGAGGCTTAAGGCCCAGGCAGGAAAGCTTGTAAGACTCTTATCGCCAAGTAACTACCAAAAAGAAAACGCCAGAAGTGGATGAGTGGCTCAAGTAAAAAGTGGATGACTGGCTTTGAGTAAAAAGGCTCAGGGACAACACCCAGGCTCTGAGTTCAAGGCCTAGGAGTGACACAAAGAGAGGAAAGAGAAAGAGAGGAGGAAACGATGGAGGGAGAAAAGGAGGAAAGGAAGGAAGAAGGGAGCATGCAAGCCTTGGTTTGGAGTCCCTGGATCAAGGGAGCCAAACATTCACAATCTCTGTGGGGTCAGTTTCAGAGCCAAAATCCAGTATGTAGGACCAAGTCACAGACCCCTCAGTGACTTCATGACATCCAGAATCTGTGTGGTCGCTGACTGCAGAGGGAAACAGCCTCAGGTAGACCATAGGGTTCAGGGTGGGTCACAGAGTTTCAATCTCAGCTGTCTCACCGAGTTTATTTTCCTGTCAGATAAGAAGAAAGTGTCCACTGGCTAGGGAGGTATAGAGTGAAAGAGTGTCAAGAGGCGTTGTCAAGGGATAAGCATGAAGATGAAGAGGGAGGACGATCCCAGATCAGGCGTGTCAGGCCATTGGAGCCATGACCTCACCTGACAACCTAAACCATTAGTGATAGAGCCTTCGACACAGCCACATGGCCATTAAAATCCTGGCACTCTGCGTTCACCATTGACGACCTGGTTGTCATTGGCTACAGGATGCCTGTGCAGTACATCCTTGGGGACTGGGACTTTTGCTGGCTCAATCTGAAAATGACACCTGCAGTATTCATTCCTGGTCAAGAGACAGAGGTAGACGTGCCACTGGCACATGACAGCCAGGAAATGAGGGCGGGAGTCAGACCCGTGTTGTTCTGAGACTTCTAGGGAACTCTAGGGCCCTGTGACTGCCATTCTCAGAGGTAGAGGTGGGTCTCTTTGCTGGCTCAGCCTTTATTCTAGAAGACAGATGTGGGATTCAGAGAGGGCTGACTGAAGGTCGAGGCTGGTTGGAAAACCAGAGGCACTGGGCTCTGAGCAGGGTTGTTTCTTTGAGGATACTCACAACCCAAGAACATTCCTGGGATGGACCAGCCCATTTCTCCTTCTCGAGAGAGGGACCTAGAGCCCTCCAGTCTGCATCCCTTGGCTGAGAAATCTAGTCATTCCCATATCGTTGGTTGGATAACTAGACCTCAACTGACTGCCCAGTGTCGAGGCAGGACAGGGAGAGATCTTGAGTCCTTGATGAGGTCATGGTCAGTATGAGATTCTACTTGAACGTCCTGACTTGGTGCATGGTCAGTCCCATCTAAGACTGTCATGATCTAGGACATAGAATCTAGAGAATCAGAGCAGGATGGGGTCTATTCTGTGAGTCTTGAGTATTATGTGTGAACTTTGAGCTCCCGTGTGCTCACCTGCTTTCTTTCTTGGGTGGGTCTATGCTAGAAAAAGCTTATAACTAGGACCTGTGTCCCATCCCTTGTTTTATGCTCAAAGCTAGCCCTCTACCATTTGAGCAACAGCTCCACTTGCAACATTTTTGGGTGTTTAATTGGAGATATTAGTTAATGACTTTGCTGCCAAGGGTGGCATGCAACTGCAGTCCTCAGATCTGTCTCCTGAAAGGATAGGATGACAGGCATGGAAAACCATCTTTGGCTGCGTGCCAGTGGCTTATGGCTGTCATCCTAAGTATTCAGGAGCTGAGATCTTAGGATCATGGTTCAAAACCAGCTTGGGCAGGAAAAACCCTCAGACTCTTCTCTCTAATAAAGCACCAGAAAACCCAAAGTGGTGCTGTGGCTCAAGTAGTAGAGTGCTGGATTTGAGCGGAAGAACTCAGGGACAGCACCCAAGCCCAGAGTTCAAGCCCCACAACCAAGAAAAAGAAAGTAAAACATAAGGTTGAGGTATGTTTGTGTGTGTGTGTCTGGGGGGGTGGTAGACATTTACCGCCCCGCTGAGTCATCTTGTAGATGGATTGTCCCAAACTCTTAGTCAAGGGCAGCTGATTCTTGACCATAGGTGAAGCTCTGTGTTGGATATCGACCATCGGACCTCAGTCTCCTCACGGGACAATTGTGAGGAAACAAGGGACTAATACAGAGGGATCTCTGGAGCAGGGCCAGGCATAGAGGGAGAATCTGTCAGATATGGTTCTCAACAATTCTGTGAGCTATGACTGGAAGTTACCCTGAATGGGCTCAGATGAGGTCTGCTATTTATCAGGCAACAGGTGTGGGATTATGAAACAAAACATGACTGTCTTTCATCATTACCCTATCCCCATGAGGAAGGGGATCCTTCACTATATTCACTTTTGCAGCTGAGGAAAACAAGGCATGAAGAAGCCAGGTGACCTACTCATGACCCCAGCTGACAGGAAGCTCGGCCTGACTTCTCTGCCATGCTTCCTAGGATAGTGGGTGTTATTCAGTCCACTTCTTGTGGTGGGACATCCACTTCCTGTCATTCGTGGGGCTTCAATTCTGGGCCTGGATGCTGTCCCTGAGTTCCTCAGGTCAAGGCTAGGGCTCTACCACATAAGCCACAGCATCACTTCCGGTTTCCTGTTGGTACTTTGAGGATGAGTCTCACTGACGTTCCTGCCAGGGCCAACTATGAACCATGATCTTCACATCTCAGCTCCTGTTTAGTTAGGATTATAGGCCTGAGACACCAGCACGTGTCTTAAGTATAATCTGGACCTCTTTCTCTCCCTTTCTCTCTCTCTCTCCCTCTTTCTATCTTTCTCCCCCCTCTCTCTTTCTCTCTCAGGAACTGGTTGAATGGGTACTGTAGGAGGTGGGCCAGCATCCCCATATGGCTGGAACCCAAGGTGGCACTCTCATTCTGGAGGTGGGCTGTGGGTCAGGAGCTTCTTTGCTCAGTCTGTTGAACCAGCTTCATGAGGTAAGCCCCTCTGTGCCCCAGCTAGACTCATTGTAAATCCCGTGAATTCTTCCCCACATCCCTCTGCTACACCGTTGAAGGAAAGTGGATGAGGAGGTGTTGCCTTGTCCCCCTGCGCAGCCCAATCCCGGGCCTCTGACGCATACCCCACCTATCTGGCTAGACCCTGGATATAAGATAATGAAAATTCTCGGTGTCTACTACCCTTTTCTGGGGAGTGTCATTTCGGTTAGGGGAGCGAGGTGCAGAGGAAAAGCCCCAGACCTGACACCTCCCAGGGGACATTTGTTCTTGTGACAGAGCCCAGTCATTGCTGTGGATAAGGAGGAAGCCACCATCAGAATGACCCGGAACAATGCTCAAAGATAGGTAGGCTGTTGAAGTATCAAACTCACTCATGTCTGCTTCCTACTCCCAACAAGGTGGTGCAGTGTGGGTGGCCCAGCTCTGGGCCGAAGGGATTATAAATGGATGGTGGTGGTCAGGAGCTCATGGCTCCGACCCATCATCCTGGCTGTCCTGGAGGCTGAGGTCTGATGGTCATGACTCAGAGCCAACCCGGGCAGGAAAGTCTGTGAGATTCTTATCTACCATAAACCACCTCCCTCCCCAAGCCCACACACAAAAATGCCAGATCTGGTGCTGTGACTCAAGTGGTAGAGACTCAGCCTTGAACAAAAGAAGCTCAGGGATAACACCCAGGCCCCAAATCCAAGCCCTAGGACTAACACAATCATAAAATAAATGAACAGTGTACACCTTTTATCTGACTAGCAAGAAAGATGGATTCAGTCTTCTCGCTGGTAGTTGTAGCCAAAGATAAGGGGCTCCCCTTGATGTTCCCCTAAACCTCTTCTTCTCTCCTTTATCTTTCCAGGCTTCAGTTGCAAGACAGAATTCGGATCATCCCCCTGGATGTGACCTTAAGTACCCTCCCCCACCCACCTTCCTTGGGGTCAGGATCCTGGATGCACTCCTTGCTGGGAGGATGAGGCACCACAGAGATGAGGGTAGGTATCCCTGACACTTACACACACACACACACACACACACACACACACACACACACACACACACACACACACACACACCCCTAGGCCAATTCAGACTAGCCTTTTCCAAAGACACTTTATCTCCTTGGATTAACTGACCTAGGTGAGGAATCTGATCCCCTGTAACTGATTATTTTAACTTGGGCTTGTTAGTTGACAGGAGATAAACGGGAGAAAAAAAAAATAAAGCCTTTGGTGCCCGTCACCTGGGGCTCAGGCTCATGCCTATCATCCTGTCTACTCAGGAGGCTGAGATCTGAGGATCAGAGTTTGAAGCCAGCCATAAGCTGGAAAGCCTGTGAGACTCTACTCTTCATGGAACCACCAAAAATCTAGAAGTGGAGCTGTGGCTCAAGTGGTAGAGCACCACTCTTGAGCAATAAAACTCAGAGACAGCTCCCAGATTCACAGTTCAAGCCTACACACAAAAAAAATGGCCCCGTCTTTTTCCCCAGAGATTGCCCAGGCCTCGAGCCCACTGTCACGAAGTGTGCTACAACACCTATCCCTGGGTGGTGTATCAGGAACTTCCAAATTCGGTGGTGGAATCCAGACCTTCCCCTTCGTGCACTCTCAACCCACACTGGCTGGAAGGCAAAGCGTGACAAGGCCAGCAGCCTACAGAGTGGAGAGGCTCCAGCTCTGCCAAGGTGATCGGAACGGGCTTCTTGGAGGCAGCACTTGAAAAGGGGGTCTTGCTTACCAAGGAGGATCTGATAGGAACCAAAGAGAGCAAAGGTGCTGCAGATGACGGACAACATAGCAGAGTATGTTCATTTCCAGGCAGGGCTGCTGGTGAGAGACTCAGTATAGATGTGTGAGACTTGGTATAGGTGTGTGAGACTTGGTATAGATGTGCGAGACTGTCCCAAGACAGGCCTGAGGGGATACAGAAGAACAGCTATCCAGGGCTGGGATTGAGTCTTAGAGGTAGAGGGCTCTCCTACCATGCAGAAAAGCACTGGTTCGATTCCTAGGTCCTGCATACACAGAAAAAGCTGGAAGTGGCACTGTGGCTCAGGTGAAAGAGCACTCCCCTGGAGACAAAGAAAGTCGGGGACAGTGCCAGGGCCCCGAGGTCAGGCCCCAGGGCTGTCACTATAAAACAGTTCGCTCAGGGACCTTGGTGACAAGTTGATGGCTATGCCCTGAAGCTCTTAGTAGAGCCATCCATGATTTGTGTTTCCTTTGGCAGAGGGGAGCTGCAGACTCCTTTTGCCCTGGGCACTCCTTTACCTGGTTTTCAGCAACCCTCCCAACGTCTTCCACCAGGACTTGGAGCAGCTGGCCCCAGAAATCCTCAGGTAACGGTTGGGTGGGTAAGGGTGATATAGGGCAGGCCCCAAAACTCCTAGTGGGTCTGATCTGCCCTGGATGACAAGGAAATCTGGAGGAGGCAGATGGGAGGTTAGAGAGGCCTAGTGATGTGGAGGGGGCCCTTTAATCCACACGGCCCCACCCAGATTCAGAACTTCCCTTTGCTCTCCCTGAGGGAGGTAGAGGGGGTGTCCAAGTGGTAGCATCTAGAGGACTAGGTGGAAATTCTGAAGGACTAGACACCTTAAGCCATGAGCTGGTGGTTCACACCTGTCATCCCACACCTATCATCCTGGCCACTCGGGAGGCTGAGATCCAGAGGATCTCATTTCCCAGCACAGGCAGGAAAGTCCCACGAGAACCTCATCTCCAATCTCCAACCAGAAGTGGCACTGTGGCTCAAGTGGTAGAGCACTGGCCTTGAGGAAAAATTGATGTCAGTCACAGTACCCAAGCCCTGAGTTCAAGCCCCTCAACCAAAAAAAAAAAAAAAAGAAAGAAAGAAAGACACCCCTTCCTTGCTTGCAAGAGATGGAGAAATAGTGAGGTTGCTGTGGTTGGGAGACCAGATGATGGTCTCACTGTACAGACATTTCTAAGTACTCCCCAAATTTGCACCAATGTGAAGCCATAGCAGGGTGGGTGGTGCCTTACCAAGAATTCCAGAGGTCGTGGCCTGTGGCAGGCAGGGAGTGGGTGAATGGGAGCAGGGGTGGGATGGTAGTGTCAATTATATGCTCTCCATCCATGGAAGAATGGTTTTGGATGCTGGTGACAAAGTCTGAATTGAAGGGTTGCATGTGGTTTGTGGCCTGACGAGTTGGGTTTCCCCTGTGTCTAAGAAGGAGGCTGAAGCCGGTTTCTGCTAGTGGCTCACAACTGTCATCGTTGCTACTCAGGAGGCTGAGATCTGAGGATCGCGGTTCAAAGCCAGCTTGGGCAGGGAAATTTCAGAGACTTTATCTCCAGTGAACCACCAGAAAGCCAGAAGTGGTGGTAGAGCGCCCACCTTCAGCTGAAGAGCTGAGGGACTGCGTGCAAGCCCAGAGTTCAATCCCCATGACTAACAACCAAAAATAATGTAGCTGAGTTTTCTGCATAGTGGTGTATACGTTTAGGAAATGCCAAGATGTGTTATGAGCCATTCCAGATGTGTGAGATGTCCTTAGTTTTGTCTACACTTGGTCTGAGGACGGTGGTACCATCTTCTTGGGGGTGGGATATTCAGGGTGCTCAGGGACTGCTGAGGCCTTGGGCTACCCGTGTGTGTGTGTGTGTGTGTGTGTGTGTGTGTGTGTGTGTGTGTGTGTGTATTTTTCTTTCATCTTTCTCTGTCCCCTTCCTGGGTGCCTGTCTGCCTCTTTCTGACCTTGGATGGTGCCCCTCCTCCACACTGACCTTGCCCTTTAGCCCCCTATCAGTCTACAATGAGTCCTAAATTGCCAGAGGCCTACATTCCAGCTTTTCTTTGGGGCCCAAGTCGGGCCTGTCCAAATATTTGGGCGCCTCCAGGGGATTTTGGGTTAGCATGGCCAGCTGGCATAGGGTCTCCCCTGCCTCTGGGGAAGCTCAGTCATGCGATGTCCTGTCCTTTTCCTCACCTGGGTCTCTGTCTGCATGTCCCTCCCTGCATGCTTGCAGTGGAGTGGAGGAGGGAGGGTTTCGGGTGGCCCTAACCAACTCGAGCTTGATAGCTGTCTGAAGGCCGCCCAAGCAAGGAGGGTCTGGGGATACATGCGAGGTGAGACCAAGGTGGCTTGGAAGTATCCTTCGGTGTCTAGGAAATGTCAACATACCTTGTCCCAAGAAAGTCTATCTCCTCCACCACCGCCCTCCACCCCCAGCTTGGCTGCTCATGTCCTTCTAGATGATTCTGGATGCCCAGAATCCAGATGCACACACTTTAGATTCTAGGTCCAGGGAACTAGGGGATGTATGGCCAATACCTCAATGTTCTGGGTCATTAGCCTTGACTTGGCTATGCCCCCTTGTTGTACGTTCACTTCTTAATCCAGTGCTGGCCACACACCGGCCACTTGTGGCAGTGCTGTGAAAGTGGCAGGAGTGGAAGTGAGATCCAGGGTGACCAAAATCTGGATTTATGTCCTGATTGGGGGTGAGGTGGGTCAAAGGGTGTCAAAAAAATCTTAGAGCTGGAACTCAGGGCCTAGGCACGGTCCCTAAGCTTCCATTGCTCAAAGCTAACACTCTACCACTTGAACCACAGCTCACCTTTCATCTTTTTTAGTAGTTTAGTGGAGACAAGAGTCTCATGGACTTTCCTGCCTGGCCTGGCTTCAAGCGGCCATCCTAAGAACTTAACCTCTTACGTAGCTAGGATTGCTTGTGTAAGCCATTGGGACCTGCTAAGGATGTTTTTGTATGTGCTTGTTTGGTGTGTGTGTGTGTGTGTGTGTGTGTGTGTGTGTGTGTGTGTGTGTGTGTGCGTGCATGTACGTGTGTGCGTGCGTGCGTGTGTGTGTGTGTGTGTGTGTGAATTTACCAGGGTTTGAACTCAGAGCCTAGGTGGTATCTTTTAGCTTGTTTACATAAGGTTGGTGCTCTATCACTTGAACTACAGTACACTTCAGCTCCCAGCAGCCCCTTACTGTGTGGAGAACATAAAGCTCAAACCTGGTCCTATTTCTTTGTCCTCAGGGAAGGGTATGATTCCTCTGAAGCCTGGAGGAGTAAGGATGTGGTAGGAGGGGTAAGTGTAGATGGGTGCTAGTCTGGGAGAGAGGTACTCTGTCTTTAGCCAAGAAGGATAGCAATAGCTCAAGCTCTCATATCCCTAGCTACTCAGGAGGCTGAGATCTGAGGATTGCCATTCAGAGGCAGAGCTAGAAAAGTGTTTGAGACTCTCCTCTCCCAATAATCATCTGAAAGCTGGAAGAAAAGCTATGGCTCAAGTGGTGGAGTGCTAGCCTTGAATGAAAAAATCTGAGGGACAGAGCCCAAGACCTGAGTTCAAGACCTAGTACCAAGATGCGCCCATACACACAGGAAGGTGGTAATGATGAGCTGAGCCAGAACTGGGAGCAGTCCTGAGGCATAGTCATAGTAATCTCTCAAGCCAGATCAAGTGGTTTCTCCCCAAGTCCTTCTTGGGCTGGAGGGTCTGCGCCATGGCAGTAAGTTCCAGGGAACCTGCCCCTCCATCCATGCATGGGGCCACAGGGCCAAGGGAAAGAACACTAAGGATGCTCCTTTGTAATTGGCCCACGATTGCAGACCTTCATTTATCCCCAAGCCCTGGTGAGGAAAGAAGGGCTCTGAGCCCTGGGACTCCAGGGATAGAGACTGCTAGAAGCAGCAGTCAGCTGGCTGTGATTTCGTGAGCCCACAAGTCTTTCATGAGCCCAACTCAATACCTGCCCGAGGTGTGCTTGACAGATTAGCACTCTTCTGATACCTGCATGAGTGGGCATTACCTGCCATGCCATCTTGCAGCTTCTGCCCCTCCTGGCCCAGAACTGTGGTCTGAGACGTTGATTTACTGCTCAGATTCACATTGCATCCATGACAGATGCCATTCAGATGATCGGGCCAATGACCTCCCATGCCCCAAGGCTCGACACTTCTCTGATAATGTGGCCTGCTCTATAGGAAATGACCTCCTCTGGGCTACTCTCAAGACTTGTAGAACACCTAGACATTGGGAGAAACTCAGGGGCCCACTGGAAAGTACTCTGCCTAGAGTCAAAGGGTGAGTTCCAAACTGGCCAGGGGAGTTGGTCATGGGAATGGAACTCTGGGCCTGGGCACCGTCCCCTCAGCTCTTCAGCTTACTACTTGAGCCACAGCACCATTTCCGGTTTTCTGGTGGTTCCTTGGATATCAGCGTCTCCTGGACTTTCCTGGCTGGGCTGCCTTTGAACCACGATCCTCAGATCTCAGCCTCCTGAGGAGCTTGGGGGACAGGCATGAGCCACCGGCAGCCAGCTGCTCTGGCCTTTCACCACAGTGGACTAGGAGCTCCTGAAAGCTTTTCTTTATTATTTTCTATGGCAATACTGGCCTTGAACTCAGGGTCTGGGTTCTGGTCTCTTAACTTTTTCCCTCAAGCCTGGCACTCTACCACTTGAGCCACAGTGCCATTTCTGGCTTTTGGTAGTTCATTGGCAAGAAGAGTCCCACTAACTTCCCTCCCCTGAACTGGCTTTGACCCAAGATCTCTGATCCCAGTCTCCTGAGTAGCTAGGATTTAAAGGGGTAGAGCCACTGGTGGCATTGGACTAGAGGGTTTTCTTAAGCAAGAGTTCTTCCCTGCATTTGCACTGGCTCCTCAATGCAAAGGAGGCCTGAGGGTCAGGAGCTGTGAAAAATATGCTTCCAGACACAGAAAATGGCTGGGTCCATGGTGAAAAGTCAAGCTAATCTTCCCCTTGGGGCCCATTCTGGGACCCCAACCTCTTCCCTACCTGTGACTCAAATACAAACCTTGACCCAGCCTTGAATGTACTGCTAGACTAGTCTGAAGCCACAAAACCTTCATTCCACCTACATCCCCTGCTCTACACCACACCTCAGGACATTTGCCCATGCTGGACCTTCTGCCTGAGGCTCTCTGTCCTTTTCCACATTTTAGAACTCCTGTGGAATTTTGGCACTGCTTTTATCACTTCCTGGAGCAAGTCTTTCCTTCCTTCTTTCTCTAGAGATGGAACTTGTGCAGGCTAACTGGAAAATGCTCTATCTTGGTGTGTGTGTGTGTGTGTGTGTGTGTGTGTGTGTGTGTGTGTGTGTGTGTGTGTGTGTGTACCAGTCCTGGGTTTTGAATTCATAGCCTGGATGCTATCCCTGGGCTTTTGTGCTCAAGGCTAGCATCTACTATTTGAATCACAGCTCTACTTCTGGCTTTTTGAGTGTTTAATTGGACAAAAGTTCTCATATAGACTTTCCTGCTTGTAATTGTGATCCTCAGATCTCAGCCTCCTGAGTAGCTGAGATTACAGGGGTGGGCCATCAGCACCTGCCCTCTACCTCTTACCTCTAACCTTGGCCCTCCTGAGTCCCAGAAGAATATGTCTCACCAGACTCACATTTTTTTGCCAGACTTGGGGCTTGAACTCAGGGTCTGGGCATTTTCCTGAGCTTCTTTTGTTCAAGGCTAGCCACAGTGCCACTTTTGGCTTTCTCTGTTTCTGTCGTACTGAGGAATCGAACCCAGGGCCTCATGCATACTAGGTAAGCACTCTACTGCTAAGCCACATTTGCAGCCCAAGACTGACTTGTAACAGGAGTTATGAGGGTGGGATTTATAGGTTTACCCCATTCGACATAGAAATCACTGACTATTTCATATCTTTGCCAAGATTTGGGACCAGTCTGTGACTCGGCAATGAGGAAGGATGAATAAGTGAGAGCTACCAGGCCCTAGAGGTCTAGGCTCACATACTACGGAGGGATAGAGAATATGGATCCAGAACCTTCGACCACTCCTACAGCCTAGGAACTCTGAGGGCTTGTCCCAGCTTGCCCAGCTTGGGTGGGCTGAGCATGGGCAACCTGCTGAATGCCCATCATTCACATATCATCCCTCCATACACAGAGACATGGAGTTATTGCTGCCTTTTTGTTGGAGGAGGGGGCAGGTCTGGGGTTGAACTATGAACCTAGGCCCTGTCCCTGAGCTCCTTTTGCTCAAGGTCAGTACTCTGCAACTTGAGCTATGATCCTACTCATGGTTTTTTGTTTTCTTTTTTTCCTGTGATCTCTTAGAAATAAGTGTCTCCGACTTTCCTGTCCTGGCTGAATTCAAATTGGCATTCTCTACATCTTAACCTCCTGAGGAGCTAGGATTACAGGCAGGAGCCGCTGACACTTGGCTTTCTTTTCTTCTTGTTCTTTTTATAACTGTGACAATCTGAAATCTTCACGGTGTCATTTCAATGGTTTGTATTCGAAGTAAACTACCTTGGAGTTCGATTGCTAGGATTGCCCCCCACAAATGGAGGGAGATCCTGACAAACTCATTCCTATTTGTGTGAATTCTAATAAAATATTATAAAAGTAATAATTAAATTTGCAGTTAATTCATGGTTCTACTTAAGAATGCCACAGAATATTATTGGATTTATATCTTCAATTCTAGCACCATGGTATGATTCCCCTAATGGAAGGATATTGGCTAATTTTTAATTAATGCTTTTGTATGTATTCAACCATGCTACTTCATTAAATGGTGGCATAATGTAATAACTAATAATTGGTAATAATATATATAATTTAATATTCTCACATTCCATCTCTCTCAGTATATATATACGTATATATACACATATATACATATCTATCAATGTATATATTGGGAACTACTGTGGCTTGATCAAAGGTCTTCAGAACTCCCTGGCAGCTCAGTTTTCTGGAGGCTGGTGTGCTAAGACTGTGACCCCATTTATGGATTGGGCATTGTAGGCCATGGGTTGAAATCCCAGCATGGCCAAAAATTTAATCGTGGAGTAAGAAGCGAACTTTGACACATTTTTTTCCTTCTGTGTGAAAGTCCTGGGTCTCAGTATAATGTATAATCCATATGCAAATATAATCTAGGTGATATGACGTAATAAATGAAGTTTTATATGTGTAATAATACTAAATAAATAAGGGTAGTAAATGTCATGCTCAGTAAACCCATGTATGTAAATAGATCTCATATATGAATATTATTTTTTCCAGTGCTGAGGCTTGAATTCAGGCCCTGAGAACTGGTTTGAATTTCTTGTCTTCAAGGATGGTGAGCTTCCTCTTCACCCACAATGCCACAGAGTTACCCAGACCCTGAGTTCAAATCCCAGGCCTGCCAGAAAAAATGGTGCAAATTCCAAGCCAGGGCCTTATTATTATTTTTTTTTGGCCAAGCACGGGGCTGAACTTAGGTCTTGGCACCTCTGAGACAGCCGGTCCTTGGATCCTAGAACCCGAGTCCAAATCTCGGGGCTGGCAAAAAAAAAAAAAAAAATTAGGAGAAGGAGAAGGATAAAACTGAGAAGTTCAAGGAGGTGGTTTTACTATTTTTTTCCTTTGTGTTGTGACCATCCTGCGTCTAAATGACAAGGCCCAGAAAGTGCACATGACCTTGCATTGCTGATGTTTGGTGGGCTATTAGCGAAGCCATAGCCAAAACTGGTAACTTAGCCCTGGAGGTCAAATACAAAGACTGCCACTAACGAATGGTGGGAGGTTCTAAGAGACTTATTCTGATGATACATCTGTACAAATGGAATGTTATAAAAATAACAATTAAATTAGTAGTTAGTGTATGATTTTCATACTATAAAATTATACACAATTATACTACATTGAGTAATTTTCAATTAATGCTTTATTATGTATTCAATCATGATACTTAAAAAAGGAAGAAATAATTTAGTTGCCAATAGTTAGTAGTAATATCGTATATGCAATTTCATAATATACAGACATCTCTCTTGCTTTATACATATACATCTATCTATCTATCTGCCTATCTATCTATCTATCAATCTACACATTTATCTGGTTATACAGTTGTCACTCCTGGGGCTCAGTGGTAGAGTGCTCCCCTAGTACGTATAAAGCTCTGGTTTCTATTTCTCACTACCACATGCACAGAAAAATCTGGAAGTCGTGCTGTCGCTCAAGCAGTCGAGCACTAGCTTTGAACATAAAAGCTTAGGGACTGTGTCTAGACCCTTACTCAAGACCCAAGACTGGCACCAAAAAAAAAAAAAAAAAAAGAATGTCTGAGCACAATGATATAAGGATAGGACTGTAAATATCACACAGCAAGCTGGGAGTCTGGTCCAGACAGCTGCCATCTAACCTGACTTAGCCAGAGGTAAACCATTTCAACCCAGGTCCATGGAACCAGATGCTGCTGGCTCATTCACCCCTGTCATCCAAAATACTCGGGAGCTGAGATCTGACACTTGTGGGTTTAAAACCCAGTCCTGGCAGGAAGTCTGAGAAACTGAGCTGTGGCTCAAAGTGTTAGAGCTCCAGCCTTGAGCTAAAGATCTTAGGACAGTAGCCCCAACTTTTGAGTGCAATCCCCATGGCTAACTCCGCCCTCCAAAAAAACCTCACTCCTCTAAACCATTAGATGTGAACTTTGTGGAGTTTGTGACATGTTTCTGAAAGAATGGTGATACTGATGAAAACACCCTAATTCTAATGACAGCTTGTGGGATACAGCTATGTGGTGAGTCCTTCATGAGGTGTTGTGTGATGAATCCTTCATGGGTGCATTCTTTCATCTTGTCTTTGTAAGAGCTCCACAAGTAAGATGATTGTGCACATGAGAAAGTTGAGGCTCAAATATGTCCCCATGTCAGGGCCAACATTATGTATGTATTGAATTCTAATGAGTTGTCTCCTGGTTTATTTTTTTCGGTTGTGAATGTTGAACTCAGGGCCAAGGCACTGATCCTTCCCTGTTGGGCTCATGGCTAGTGCCCTATCATGTGGAGCCAAAGACCCTAGGCATCTGTAGCTGAGGTCTGTCATCCTGCCTACTCAGGAAGCTGAGATCTGAGGATCTGGGTTCAAAACTATCCCGGACACAAAAGGTCCCATGATACTATTATCTCTTACTCACCACTTAGAAACTTGTAGTGGAAGCCAGTGCTGCTGACTCGAGCCTGTCATCCTAGCTATTCAGGAGGTAGAGAGCTGAGGATCACATTCCTAACCAGCCTGGCAGGAAATTCCTTGAGATGGTTATCTCCAGTGAACCACCAGAAAGCCTGAAGGGATGCTGTAGCTCAAGTGGTAGAGCTTGAGCTGAAGAGCTCAGAGACATCACCCAGGCCTGCCATGGGAGGTGGCACAAATGAAGGCTTCCTGTCAAAACAGAGCACTGGGGAGAGAAAGAGCTTGGGGTACAAAGAGGCCTTTTTCTCCTGGAATTCAGAGCCCACCCACATTCATCCTCAAAAATTGCCCCCGGATGAATTATTACAAAGCTGTACAGGAGTGAGGCTTTTTGTCTGCCTGTTCCAACAATGAGGCAGACTTACTCCACCAGCCTGGCGTGCACAGAAACACTCAGGCTACACTGGGAACAGTGAAGGGAGCCCCGGACATGCACTGTCTTGAAAGCACTCTCTATGCTATGAAATCATTCTATTCAAAGCAAATTTCCTAGCTGGGTGCTTTTCTTCATAGAGAATCTGGATGTTCACCAATAGAAATACATGCATACATACACAGACACATGGAATTACTGGCTCTTTTTGTGTGTGGCAGGTCCTGAGGCTTGAACCGTGAGCCTAGACATTTTCCCTGAGCTCTTTTTGCTCAAGAAAGCATTTTATTGTGTCTTAAACCATGATTACTCTAGGCTGGGGTTTAGCCTTTACACCCACAGATGATCCAGGGATCCTAGGAACCAAGTTCAATTCCCAACACTGGCAAAAAAACCATGAAACCAACACAAATGGAGGAGGAAAAAAACCAGGAAGCTTTTTTTTCTTTTGTCTGGTCGTGAGGCCTGAACTCTGGGCCTGGGCGCTGTCCCTCAGCTCTTCAGCTCAAGGCTAGCGCTCTACCACTTGAGCCACAGCACCACTTCTGGCTTTTTCTTTTTGCTTATGTGGTGCTGAGGAATCGAACCCAGGGCCTCATGCCTGCAAGGAAAGTGCTCTACCACCGAGCCACCTTCCTAACCCAAAACCAGGAAGTTTTACACAACCGTTTTACCTTTGCTTCCTTTGAACTGTGACCATCCTGGGTCTCAGTGACTCAGCTTGAAGATTGAAAGTGACCTTGCATGGCTGAAGGCTGGCAGGCTGTTAGTGAAGCCCAGCTCACACACCTAGGCCCTGAGTTGGATTCTGGGACTGGCACCTACACACTGTTGAAGATCCTAGGAAACTCATTCCTATGTATATAAACACTAATAGAATGTTTGAAATGTACTAATTGAATTACTAATTAGCTGGTCATTCTATAAGTTTGTATGCAATAAATACAGGTCACTGATTAATATTTATTAAGCCTTGTACTGAGATTAATTAATGGAGGCATAATTTTAGACCAAATAATTGGTAGTATTAGAATATATTAAAGTAAGATATAGACATTACTTTGTTTTTTGTAGTTGCCCTTTATTTTATTTATTTTTTATTGTAAAAATACTGTACAGAGGGATTACAATTACATGGGCAAGATAATGAGTACATTTCTTATCAAACATTGTAGCCTCCTCCTTGTTTCCCTTTCCCATCCCTTCCCATCCTCCCCTTCTCCCCACCCAATCCTCTCCACTCCCCCTGCCGCCCTCCCCGCGCCAAACTTGTAAAGTTCGTTTTCGACATAACAACTTGTACATCTCATTGTTGCAATGGGTCCACCTGTATCCCTATTTAAATGATTTGTTTTTCCCCTTCACCTCTACAAATTACACCGAAATCAAATACAGTGAAAGCAGAGGATATTACTTTTTATATAGAGATATACACTAGAATCTACATAAATGTCTATCTGTCTCTGCATACATTTATGGATGCATATACATACGTAAATACACACACACACTGCAATCTACATATCTATGTGTTTATATATTGGCCACTCCTAGGGCTTGATCTCAGGTCCTCAAATTTGCCCGAAAACTTCACTTGCATCTGACTGGGGTGCTAACATTGACCCATTCATGAAGTGGGCCTTCTATGCCCGGAGTTCAAATCACAGAACTGCCAAAAACTTACTTATTTTCCTTATCGGTGAAAATCCTGGGTCTCAGGAATGTTGTATAATATATAGGCAAATCTATGTCCTATGTAATAGGATGTAAAAAAGTTATATGTGTAATCATACTCACTAAAATACAAAATAAATAAAGAAAACAAAATAAAACAAATAACTACACTAACTGCAATATGCAGTAAACATGTGTATATAAATATAAATCATGTATTTAAAATATATACGAGTGCTAGGACTTGAATTCAGGCCCTGGGAACAGTCCTGACTTTCTTGTCTTCCAGCACGGTGAGCTTCCCCTTCCCCCACAATGCTGCAGATTTACCCAGACCCTGAGTTCAAATCCCAGGCCTGGCAGAAAAAAAATAGCATGAATTCCAAGCCAAAGAGCCTCAAAATATTTTAGATATTTGTAATGTATGTATGTGTGTGTGTGTATATGTATGTATGTTTGTATATATGTATATATGTATGTATGTATGTATATATGTATGTATGTATGTATGATGCATTTTTATTTTGTCAAGCACAGGGCTTGAACTCAGGTCATGGCAACTCTGCCTCAGCTTCGATCACTCTAGGCTAGGGTGCAGCCACTGGACCCACAGCTGAACCTGTGTTCCTGGGCCCCAAAGGCTGACAGGAAAAGAAAAATGACACAAGAAAAAAAAGCCCAGCACCTTGCATATGGCTGCAGGTTTTACATTTGTTTTCTTTGCAAGGTGATCTTCCTGGGTCTGAATGACATGGTTGAAAAGTGTTGGTAACCTAGCATTGCTGAAGGCTGGCAGGCTATCAGGGAAGCCATAGGCCAACACAGCAACATAGGCCCTGGGTGCAAAGCCCGGTCCTGGCCCTTACCAATGGCAGGCAATCCTAAGAGTCTCCTTCCTATTGATAAGAATACAGATGGAAGGTTAAGAATGTCAAGGTTGAATTAGTTGTTCCTGAATGATACTACTATAAAATTAGAGTGATTTCAGGAGGCCGATGAATTTTAATGAATATTTTTGGCACATTAAAAGAATACTATTAATTACATGGATGCAATAATTTCAGAACAGTGGTTGATTTAATTAATAATTCATTAAGGATGAAAACAATATTAATTACATGGAGGCATAATAAGTACCCAAGAATTGGTAGGAATGTAGCATATATAACTGAATATTGTATAGACATCTCTGAAACTCTATAAAGATCTATACTTATTTTTGTACAACCATCTGCATGTCAATCTGTTATTATTTTGTCAAACCCTGAGGCTCGATCTCAGGTGCTGGGAACTACTTGTGGGCTCAATATGCACCAGGCTGGCATGCTGGCATTCACCCATGCATGCATTGGGCTTTGAAGGCTGTGAGTTCAAATGCCAGCACTCACAAAAATTGAATTGTGGAGTAAGAAGCCCATGGTGACACATGTTTTCCTTTTCTATGAAAGTCCTGGATGTCAGGTGTGAAGTTTCATACATAGGCAAATCTATGTCCTCTGTAATAAATGTAATAAATATTCCATGTGTAATAACAGTCAATAAAATAAATGGTAAATAGATGAATAAAACAAAAAATTAAATGAATAGCTACACTAAGCACAATGTGGAGTCAATATATGGGGCTCGATCTGAGGGCCTGGGAACTGCCTAGGAGCTGAATTGGCTGCTGAGCTGACAATCACCCATTCATGAACTTCTAGGCCCTGAGTTTAGATCCCAGCACCGCCAAAAGTGTAATCTTGGAGTGAGAAGCCGAGCATGACACGTTTTCTTTTTCTTTGAAAGTGCTCAGTGTCAGATAGGATGTATAATTTGGATGCAAATCTATATGCTATGTAATAGGATGTCATAAATGTAATAAATGTCATAGGTGGAATAATTGTCACTACAATAAATGAAAAAGGGTTGAATTAGTAAATCATTCTAGATTAAATTAGAGGCAACAATTATAGGAAGTGTATTAAGGTTTATTAATATTTTATTAAGCATTACCAGAATAAAAATTACATGGAAACATAATTAAATGCCTAATAATAGGTAGTGACACATGATGCATAATTTAATTATATATAGACATCTGTCTCATTCTATAAAATATGTATATATATGTTTATATGTACATATATGATAAACAATAACAGGATATTGAATAATTATTAATTAATGTTTTATTAATTGTTCAACTGGGACACACCATTAAATGGAGACATAATTTAATATCTAATAATTGGCAGTAATCCCTGAAACTACTGCTACCTCCTTCTTGCCCTCATCACTGGCCTGTCAGTGCCAAAAAAGGCCTCCAGGAGAACCCCTCCACCCCTGCACCAAATGTATACTGTACTTCCAGTGACTCCTGGTGGTCAGTATGATCTACATGACTACTAGAAGAGCATGAGGATAAATGTTACACACAGATATGAAGAACTAGTACGATGGCTTGACCTTGACCTTCATGGCCTCTGAAAATCGAGGTTTGACCTGCATAAATTTTGCTTCACTATGAATTTTCTATTTACACTCTGAACACCATATACTTTCCTTGTGCTTCATTTATTGGTTTTTGTCTTATGCTCTCCAAACAAGTATATTATCATGGGCTGATACCATGTCTCTCGTGATGGCACCAGCAGACCCAAGTGGAAAAGGAAGTGGGACATAGAGTACCCATCCTTTCCACAAGAGTCCACCACAGGTCAGAGGAGCAAATCTTAGGAGAGTGGGCACAGCTGCTGCCTCCCTCTCTGAAGCATGGCTCAAGTTTGGAGAGGGATTTCAGGACATCTGAAGTATTGAATTATTGAAATATTGAATTATCTCCAGGACGAAAGAAACAACCACATCTAGTAATTGAGCTCACAATTATACCATGAAGATCCAGTGAAAACGATCACTCAGATGAAGATAGGACACTGTTTAAAATACAGAGAAAGAATAGGATTGGCACTAGAATAGGCAGGAACAATTTGTGTGCAGAAGATAGGGCCAAGGGAGATGAACTGCAGTTGATTGACTAGAAAATGGACAGTGACAGAGAAGAAACCAGTAAAGGCAATGAATGTGAAGATGGAGAGGGTGCCATGGAAATCTCAGATGGTGTTTCTCATGCAAGTAGTTATTCTTTGGCAAGTGATAGTAGGAAACCTGAGCTTCCTAAGGCAAGACCTGGCTTTATTACCTAGCTGGACTAAAAGTGAATCTCCTCCTGCCTCACATTACAGAGTTCTAGGATTACAGTCATGCATTCCACATTCTTGTTTGAAACATTTAACTTTCATGGTAGATTATTTCTTTTTCACCTGTGGCCTTTATAAGCCTTACTTCGACATTTTTGGACCTTGTCATGAACATTTGTCTGGATTATGAGAAAAGAATAATTATTCCAACAGTTTCCCATATTGAAACTCCCACTCCATGGGTACCTGTCAACTCACTGTGTTCATCTGGCCTGTGTGGAGATTGTCCATTTTGCTCTGGTCCTTAAGAGTTCTGCCAGATCTGTGTACCAGAAGAACACAGAGAAAGAGGGTTTTAGATAGCAATGAGAAAAAGAAATTTATTTCACTGAAACTCTGTTATTTGCCTTATTTTTGCCTGTCATGTTTACCTTGCTCACAGTTTACATTCTTTTTATGGTATAATGAAGTAATAACATTTATTTTCCTCAGCATTTAAGTTTAGTTCCTTGTTTTCATTGAGACAAACTTCTGAGAAAGAAGAACTAACCTCATGCTCATTTCCACAAATGGATGTTTTTATTTTCATATTCCCTTGTAAGACAGTAATTCTTGGTGTGGAAAATCAGGAAGTAGAAATAGATTAAAATTTTAAACATGATGCATTTATTTGTGATCTCAGTAGGCTTTGGATTTTTAGTCACTAAAATGTGTGTGACTACTACGTTTACTCTTGCCCACTCTGGTGAGAGCACCCTTAATTACTAAGTTATTAACAAGTAAATGGATTGCCAGACAAACTTTGGGAATTTTTGTTTTCTTGGCAGACCATTAAACAATTCTTTAGAGGAAAAAAATATCACACTATTTCTGCTCTTCATAGAGTCTACTATACTTCAGTTAATTTATCTGTAACCATTAGCATACAACCGAGTGTATTTGCTTTTGGGTTTATTGGAGCATTCTAGCAGCCACAATAAGGGAAACCATTCAGCTTGTGTTCTCCGGGTCTGTATTACTTCCCATAATATAATGCTTTCCAAGTCTTTCCACATTTTTACAAATGGTAGTCTATCATGCTCTCTGATGGATAAGTGGGATATCTCTCTGTGTTTGTGTGTGAGTGTGTGTGGTTATACATACATTTATATATATATGTACATATGTGTACATATACACACACATATATATGTGTATATATGCATATATGTATATAAATGTGGTATTATACATATATGTAACCTCATATATACATATATATATGTAACCTCATACATGTATACCACATTTTATTCATCCATTCACCATTTGAGGGTTTTCTAGGTACTGGAAAGTGAGAGACATGAGCCTTATCCCTCTGTTTGTGGGAAGACATGAGCTCTTATAGCAACAGTCCTGAGCCTTGTTAGCCTTTTTTATCGCCTGAAGTGGTAAAAGCTGATCAACAATTTGCAATTCCTGGGGCCTGAACTCAGTGCCTTTGCACTGACCCTAAGCATTTTTTGCTTAAAGCTAGCATAACAACACTTGAGCCGCAGCAACACTAACGGCTTTTTCTGTGTATGTGGTTACTGAGGAATCAAATCCAAGGCTTCATGAATGCTAGGCAAGCACTCTACCACTGGGCCAACTTCCCAGCCCAAGATTTTATTTTTTAAAAACTAACATGTAAAAGAACCAACTACATGAAAAACTGTATTACAGGAGGCGAGCTCCATGACTAGAACCATGACTTCCCTGGCCAGAAACCTGGGAGACCAGGCCTTTGCCACAAGTCTCCTGTGTGGTCAGCTTCCAACCACTGAGCATCGTATCATTGGCCTGAAAGGAAGGAGAGTGTTGAGATGTGAAACATGATGCAAGCAGACATAGTGGGCCTCATCCTCCAATGTCAACACTAAGGATGGGTACTCACAAACCCCAGATCCTGTGGCACACGTGCTAATAGACACTAATTATGAATTGTGTGGAGTCATGATCCAATGGGCAGATGGGCTGGGCTATTATGAGAAAGACATAACCTCATTCAGAATCATATGGACTCCAAAAATGTGAACTAGAAAAGGTATATTTTGTGTTTGAGGTTATTTTTTTTAACTTCCTTTATCTGCACTCTGTCCTCTAAAGCTAGCTCCCATGTGTGAACTCTTCTTATGCAGTAAAATGAGCCATAAATAAGGCCAAGTAATTGGTAATCTTACGGAAGTAAACTAGGCATAGAATGGCTGTCTGGGGTTCCTTCTCCTATCTGAGTTATGAAAAATGACTCGTTCCTGAGACACAGAGCCCATGTACTAATGGGCTAATATATATATATATATATATATATATATATATGTATATATATATATATATATATATATATGAGACAAAAAAGCCAGGACTTTCATGTTCCCAAAATTATTGCCGTGTTAACTGAGTCTGACACATGAATTTGCATGTCTGCATGGAGGAAGTGAACATACTTCGTTTTTAAAACATGTAGTATTTTATACAACAATACATGCTTGTACAAATTACACTGACTTTAACTTCATCCCAGGTTGTCATTTTGGTTTTAGAGGAAGGTGTCTGGATTTCACAATTCCAGTAACAGGCTCACATATGCTCATGCAGGGTAAGAAGGGGAGAATGGGTCAAAGTGATGACTTCCTTCTGTGTTTCTCTGGAGGTGCCAAAAACCAGACCCAGAGCTTCAGGGGTTCAGGTAAACAAACTGTGGGTAGAGACTCCCTTCTCAAGAGATGCAATCTTCATGAAAATTGCCCACAGTGATCTAGTGCATACTAGAGTTGCCAGTGCTTGTTTACTTCTACACAGTGTAGAGAACACACAAGTGACTGCTGGAGAGCAAAGATGTGGCTGACTCGCCACAGTTCAAGAGAGGCAAAGGGATGAACACAGTGGCAGGGAACCTGTTCCTCAGCAGAAAGCCTTGCAAGATTCTGAACATCACCCTAAGTGAGGCTGGCATTTGAACACAGTCTTGGACAGGTCATGAACATCTGAAAAGTGTGGAATGTTCTGCTAAGCCACAGGTTGACTAAGCAGACTCTCCTTGGGGGAAAAGGGTCTTCTATAAGTAAACACTTATCAGAAATCTCGATAAACCTTATTCTTTATATTAACTCAGTTCTTCAAGGCAGACAAGTGAGAATGAATAAAGGAGAAGGGCCCTAAGACCACTGAATTTTCCCATCTTAGAGCATCATTTTCTTTCTCAACATACAGTATGGAAGCCACAGCCTAGTCCCACTAGTCAATAGAAGTATATGCTCAACACAGTATATGCCAACATGTTGAGATCCAGAGAACTTGGTGATAGAGGTTCTGCTCTGTTCTCTCAGTCACTTCTCTTCTCTTTTTTGAGATAAGGTCTAATCTAAGTAGGACTTTGGGCTAAGCTCCCTGTGTATGCAGATCATAGGCATGTACCACCATGCCTAGCCTCATTACTTCTTTTTGTTTTCTGCCCTTTGAAGGTCAGCCAATAGCTCTAACATGGCTGTCTTCCATTTACATTCTATTCATGCCCATATCTGGTTCTCTCCATCTTGTCTAACTGGAGCCATCTGTCTCTAGCCAGCACACTGTCATGGTGTTCCATCGTCCTTCTTCCAAGCTAGCTCCATACACATCTGTTTGTTAGTAGAGAGTCTTTCCTGACTTGTGCTTTTCACTTTTCCAAATGGCTGGATGTGCAAGACAATGAATGGAGTTCCTGAATTTTGCCAAAAGTATGAATGACATGACTGATTCAAGGCTGTTAACCGTTTCCCATTTAAACACACAAGCAGTGGGCCAGGATTGGTGGCTGACACCTATAATCTTAGCTAATAAGTAGGCTTAAATCTGGAGGATTGTGGCTCCGAGACCAGCCTAAGCAGAAAAGTCTTGAGATCTCACCTTCAACATAATCACAAAAGAAGGGCTGGAAGTATGGCTTACAGTGAGCATACAATCTGAGCAAGAGCTGTCATAGTATAGGTCACTTTGTGCTGCTTGTAGCACAGGCTCTTTAGTCCCAGGTCTGAACTAATAATATCTCTTCAATTCCAACTTTGTGTATATGTGTGTATGTGTACAACTTCACATACTCATGCACTTGTTGTGTACACTGATAATATTAATCAAGGTGCACGTGCTTATGTTGCAGAGACTTCAAACCAATTTGAATCTTTCCAAACACAATGAACCATCAAGAATTCTACCATTGTCAACATTCACTACAAAGATTCCACTTCCAAAATGCCATTTGGTTAGATGGTGTTTACCTATCCATATTTACTTAGTCTTTCCTCTAGTTGACCCTCATCCTCCCATACCATTGCACCTCCACACATTCCCCAGATTATTGTTTACAATGATCTTAACATTTTCCTGGAAATAAGGATTCTTTAGTGGTAGAATTAGCATTTAATTGTTAGCAAGTCACCTTCTTCAGTAATAACTCACAATGAGCTTAAAGATCTACCCTTAATCAGGTAGGGATAGGTGGACACAGCATAGTAAAATGGACAAAACAGCATTTCAATGCCAGGTGGAACACTATGGGACCTGATCTGATACCATCATGTGCTAAACATGGACCTCCCAGGTGATGGCAGAATACTTCTTGTGCTGGTGGGACTCCTGGATATCAGGAAAGTAGTAGGCTGAGACTGAGTCCAACCCTTACTCTTCTCAAATTGCTGGAGAAGTTTCAGAAAAACTCAGTAATCTGAGAAATCTGAGGAAAGTATGCCAGGCTACAGGTGAAGAAAGACAGGAGCCTAAAACGTGGCATGGAATTTCTGAGAAGACACCTTCGTACTTACTAAGAACTTATGGGCTTATAGAAATGGACTGGATGTGGTCGTGGTCAGACAGTGTGGGCATGCAAGCCAAGGAGGGGATAGGCCACTTCCTTACAGTATCATCCTATAGTGACAAGAAGAAGAAAATAACCCCAAATGACACTGCACTGGTCATCTACTTGATGTCAAAGTATTGGGTCTGAACAGTACTGAGTGTTAACCTGGAATGCTGGTCAGAGAGCTGGAAAAGTAGGGAGTAGCATGTGAACTGAATGATAAATTGAGGGATGGGTTGATGGAAAGGATTGTCAACTTCAACATCACATTCACAACTACCAGAGATCTCTCATAAAGGGACAGTACAGTCAACCATATGAACCCATTAGCACTGGTCATTCTTGTTTGCTATCCAATCACTTCCTGACTTATCAGACACACACATACACACACACACACACACACACACACACACACACACACACCAAATGGCCATGGTTTGGTGGACACAGAGGGCTAGAATATAAATGTCAGTGCATGCCTGGCATGTTAGCAGAGAGTATCAAGGTTTAGCCAACCTGCACTTTTCATTCCCAAGGTTCTCCGCCTGTTAGGTCCTTGTGGCAAACTCAGTGCTCCAATGGGAACAGATGCTGCCTCCAGGCCTACATATCTTGCTCTCGAGGTCTCAGAAGTCCCCAAAAGGCTGGTCTGGAGGTGTAGGGAACTAATGCAGGAAAAGCCCAAGTGTTGGCGGCTCCAATTCATAGCAATGATTAGGTGCTGCAGAGCTCTGGATTGTGTTGTGCCTCCAAGGGAAGGAGGCACTGTTGGCACGTGAGTGCATCAGGGCTTCCTGATCCTCCCTGCCCAACAGCAGCTGTTCTGGCTTGAGCAGCACACAGGGATGGTGTATGAGGCACCATGGGGACAATACCCACCAGTAGAGGGATGGATAGGGCAATAAATCTACAGAGAACAGTGCCAGTACTGGGGAGTTTTGCTCTTTTATCAACTCCACATTTCACTTTTCAAAAACAACTTAGACTTTAGAGTAAGTTTCAACCTATGGAAAATTTACACAAGTGTGTTTCCCTGACTGCCCTAGCTCTCCCTCGATTCACATGTCATAAAACATATTAATCAAAGTCAGAACATTTCCATTGAAGCCATATTAGTCATTAAACACAAACCCCATACCAACCTCAACATTGCCTCTTTCTGCCCTTCTCTCACTCAGGAGTCCATCTGGTCCTGCATATCATTGCTCTCCTCCCCTTTGAGGGGCCAAAGTTCCCACCAAACTCCATCTTTGACTATCATGAGGGGTTCTGATCATCATTTGCTGTCTTGGTAGGCATAGATTGAGGGATGTCGATGGACTCTTCCTCTTTGGCAGGAGACCACAGCAACAGATGCTGTAGCCATCTCAGTGAATCACACTGGAACACCGAGGTCACCATGCTTACCCTTGTTCATAGTACTCATGTTAGAACTCAGAGCATTGTACTTGCTAGGTAAGTGAGCTATACGCCTATTTTGTGCTGGTCATTTTTTAGTTATGGTCTTGCTTCCTATCCAGGTGCATGCCTGGGCCTGGACTCACCTATTTTAAGCTTCCTGTTGTAGTGAAGTTGATATTCATTGCTAGCTTAAGAGGAGATGTCACCCAGATTTTGGCCTGGGCTGGCCCTGAATAATGATCATCCAAATCTCAGTATCTTAGATAGTTAGGATTACACATGTGACTCCCAGATCCAATGTGCCTTCCTTCTCAACCCTACCAACTCAGCAGTGACTGACAGTTTCCTCTCCTCAGTTACTCTTACCTTCTGAAATTTCAGAGAGGAGACACACATTTTCTTCTTCATTGTACTCTAATTGCTCCCAATATTGCCTGAAATTGCACTATCTCCCCTCATTGTAGGCTCCCCAAGGATATTTCTGCACGAGGAGGTAAACTTAGCTGTGAATCACAAAGGGAGATACTGTTACTTCAGCTGTGGGCTGTCAGTTCCTTCAGCAACTGCCTCAGCTACAGTCATTCTCCATGACACAATGGTCTTCCTGCATTCCCCACACTGATGGGTACAAGACAGCATTATGCCAATTGGCCAGGTCAAACTACGGGCACTCAGTGGTGGAGCTGGAGGAGTTACACTTGTCCCCCTATCCAATCTGACATCCAGTCCCTCCCTTCAACAGAATTCAATCTCTGTGGATTCTCCTCTCTGCCAACTCCCTCAGTCTGTCTCTAGAACTAAGGAACAAGGTATATGTAATTGAGAAAACACAAACACAATCTCTCATCATGAATGGACTAATTTAAATAGTGAAAAAATGAACCACAAAATTATACTGAACCTCTCTCTCCATTTCCTTTATTTGTGCAAGTTTGCTCCCTAATTGCTTTTGTGTGTTTGTTGGAGAATGTGTATGGGTAAGGGTGCAGGGGACATTATGTATAATAGGACTTGAACTCAGGGCCTTTGGCTCTTAACCTGGCTCTTTTTGTTTAAAGCTGGCACTCTACATTCCAGCTACTGCTCCCTAGTGGCTTTTTCCAGGCTAACTGCAATAAGAATCTCTTGGGTTTCTCTCCCTACACTGGCTTCAAACTGCAATTCTGGTATCAGCCTCCCAAAAGGCTAGTATTACAGGTGTGTGAGAGCCACTAGTGCATGGCCTCTCACTGCCACTTTAAAAGGGCAGCTTTTAAAGTGAAGTAAAAGAACAATTCTTGATATAAAACTGGGTATCAGTGTGATTTAGGTAAATCTGGAGGCTCCTCATGGGAGGAATGGCCTTCTCCTGGGAAGTATTACAGCATTACATGAACCAAGTAGGTTTGATGAAATGTCCCCAGAGAACACACAGGATACCCTGAGTGGAACAACACCCAAAGCACAGGTTCTTAGGACATTGTCTAAAATAAGTTTTTAACCAAGCCACTCACAGATGTGCCTCCCATAACCTTGGGAAAGATACCAGTAGAGCAGCCATCTGGATCCTGTCCTACGGGGGTACAGGGTGTTTGGAACCAAGCCTTTTCCTTGGTCCAAACCACACCAAAAAGAGGCAATATGGATGTTCCTAGTCCAATGACTGGGCCCTTTATTGCTACAAAATTAAGCTTCTTAAACTGAATGAAAGTGTTCACTAAGTTTCTAAAGTTAAAAGAAATACACACGGAACAAATAAAAACATTGCATGTGTGATCAGATGAAAAAAATCTATTCTAGATTGGAAGTTTCCAAGCAGAAACTGTGCAAGTCATAAAAACTAAGATTTGTATTAAAAAAAAAAAAAAAACCTCCTCCCAGAAAAGGTAGACTGTGGATCTACCTGCTGCAGGTTGTAAAGGCTTACCTAGAGCCTAGATATCACACATGTGTGGCTGCTGCCCCTGGTTATGGGTGACATAGCCAGAACTGCTTTCCTATTTACAGTGGCTCTTGGCCACACTGACTATTGCATATAGCATTTCCAACTTTCTCTCTTTGAAAAACCAAGGATCATACTGACTTTAGGGAGTTCTTGTGTCCAAGAAAAGGGAAAATTCAGAGTGAACTTGGCACTAAGATTGTCTGGTACTGACTGAAGGGTTATTGACTAAGGGATAAAACCTGCCCCTGCAAGGAGACTTTACACATTGAATTAGAAACAGGTATTTTCTAAGGTCTTATAAACTGGACTAAATTAACTTCTGGACAAGGAGATAAGCTAATTTAAGACATAAGGTTGGAAAGAAAGATCACAAGCATCTCAATGCCCGTATTCCAGTATGTGTTGGTGGATGATACTGCCACAGGAAATTGAAGAGCAAAGCAGGCATGGGGGAAGGTGGCCTTTGCCGGGGACAAGAACTTGCCATAAAACACAGCCAATGCTGTGCTGGAGTTTATTTTATAGGCTTTGTAGTTCCAGGGAGGTTGATACTATACTATATAGGGAACCTGCTTCTTCTTCCCCACCATACAACTGATTCTGGTTTCAGAGGTAATTTCTTGTTCTGATTTCACACAGTAGAGCAAAGCATAAACTTATACCTACATACATATAAAGTGATTCTTTATAGGTAGTTTGAGCCTGACAATTGAAGAATAACTACAACTTTTCTTTTTTTTTTTCCTTTAAAAATTTTTTTTAATTGTAAAGGTACTATACAGAGTGGTTACAGTTACATGATTAAGGTAATGAGTCCATTTCCTATCGAGCATTGTTACCACGTCTTTTGTTTCTCCCCTACCATCCCTTCCCTCCCCAACTCCTCGCCCCACCAAGTTGTAAAGTTCATTTTCAACATGTCTGTATGTCTCATTGTTAAAATAGGTGAACCTGTATCCTTGTTTCAGCATTTTGTTAGTTCTCTTCCCCTCCCCAAATTAGAAAAATGTATATACAAGATGCAGGGCACCAGAATCAAATACAGCAACAACAGGTGTTATACCATGGGGAACGAACATGCAAAAGAAATTTAAAAATCATATAGTACATTAAAAGCAACAGTGACAAAGAAAAATACTATTGTTTCCCTATTGTGGGGTTCATTTCTCTTAGCATCATCTTATATGATCATAAGTACATAACTTTTGACCTTTTCTGCTTGTCTGGTAAGATTATCCTAGAGTATACTAGTTATTGCAAATAAGGGAAACCATGGGACCTATGTTCCTTTGGGCCTGGCCTACTTGACTTATATTCTTTTTCCTTTTTTTAAAAAATTTATTTTATTTTATTTGTGAACATACTGTACAGAGGGGTTACAATTACATGGGCAAGATAATGTGTACATTTCTTACCAAGCATTGCAGCCTCCTCCTTTGTTTATCCTTCACATCCCTTCCCAGCCTCCCCTCTCCCCCCCCAGTCCCAATCCTTCCCCCCCCCACTCACCAACATTGTAAAGCTCGTTTTCGACATGACAACTTGTACTTCTCATTGTTGCAACAGGTCCACCTGTATCCTTAAACGACTTGTTTTTCCCCCATCTCCTTCACAAGTTATACTGACATCAAATATAGTGAAAGCAGGGGTTATACTGTGGGGGAGGGACATACAAAGCAACAAAGAAATAATCTTATAAATGCATTAGAAACACATGCATGAAAGAAAAAAAACATTAAAATACATATCTAAGGGTTCATTTTCCTAACATCACATTATCTGACCTTTTCCGCTTGACTCATACATATACTAGATATTGCAAATAAGGGAAACCATGGGGCCTATGTTTCTTTGGGCCTGGCTTACTTCACTTAATGTAATTTTTTCCAAGTCTTTTCATTTCCTAACAAATGGGGCAATGTCATTCTTTCTGATGGAGGCATAGAATTCCACTGTGTATATATACCACATTTTCTTGATCCATTCATCTACTGAGGGGCATCTGGGTTGGTTCCAGATCTTAGCAATGGTAAATAATGCTGCAATAAACATAGTTGTGCTGGTAGCTTTAGTGTGGTCTTGTTTGTAAACATTTGGGTAAATGCCCAAAAGTGGGATTGCTGGGTCATAGGGGATGTAAATTTGTTCAACCACTTTGGAAAGCAGTATGGAGGTTCCTTAACTACAACTTTTCATATACAGAGTTCTAAGCCAGGGTGTGACTGACAACAGCTATTGAGGCACTTCCTACTAGTTCCCCATCCTCTGAATACTATCAGATGGAATATAGTGCTGCATTTCCCCTCTCCCCTTCCTCCCCCCACACTTGTGCAAGTCGTGCAGTTGAACTCTGGGCCTTCTGCTTAGTTGGTTGGCACTTGAGTACTTGAATCACACTTTCAGTCCTGTTTGTACTAATCATTGGAGACTCAATTTTAACAGACTTTTCTAATTGATCTGGTCTCAACACAAGATCCTCTAGATGGCTCTCAGACTTTTGAGTAGCTAGAATTACAGATGTGAGTCACTGCTTCTAGCTAGATTATATTGTAAGGAGGGAGGTTGGGAGGTTTGTAAGGAACACAGGAGAACAGGGCTTGCAGATGGAGATTCCAGCAATTGGTGTGAGGTGTAGTCCGTGAGGTGAGGTCGACCTCATCTCAGCCTTGCCAATTGCCTCCAAGGTAAGTAATGTTTTGCATTATACAAGAATTGATTCCTTTAAATGAACAAGCTGCAGAAATATCTAAGGTTTCTAAATGAGATGGCCCAGGGCATTGTGCAAAAGCTCACAATGGGGTTTAATGATAAAGCTGTGGTACATGAACACATAAGAATCAAAAACTATCCACGATTCCATGCTTCTCCCATCATATATTTGTACATATATAAAAATTCTGGTCTCAAGCCCAAAGAAACATAGGTCCCATGGTTTCCCTTATTATCAATGACTAGTATATGTCTGAGACAAGCAGAAATGTTCAGAGGAGTTGATGTTAGGCGAACTGAACCCCAAGATAAGGACTCACATATATTTTTTTTCTTGCTATTGTTTTTAACATATGTATAAGATGATTTCTTTGTGGCTTTTTATGTCCCTCCTCCTCGGTATAACCCCTATTTTCACTGTATTTTATGTTGCTATAATTTGTGGAGGGGAAGGGTAAAAACAAATTGTTTAAACAGGGATATGGGTGGACCCATTGCAACAATGAGATGTACAAGATGTTGTGTCGAAAAACGAACTTTACAACTCTGGCGTGGTATGGGGAGAGAGATTGGAAGGGATGGTAAGGGGAAACAAAGGAGGAGGCAACAATGCTTGATAAGAAATGTACTCATGTGGGCTGGGAAAGTGGATCAGTGGTACAGTGCTTGCCTTGCATGCATGAGGCCCTGGGTTTGATTCCTCAGAACCACAGAAGCAGAAAAAAAAAGCTGGAAGTGATGCTGTGGCTCAAGTGGTAGAGTTCTAGCCTTGAGGTGAAGAGCTGAGGGACAGTGCCCAGGCCCAGAGTTCAGGCTCACGACCGGACCGCCCCCCCCAAAAAAAGAAATGTACTCATTACCTTGCTCATGTAATTGTAACCCTTCTGTACCATATTTTCAAAATTAAAAAAAAAAAAATCTGGTTTTAAAGTCTATGAGGAAAATCAATACCAGGATTTCAATAGAATTTATACATTGTTTTATAACTGGAATTTCAATTTTTGCCTGGAATGATAATAATGTCAAATTAAATTATGTCTCTATTTCAGAGGTCCATGCTGATTTCACCAGCAGCCCTGCTCAGAGGAAGGGTGCCGTGATGATGTGTAAACTCATTTTTAAACATGAGTTGAACAGAAACTCAATTTGTTAAAACACAGCCACCCACAAAGCTTTGTAGAAATGACCTGTCAGGATAGACCTCCCCAGTCCACAAAGCTGCAGTATCATGAACTACAAAAATCCAGTGGCAGTGTGGCTAGTGGTAGGAGATCATGATGGACCTAAAGAGGAAAATGTGTACAGTTTTGTTAAGTATATATACGGTTTTGTTTGCTAGCCATGGGGCTTGAACATAGGGCCTGGGCATTGTCTCTGAGCCTCTTTGTGCTGAAAGCTAGTATTATAGTAAGTCCCAACACCACTTCCAGCTTTTTTTGATTAGTTTATTGGAGATGAATCTCATGGACTTCCTTGTCTCGGCTGACTTCAAACTGAAATCCTCAGATTTCAGCCGCCTGAGTAGCTAGGTTTACAGGCATGAACCAGCAGGCTCTGGGTTTTTATATGTATCTTTTAAAACTTGAAATTAAAGCCCAACGGGGCGCTGGTGGCTCACGCCTGTAATCCTAGCTACTCAGGAGGCTGAGATCTGAGGATTGCGGTTCAAAGCCAGCCCGGGCAGGAGAGACTGTGAGACTCCTATCTTCAATAAACCACCAGAAAACAGGAAGTGGCACTGTAGCTCAAGTGGTAGAGCGCTCGCCTTGAGCTGAAGAGCTGAGGGACAGCGCCCAGGCCCAGAGTTCAAGCCCCACGACTGACAAAAAAAAAAAAAAAAAGAAATTAAAGCCCATAAAACGGTGTACATTAAAAGGTGTACAATGCAGTATACTAAATTTGTATTTGTTCCCACTGGATCATCTGTGAACTGAGTTAAAAGCTGTCTTAGATATGAAAGGGAAGGAAAGATTTTCCACAAAGTTAGTTTTTGAAGACATTATTATTCAATAGAATTCCTTCTGAGAAGACACTTGACAAGATCAGATGTTAAGTCAAACCCTCATGGAAGGGTGTAGGAATTGTCTGGGAAAACCAGGCAACAAGATTTGAATTAGGAAGTAGTGTGCTTCCTTCCTCAGCTTACTCAGCTTTATTATCTGATTAAAGGAATGAGTGGGAAGAGGTCAAGTTCTAGGGCCAGTTTATTGGCTTGTTTTGTTCTCTCTCCAAATCCTATAATATCAGAGTGCTGAGTAATAGCTTTTTCCTTTGGAAAGTGTCCACATTATCTCACTCTATCATGAGAAGAGACCTCACTTCTGTGGAGATGAGCTTGCTCTTGGGTCCTTCAGACAGATAGTATGCAGACATCAAAAGTCCAATACTATAAAGGGAACCCAAGATACTCAGTTTTATCAATGATATAAAGGCCATTTCATGGCAATGAATCTGCAAACTGGCTATCATCAAGTCCAATAGTGGAAATAGCAGCCCTGGACAATTGACGATGTAACATGTTAGTTGATCTCCATTCTCTCTTCCATTCTGAATATTTACGACAATGAAGATCTTTGCCTCAAAAAGTTTAAGGAATTTGAGTCATGATACCACAGAAACAAGCAAAAAATCTGTACATAGAAAGTTTGTTTTATGTAATGTCCCTCATAGGCATATGAAGTTAATTTAAATTGAGTAAGTGAAAGGTTAAGTGAAACTGCTTTAAATAATTATTTTTTTGATTCTCCCATATTCCATTAAGAAAAATTATCACTGATAAAAATACATTTACTCAAAGCAGCAGCAATGCAGGTTTGGAGCACATGGGCAGCAAAGATGGCGCTGGGAGGGGGTTGAGTGGGCAGACCCCAATTGATCTTCTGATCAGTGCCTAACCAGCCCGTGAAGGCTCAGGTGAATGATAGGGTGTGACCTTGACAGTGATTGGTTCCTCTTCCTCCCTTACCATACCACCCACCCTTGTTGTCTTTAAAAGGGGCTGCTCTCTGTTAATAAACGAGTTTTTCTACCTGCTGGATTTGGCTCCCCGCTGTGTCTGATTGTCTCCTGGGCTGAAGGAGGCTAGGGAATGGGCGAGCGCCGCACTTACCTTTCCTCGGACCCCGTCCGTCTTTTGTGGGACGGACGAAGACCCAACATCTGGTGCCCAACGTGGGGCCCGAAAGGAAAAGATACCGGCCGAGGCTAAGCGGTCTCTCGGGGTAAGTGAAACCCTAAATATGGATAATGCTATATCACAGAAGAAGGAGGAGGAGGCAACATTAGGCCTAGAAGGAGTACAGGAGGACTTGGGAAGTAAAAAGGAAAAGGAAAAGGTCAAATTCAACAGGGAACGCACTATCTGTGCATGCAGGGGCGGAGGCAGCTACTCAGGTGCCCCGGACGGTCCTAGGCCCCCTCCCTATTCCCCTGATTGGACGGGAGGTACGGCACCCTATGAGACCTGCGAGAGGGACTTGCAAAACCCAGACCCCTACCACATGGAGGGACCAAGGGCTGAGGAAGTAACCTACTCGGAGACCTCCTCTGTAAAGGAAGGGCCACCCAAGAGCCCTGGAAAGGAAGGGCCACCCAAGAGCCCAGACTCTCGGCCACAGGATTCGCTTCCCCAAGTGTATCCGGTCAATGTGGCATCAGGGGCTAACAGGCCCTTGGAATGGTATCCATGGGAAGCTAAGGATCTTAAAGAGCTCCGCAATGCGGTGGCGGAGGATGGCCCAAACTCTCCCTGGGCCCAGACCACTAGTTCTCAGTTTATTAAATGGTGTGCTTTCTTTAAGGAGGAATGCAGAGTGCGAGCAGAGAGTAACTGGCAGGCTCAACCAGCAAAACCTATTACTTATGCCATGCTAGCAGGGAAGGGGGAAGGGTACTCCACCGGCATCCAACAGGCCGCAATACCTGGCCCATACTGTGACCAGGTGAGGCAGGCAGGACTTGCCGCGTGGTACAAACTAGATGATGGGTCAACTGAGTCCTCCATGGCAGAAGTGAGACAAAAACTGGGTAAGCCTCTACCTGATTTCATAGACCGAGTCCAACAGAGCGTTCACCGCAAGCAGCTGACAGGGAACCTCCGAGATCAGTTTGTAAAGCTGCTGGTCTGGGAAGGGATGAATGCAGACCACCGCATGGCCTGCACGGGATTGAGAGAGAGTTCCCTGAGCAGATGGGTGGTGGCCTCACAGGATGTGGGAACGCAACAGCATCAGTCCCAAACACTAGCTTTAGCTTTACAGGCTCAGGCATCTACAATGACTGAGGCCATTACTCAGGCGCTGGCAGCCCAGGGCCAAGGAACCCCAAGGCCATTGGGGAGAGGGACTTGTTTTAAATGGGGGCAGGAGGGGCACTTTAAGAGGGATTGTTTACAACAATCCCCTGCCAACTGGCCCGTGAGCAAACCGCCCCCTATACCCTGCCCCAGGGGCAGGGAGGGATACAAGTTTGATTTAGATGGGAAGTCTTTAAACTTGGGGAGGGGAATCCTCTAGCCCCTTTAACTCAAGGAGGAACCCCCTCTGCTGTGAGGCCCAGGCAGCCTTGTGGCAGGGCGACCCAGGTCCATTGGACCGTCCCCCTGGTGGACGGACTCCGCCTTAAAATGAGTATTCTCATAGGCAGAAAGAGGTTTCACTGCTTAATTGACACCGGGGCAGACCGAACCATACTCAGGGAGGAGGAAGTGCCCTTGGACTGGAAGCTTACACCTGGGCCCCCGATATTGGGGGTAGGGGGCAATTCCCATACCAAAGAAACGGTTGCCCTTATGACATGGACTAGCCCAGATGGAGAACAGGGAAGGATATGCCCTTTAGTGGCAAAGAACCTCACTGCCAATTTACTAGGGCAAGATATGCTAAGACAAATGGATGCCGTGGTCACTACAGACCATCGAGCATCATATGATGATATCCTGGATGGGGAAAAAGCACAAAGGCTTAAACAGGATCTAGAGGGAGTTAAGGAAGGGGATTTTTTTAACTTTCATAATTACAGAGAAGAACATAGGGGACCCGCTCGGGTGCACCCCCAATCCTAAAGGCCACTGTCCCCCAAGTACCTCCCATTAGGTGGAAGCTTGAAAGCCCAATCTGGGTGGAGCAGTGGCCATTGACCAAACCTAAACTTGAAGCCCTCCACCTTCTGGTGGAGGAACAGATAAGCCTCGGGCATATCTGCCCTTCTATAAGTCCTTGGAACACACCCGTATTTGTTATTCAAAAAGCCTCTGGGGCTTGGCGGACGCTCCAAGATCTACGGAAGGTAAATGAAAGGATGGAGCTAGTAGGAACGCCCCTAAGAGGCATGCCCTGGACTCCTGCTATACCTTCAGAATATACTTTGGTTGTGATTGATATTAAAGATTGTTTTTTTTCTATCCCTCTGCATCCAGATGACTGCGAGAAGTTTGCTTTCTCTATACCTTCTCTTAATTTCTCCCAGCCTGATCGGAGGTTTGAATGGACGGTACTGCCACAGGGTATGGCCAATAGCCCTGCCTTCTCCCAACAATACTTGGCCACACTTTTAGGGCCTGTGCTGGGTTCAGATACCTCCCTTGCCTATGCCTACATGGATGATATAATTCTGGGGCACCGAGACCCAAGCTGCCTGGAGGGCCTTCTGGCCCAGGTTCTCGACATACTAAAAAAAGGGGGGTTTACCATAGCCCTTAATAAAATTCAAAAGGTAGCTCCTTTTAAGGTGCTCTGGACCCACCTTACCTTGACTCAGGCCAGCCCCCTTAAGCCTTTGCTGGATATTCCAGCCTCTCTAACCTTAACCCAACTTCAGAGTCTTTTAGGGGAAATCAATTGGCTGTTGCCATGGGTTTCTGTCCCTACAATTACAATATAAGGAAATGCTGGCCATTATGGCCCTTCAGGACATTAAAAACCCCTTTAATTTGTATTCTGGTAGCCTATAAAACAAAAAAGGGGGAGTTAGCCCCCATATACAGTTACAGATAGCTTTGTTTTTAAATTTTTCAAAAGGGGCAACTGAATCCAGATTTCAGAAGCACTGGGGACAACTAAACCCTAAGCCCCAAGTGAAAGTCAGGTGGAAGCACCCCTGACACAACAATGGAGAGGACCTGACCCCCTAGTTACTATGAGCAGGGGATTTGGATTCGTTTTCCCCATAGGGGAGTCCGCTCCCATTTGGATCCCTGCCAGGAACCTTAAGTTTTTACCCATTTCCTCTATACAGGAGGATGCCCAAGAATAAGCTAACCAACAACAACAACAACAACAAAAAAAAAAGGGCCATGGCCGAGGCTTGTGTTTTAAAGACAAAAGCCAGAAAGACAATTATTAACCATCCCCAAGGGCAACCAGCCCTTGAGAAGCTCTTGTGTTCTCTAACAATTGCAGATGGTGATACTCCAGCTGTTGGCTGTCCTGACTCTCCGAATCCTGTGAACGGCCCTATGGAATCTGCATCAACCTCAACGCGTGACCTGGGCAGTGATCAATGCTGGCAATGCAGAAATCGTCAGGAGCACCACAAGAGAAGCTGTCCCTTCGACCTGGTGGCCTGACCTTCATTTTGATCTCCACCCTATGGACTGTTTAATATTTTTGTAGGAGTTAATTATTTTAATGTTACCTGCTTTAATTGTTCTTTTACTAATTGCTTGTATAGCAGCATTGAATCCATACTTAATTGTTAAACAACCACCTTTTGTTATGCTTCCAGCTTAGATTTTGTCCAACCCCACCTCTGGACTCTGAAGTGGCAAAGACTGCTATCCCATCCTTCACTAAGGTTAAAGGACTAGTAGTGACATTTCCTGGCCTGGGAATGCTTTTGCTGATGGTTTTTCTATGCCTTCCTTGCATTATACGTGCACTGCAAAACTCTTATGAGCTTAGCCAGCCAGTTATCAAGCTCCAAATGAATGAATTTCCCCCTTGAGAGGAATCGCAGCCAGAGACGGGTAAGAGGGGGTGTCAGTCTGACCAACCTAAGACAGGGCCTTCAGCTTCGCTCTGAAGAAGGCAGACAAGGCGATCCACCCAACCTAAGACAGGCGGGTTCACTTCTTTAAGCAAAGGGGGGGGGAGATGATGTTGGGAGCAATTGGGAGCTGACAGTAAAGCTCAAAGGTCATCTTGACTCCTGTGCTAGCTTAAAGGCACGTACAAAGAACTGGCTTACTTAAAAGACACCAGGTGCCCAGGAATTACTTGAACTGCTTCGGACATTTCTAACTGTGGTGGGACTGATGTTTATTACTGTGCTAGGTGGGTCTGCCATTAAAACAAAAAAAAAAAGGGGGAATCTGTGGAGCACATGGGCAGCAAAGATGGCGCTGGGAGGGGGTTGAGTGGGCAGACCCCAATTGATCTTCTGATCAGTGCCTAACCAGCCCGTGAAGGCTCAGGTGAATGATAGGGTGTGACCTTGACAGTGATTGGTTCCTCTTCCTCCCTTACCATACCACCCACCCTTGTTGTCTTTAAAAGGGGCTGCTCTCTGTTAATAAACGAGTTTTTCTACCTGCTGGATTTGGCTCCCCACTGTGTCTGATTGTCTCCTGGGCTGAGGGAGGCTAGGGAATGGGCGAGCGCCGCACTTACCTTTCCTCGGACCCCGTCCGTCTTTTGTGGGACGGACGAAGACCCAACATGCAGGTTTCACAGAAGCACAATGTTTCTGTTTCCTATAATATCAGCTGAGCCTTCTGTGGGATCCAGGAGAAAGACATGGCTTTGGGAGGCTGGGAGAAGAAATAGGAGTCAGGATCTGATGAAAACAAGCATCTAAAATCACCTAAAAGTGCAAGAGATGAGGTTTCTACTTAAATATCTGTATCTATCTTTTCTCTTTCTCTAATCCCAGTACTACAAGCCTCAGCCACTGTCAAGATTAGAGACTGGACACATGAGGAGGAAGCAGACTGGAGAGAAGTAAAATTGGTAAGAAAAGCTCTAAGATGCACAGGAGAGGACTCAGGTGGTCTCACAGAAGATGTACAAAGTCACCACAAAAGACAATGGTTTGTGTGTGTGTGTGTGTGTGTGTGTGTGTGTGTGTGTGTAAAAAGTGAGGCTTAAAGTCATGCAACATATCCTGAACTATGATTTAGCAATGAGCGGTATCCAGACATTGATATGAGGTGCTGATAGTCTAGAACAGAATTATGTCCACTGATGAAGGTTTATAATTTCAAAGAAGGCAGTGCCTTCTAGCACCACAAAACTCCAATTAGAGAACCCAGAATAATAATGGGATTATAACATTGTAAACCATAGGTATGTTATTCTGGGGAATAACAGAGATGGGGAGGATGGAGATCCAAGGCTAGTCTAGGCAAAGTGTCAGCAAGCAGACCTTATCTCCACAAATACTTCTGGCTAGGTAGTTTATTCCTGAAATCCCAGCACTGTGGGAGGTATATGTGGGGGAAGAGCAAAGCCCAAAAATTACTTAAAATACTTAAAGCAAGAAGCGGGCAGGAGAGTGGTAGACTGCATGCCTAGCATGTATGACGTTTTGAGTCCAATCAAACGATAGTACTATCAAAACAACCCAACAGATGTAGGATGAGCTCGTTAGCTGGATTCAGATACTAAGGCAAAGAAGCCTCTCTATTAGAAATATTTAGAATTCAGGGAAGCATAGGAGAAGTGTACAGCACAAGTACCATGCAGCTGTACATTATCTATACAGCACTCTTAGCCAACATGCCTGATCACTTGCTGGGTTTCAGTTATTGGCCTCTGATAAGCAGTCATTTATGTCAGAAAGAGCACATGAGTTAATTGAGTCAATTGAGTTAAATCACTGACATTGAAGCCTATGCAGGGCTGTGATCTTCAGTGATAGTACTTGGAAAACTAACCCCAACCCTGATGCAAACACATTGGCTCTGCAAACCTGATTGCATCTGCCATCTTGGTCTATGAAGTAAGTTAAGTCTAGGCCACAATAGAAGACGCTGCCCAGTGCACTGAGATACACCTGCTGTCATCGGCAGTGACTGTTTTCAGGGCACTCTGGACTTTTTTTTATCACCTGGAACTCACCATAAGTTCCAATGATAAGGACCACTTTCGGTATAGAGTACTATAAGCATTTTGCTAGTAAACAACCAAACTACAGAAAACTCATGCTCAGCCTGATGTGCTTTGCTTTGTATAGAACAAAAATAAACAGTCTGTACATTTCTTATTTTCTGGAAGGAGAGACATATGTGCTGGGGACAAAGTACACTGTAACTATGAAACAAGAGGAATAGCATAGGAAAAGAAAGACCCCTCTGTACGGTATTTTCACAATAATAATAAGAAGAAGAAGAAAGCCTTTGTTTCTCTGGAAGTTACAAGCAATGGGTATTTCTGCAGTTTTAACAGCAGGGGGCACTTTTAACTACTTTACAAGTGAGTCCAGTCAGTCTGTTCATTGTTGTTTTTGTTATTGTTGTTGCTGATTTAACTTATTATAGAAACCTAAGTGAGATGGCACAAAATCATCTTAAATGATCTTGGAAACATTAAAAAAACCTCACAAGTGAACAGATTAGTCTAAAAATGTACCAAAAATCAAGCCCTGAACTGCTTGGTCTGGGTGAGTGTAGGTAACACACAGACCTTCCGTAGGTAGCTTTCCTTGTCTGGAACAACCTACTAAAGCTGTGTACAAAGGAAAAGAACCAACACTAGAACTTAAAATTTGGAAATGCCCTGTGCAAGTTGAGATGTATGCAATTCTAGAGGCTTTCTAGCATTGGGGGCTTTTGAACAACAATCTCTTCAACAACAATCTCCCTGACCTTGGCAAGCTGCCTTTTTAGGTACTAGTCAATATGCATGCATAGAAAGCCCCCTTGCTGTGTGCTCTGCAACAACGCTAAGACCACCAGTGTTGTAGGATGATGGGGAAACTCCTCATAGGACAGAATGTGGCCATTGTTATGTTTAGCAAATAATTAACTTGTCAAGCTGGGCACCAGTGCCCATGAATGTAAACCTAGCTATTCAGGAGGCAGAGATCTGAGTATGCCAGTTAAAATTTCGCCTGGGCAAGAAGGGTCTTGAGACACTTATCTCCAAGAAACCACCAGAAAACTGGAAGTGGCACTGTGGCTCAAGTTATAGAGAGCTAGACTTGAGCTGAAGAATGGAAAGACAGCTCCTAGGCCTAGAGTTCAAGTCCCAAGACTGACAAAATAAAGAAAGAAAACAGGAAAAGAAAGAAGGAAGGAAGGAAGGAAGGAAAGAAGAAAGAAAGAAAGAAAAAAAGAAAGAGAAAGAGAGAAAAAAGAAAGAAAGAAAGAAAGGAAGGGAGGAAGGAAGGAAGGAAGAAAGGAAGGAAGGAAATTGAAAGGAAAATACCTGTCACGATGAGAGCTATGGCATAGCTCGAGCCACTGCTGATAAAGACATCCTGACCTGGGAGATGGCTCAAAGACAGAGGCACTGTTAGCTTCTCCTGGTAAGAGTCAAAGCTCCCACTGGAGCCCATACCACTAGAATGGAGCAGATGCCCAGCACAGCCCTAAGTCAGTGTGGCCAGAGTGATTAGCAGCCAAGCTACCAAGTCCCCTTTAATTCCTGCCTCCTAGGCACATTGTGGGCCAGCTCAGTAGGAGGTTTCAGAAGAGCATAAAGAGCCATGAAGCAAAGCAGTCATATAGAAATGCACAGCACATGACTCCCTCCTCTGGGTTTACAGAGTTCTTCTCAGATTATTTTGTGGATAACAAGATGTGGGTGAATCGTCTTGCTTCCTGAAAAATATCTCTGTATAGGTAGGCACTCTTTGCCTCACACTGAAAGGCAACCACTTGTCCAAAGGCTGGTCTCATCTGTGGCCAATAAATTTCCTTTTCCCAGCCATTTCTCCTTTAACAGACATCTGTAGGTTGGCTGATAGCACATCCATGAATGGAGATGCACCTGAGAAGGGTTTGAAATCATAGTGGTCCATGATGTCCTATCACCATTTCTCTCCCACTGTCATTTCAGAATTAGACCAGAAGCTGGTTGCAATCACAGCACATATCAACACAAGACTGTCAATACCAGAACCTTGTCAAAGTCTACTTCAAAGATACCTTTCAGTTTCAATCTATGTCTGACAGAATGCCCACCCCCTACTTTTTTGGTCTAGGATATGTACAGCTATAAACTGGGAGACTTTTAAAGAATGAGATTAGAGAGAATGGGTCTCCTGGACAAGATATTCTATAGGTATGACAAGTTGGAAGGAAAAAAGAACAGCATAAGGAAATACCATTAACAAGGCCAAAGTGGTCAAAAGACACCTCTCCAATGCAAGAAAGTCCTTCTGACAAACCTGTTCTTGTTGGGACATGGCCTGGTATGGTGGTGCCACTTTACACTCTGGTCCCATTAGAGTAACGTACATGTCATGGCTTCTTCCTCCCATGGCCTAGGCTGACTACCAGAGGTCCATCCCCTGTTTCTACCTCTGCTTTCTAAAAGGGTACACACATCAAGGGGCTCTTTTCTTTCCCCCTACAAACATTCTACCTGTGTTCCCTCAGGACGTAACTTCTCAATGCCAATCTGGGTGCTGTTTTTCTATGAGTCCTAATGTATCCTCTCCTGAGCGTAACATTACTTGCCTTTCCTCTCTTTCGTGCTGGGGACTGAACTGAAAGTCTTGTGCATGCCAGGCATATACTCTACCACTGAGCTGTATCTTCACCTCTGAACTTTGCTTATCATGCTTGTCAAGAACTCTATTAAGTATTTGATACAATTACTAAGGTACGTGAAAATAAGGGAGATGCTGCACTTTGCAATTGGACAAAAAAAATCACCTATCTATAGGAATTAATTCAACATTAGCTTGTGTGGCAATGAATGCAAAGCTCTGGCTAGGAGAAAACAAAAGCCATTCCTGAGAAATTCATGGTGATCTACTGGTAAAATTATCAACAGGAGTTTTCTAAGATGTGAGGCATGAGTCATTAATTATGAACCATAACTACTTCTTCAAAATTGTAAAGAAATAAGCCAAAGCCACCAGAAAAGACTCATAAATGGGTACTTAAGAGAAAACAAAAATGTTCTTAGTCAAACACTGGTAGATAGGCTGGGTGGTGCCTCCATCACAGCTTGCCCTCAATCCTTAACCCACTGAGGGATGAAAGTGCCTTGGCCATGCTTGCTTTCAGTTCTGACCCAGCAGCCTTAGAAGATTTGGGGTCATCCGACCTGGTCAGTTCTAGGACTAGAGACCCTGAGGTGTCAACACTTACTCCTTAGGACTCCCAAAATGGAAGCTATTTGCACTTTGATCTGCCCTGGGGAAAGAACAGAAAACAACCTGTTTCTAGTCACAGATCACCCTCTGGGACAGTTTACTTTCTAATGAGTGAGGCCAGCTTGGCTTAAAGATCTCTAGCCCATCCCTTCCCACCCTACCCCAACCTCATGCCTGGTAAAGGAAAGCTTATGGAACTTACCATCTCCCAACTTTACTAGCAGCGAGGGACTTCCACCTCATCCAGTAGTACCTTTTCCTTAGAGCTTTCTATAAGTTGCAGGATTCCCATAGGTCCTGTTTCTGAAGAAAAAGGGACTCTTACAGGTTATTGGTGGCCATGGAAGAATGCTTGGCACAGACAACCTGCCGGGAGCCTCACTGAGGGAAGAGTGAAAGATTCTGGCAAAAAGAATCAGTGACTGATTTGGCTTCCAGTGAAAACAAAAGTCTTCAATCTCTACCTGGCCATTGTAGGTTCTAAGCAATTGAGATTTCTGTCTCACTCATGTAAAGTAAACATACCCAACAGGCTAGATCCATCCATCCCTTATGTCCTTACAACACCCTGTGGGCCTCAGACAGCTTTCACTGTTGGAAAAATGAACATGAGTATTGGTCATTGGGAGAGGCCATGTCTCCCCTCCTCTGTTTGACTTGGAAGTACTGTGTCAAGCAGTTCTTGATACACTATGGGACTGGTCAGCTTCTCAGCCTCTCATTCCCTCAAACAGCTAGAGTCACTTCTGTACTTAAAGTTGCCAGATGCCTTGAGAAACTATCCTGGCAACCAAGAACTTGCACTCACCCTTTGAGTGCTGCTTCATTGCCAACTGAACTCTAAACACAGGGATCAGTGTTCCTGATATTGTTTCTGGAGAATGTGATTGAAATCCCTCTGATGAATAATGAGACAAAAACCTGTGGCTGTCTGAAGGAGAAGTAGCATCTGGATCTAGTTTTCTTTCTCTTCAAACTGCTTTTTGCTACTGGCATACTTTTGGGAGATTGAAAACTATAAAACTGGGCCAAGGAGAAAAAACAACAACATTGGCTCTTTTCATCCTCCTCTTCAAAATAGCAGAAACACCATGATTTTAGTACTCGTCTTGAGCACCAGTCCTATATTGCTAAGATTAAATCCTCCTGGCCAAATTTATATTTCAAATACACTGAAAGAATAAAAAGGATTCTAAAGAAGAATAAGGGCTCAGGGTATAAAATGTATACTTCTTGGGGTTCCGGGAAGATGGCGGAGAAGAAGTTGGAATCTGAACAAGCTCTCCCGTAGAAAGCAGTTTTAGAGTTCCAGTGAACAGTCCTAAGCCAGAGAATCACACCAAGTGTGCCATCACAGGACAGAGAGTTAGACAAGAAAGGGAAAGCCAAGGCAAGAAGACACATCTGAGCGCTTGCCAGCAGCCACCGCGGCGGCGGCGGCGGCAGGGCCTCGGCGGAGACTGCAGCTGGGGCCATACCTGAGCGCTCACACAGAGAGTCTGGGACGAAGGAGCCAGACGCAGCGGGCGAGCGGATTCTATCCAACACCAGCAAGAACTGACAAGGAGCGGACATCTTCATCCTGCAGTTTGCAGACCAGAGACGACCCAGGATCCAAGACTCGGCGTGAGTAGAAGCCCGATGTCCTCACTCCTTCTCAGGGAGCAGAGGAGGGAAGGCCACCCCTCCCCCCCCCAGCACTGGTGATCTCCATCATGGATACCGACAAAGCTCAGAGGAGCTGCCAGCTCCAACTCAGGCCTTGGAATAAAACGAGTCATTTAGCAGGTCACAAGAACTTAACGACGAAGTGACCTCACAGACTCAGCTCCATCCAAGGAAAAGTCACCCAGCTCAGACGCCAGCCATTGGAGTGGCTCTCCTCACTGGGTAACCAGAGCCAGAGGCTGCCCCTCCCTCTAGCAGCCTCAACAATCAATTGAAAAACAGAAACCCTGAGAATGGCTCCAGTCTGGGCACTGTGAGTTTTTTTCACCAAATAGCCCCAGGGAAAAAGCTACTGATTGTTGAAAGGCCTCAACTCTACCCAGAACCTAGCCTCACCACTGCATCCCCCTCTTTTGTGATTCTCAAAGCAGATCACCCTCCCATTAAACTACTCTGGGAACGGGATCTCAAAATCTTGGGTAAAGCAGAGCATTTTTCTGCCTGTTTGAACAAACTGACTTAAGAAACCAACCAAGCCACAGGACCTCAAGCTGACCAGACACTCCAACAAGAGGCTGGTTACAGACAAAAGGGAGATACAGGATTCCTCACACCTCTCCCAAAAAAATAAAAAATAAAAAAATCAAAGAACTTTTTTTTTTTCTTCTTCTTTTCTTTTTTTTTTTTTTTGGTACCTTATATATATAAAAAATTGTTTTTCCTTTTCTAAAAATTTTATTAATCTTTAATTTTTGCCTTTTTTGAAAAAATAATTGTTTTCCAGTTACTATTTTTCCTCTTATAATTTTTATTTTAGGAATAAGTGAATGTGCGGTTTCCTTTATTTTCTTGTCTTCTTTCTATTTTTCTTTCTTTCTTAACTATCTTTTTGTTTTTTGTCTAGCTCTACTGAACTTCTGATCTTGTTTTCTCCCTTTCTTATCCTTTCCACCTTTTCCTCTCTTTTGATCTTATGTGACTTAACTCTTGTCCTGCACATCCTCAGATAAACCCGTTGTTAACTAGTAGACCCTATCCCCCATTGTGTACACACTTAATCCACAAATTTATTATTCAATTCAAAACCTCTGAGACTTAAATTCCTTAGTAGCAGTACTACCTCTTTATACCTATATAATATTTTAAGCATTTTTTTAAGTTGTTCACTTCTCCTCTATGTCCCTTCCCATCTCTTAATATACTTACATTCCTCTCTAAATAGATGGTCTTTTATACTCCATAATAATATTAACTTTTACGTTTCTATTTTTTTCTGGTCTCTTTTCATTTCCCTTTCCCTTTCTTCTTTCTCTCTCTCTCTCTACTTGCATCCTACCCAACCTATTTCCTGCATTGGGATTAGGACACTGTTAACTCTCCCTGTGCCTCCCCACACCAATCTATTCCTATTTTTTACCCACATCTCTCCCTAACCATAATAATTTCTGGTTTTCCAAATTCTTCTCTGTGGTTCGAAGGCCATTAACATATAGTTGTTTGATGTTGAATAGATGTATCTGTTGAACTAGATTGTATCTGTAGACTATTGACTGTACAAATGCAAACTTTGATTGGTGGTTGCCTTAAGATAGTGTTCTAGCACAAAACTGGTGCTATTTTCATCTCAAATGGGCAGAGTAAGCCGTGAAAACACAAGAAAAATGGCAAATCCGGATATCTCAATTCCCAATCTTGATAATCAGGGGTCAGAACAGATAATGAATAATCCAGAGGAGAGTTCCCAAATAGCTCTACAAACACTGCTGGCAAACATGATAAATGAGAAGTTTGACAACTTACAAAGGACTCTGTATGAGCGTGAAAGGGAGAGAGAGGAGGCATCCAAAAAGCTTATACAGGAATATCATAAGCGTGAGGAAGCTCCTCAAAAACTGATACAGGATTTGCTTGAACAACTTGAGAATACTCAAAGAGAAAGGGAGGAATGGCGTGAGCAGGCTGAGAACGCTCAAAGGGAACTGCAGGAATCCCACGAATGGGAAGAGAGAGAACTACAGGAATCCCACGAATGGGAGGAAGCTAATCAAAGAGTAATACAGGAATTGAGAGACCAGGTAGAGAATACACAAAGATCACTAAAGGCATTCATGGAATCCATAAACAAAGAGCTGAAGGATGTCAGGGAGACCACAAAGGGAATGCTGAATGGAACCCAACAGAAGGAATGGGAGTCCAAAGAAACCATAACCAATCAACTAAGTGATTTGAGAACAAACACTGAACACAAAATTAAGCAACTAAAGAAATTCATACAAGACCTAAAACAGAGCTTCAACAAAGAACTTGAAGCCATCAAAGCTGACCAATTAGAAGGTAAAGAGATAAAAAACAAAGTAGAGAGTCTAGGCAGCAGGTTAGACCATGCAGAAGATCGAATCTCAGGGATTGAAGACAGTCTAGATATTATAGAGAAAGAACATACAACCATCCAAGACAAGTCCAAGAAATATGATAGATCTATCCAACACCTGGAAGACACCATCAGAAGGCCTAATCTAAGGATAATGGGTGTAGAGGAACACCTAGAAACAGAAGTTAATGGTCTAGGAAATTTGTTTAACAGGATCCTAGCAGAGAACTTCCCAAACATACAAAAAGATAGGCCTATCCAGATACAAGAAGCTTTTAGAACCTGAAATAGACCAGACCAGAATAGTACATCCCACCGTCACATTATAATCCACACAGGATCAACTCAGACCAAGGAAAAGATCCTTAAAGCTGTCAAGGAGAAAAGGGTAATCACATATAAAGGGAAACCAATTAGAATCACCTCAGATTTCTCAGCAGAGACAATCAAAGCAAGAAGAGCCTGGAATGATGTATGCTATGCCCTAAAAACAAACAACTATCAACCAAGAATACTGTACCCAGCTAAACTCTCCTTCATAACTGAAGGCCAAATAAAAACCTTCCATAGCAAAGAAAAATTGAAACAATACATCTCCACCAAACCAGCCCTACAAAAGATTCTTAAAGATGTCCTACACAGAGAAAACCAACAAGACCGCAATAAAGGCCAAGAAACTGCACCCAAACTGAGAATCCAAGAACCATAGGAAGAACCCAGTTTTCGCAGCCCCCAAGAAGGTGGATAACATGGCAGGAACTCCCAAATAACTCTCAGTCCTATCTCTTAACGTTATCGGACTGAACTCTCCAATTAAGCGACATAGACTGTCTAGTCGGATTAAAAAGCAAGACCCTTCTATCTGCTGCCTGCAGGAGTCACATCTTGCCCGTAAAAACAAACACATTTTCAATGTTAAAGGCTGGAACAAAATCTACCAAGCAAACGGCAACCATAAACAGGCAGGAGTTGCAAACCTAATATCAGATAAAATAGACCTCAAATTAAAATTCGTGAGAAGAGATAATGAAGGTCGCTACATACTAATTAAAGGATCTCTACTTCAGGAGGATATTAAAATTCTAAATATCTATTCGCCAAACAATGGAGCACCCAAATTTATCAAAGAAACACTACTTTCCCTCAAATCCCATATAGATCCAAAGACATTAATTGTTGGGGATTTTAACACACCACTCTCCCCACTCAATAGATCAACTCGGCAAAAACTCAACAGAGAAACCGCAGATCTAAACAGCTGCATAGATCAACTAGACTTAACAGACATCTACCGAACATTTCACCCAGCAGCATCAGAATACACATTTTTCTCAGCAGCACATGGAACGTTTTCTAAAATAGACCACATTTTAGGCCACAAAGCAAACTTGTCTAAATTCAGAAACATTGAAGTTATACCTTGCATCCTCTCTGACCACAAGGGAATAAAATTAGAACTCAACACCAAAAGCCACCAAAGAAAATCCGGCATCACATGGAGGCTGACCAACACAATGCTAAATCATGAGTGGGTCATGGAAGAGATTAGAAAGGAAATTAAAATGTTCACGCTATTCAACAAAAATGAACACACAAATTACCAGCTCCTCTGGGACACAACAAAGGCAGTCCTCAGAGGCAAGTTTATAGCTCTGAGCTCCTACATTAACAAATTGGAGAGATCTGAAACTAACAATTTAATGACGCATCTAAACCTCCTTGAAAAAGAGCAGCAAGGTAAGCCCCAATCCAGTAGACGGAAAGAAATAATCAAAATTAAATCAGAATTAAATGAATTTGAATCCAAATAAACTACAGAAAGAATCAACAAAACAAAGAGTTGGTTCTTCGAAAAACTTAACAAAATTGACAGACCCTTAGCAAATCTTATCAGAAAAAGAAGAGAACACACCCAAATTAATAAACTCAGAGATGAGAATGGAAACATCACCATGGAAACAACCAAGATTCAGAACATTATAAGGGAATACTTCTCAAAACTGTATGCTAATAAGTTTGAGAACTTGACAGAAATGGACCTTTTCCTAGCAAATATCGACATGCCAAAACTAAACCAAGATGAGTTAAACGAACTTAACAGGCCCATATCAAGCACTGAAATAGATACAGCAATAAGAGACCTCCCAGCTAAGAAAAGTCAAGGACCAGATGGTTTTACAGCGGAATTTTACAAGGCCTTCAAAGCAGAGCTCACACCAATTCTCCTCCAACTCTTCAATGAAATTGAAAGAGAAAGCTCACTACCGAACACATTCTATGACGCCATCATAACCCTGATCCCAAAACCAGGCAGAGACTCATCAAAGAAAGAGAACTATAGACCCATTTCTTTGATGAATATTGATGCAAAACTTCTCAACCAAATCTTGGCCAATCAACTTCAACAATTCATCCAAAAAATCATACACCACGATCAAACAGGATTCATTTCAGGGACGCAAAGCTGGTTCAATATACTCAAATCAATTAATATTATTCATCACATCAACAGGAGCAAGAATAAGAACCACATGGTTATCTCAATAGATGCAGAAAAAGCATTCGACAAGATCCAACACCCCTTTATGATGAAGATTTTGGAAAAATTAGGAATCCATGGAACATTCCTCAATACAATAAAGTCTGTATATTACAAACCTACAGCCAGCATTATACTCAATGTTGAAAAACTAAAGCCATTTCCTCTTAACTCAGGAACAAGACAAGGATGCCCACTCTCTCCACTTCTCTTCAATCTAGTATTAGAATGCCTAGCTACAGCAATAAGACAAGATGCAGACATAAAGGGGATCCAAATAGGGAAAGAAGAAATAAAACTCTCCCTCTTTGCAGATGACATGATCTTGTATTTAAGGAACCCCATAGACTCCACTCCCAAATTACTCAAGCTGATTTAAAATTTTGGCAAAATAGCAGGTTAATTATATTAACCCCCAAAAATCAATGGCTTTTCTGTATGCCAACAATGAGAAAAGTGTGTGTGAAATTAGGAAAGCAACTCCATTTGTAATAGCCCCACAATAAATAAAATACCTAGGAATTAACTTAACCAAAGAAGTGAAGGACCTCTATGATGAAAACTTTAAAATCTTGAAAAAGGAAATCATCACAGAACTAAAAAAATGGCAAAGCCTCCCATGCTCCTGGATTGGAAAGATTAACATCGTGAAAATGGCAATAATTCCCAAAGCTATCTACAAATTCAACGCAATACCTATCAAAATTCCACCCTCATTCTTCAAGGAAATAGAAGAGGCAATCCAAAAATTCATATGGAACAATAAAAGACCCCGAACAGCAAAAACGCTCCTCATTGGAAAGAACACTGCTGGAGGAATATCAATACCAAATTCAAACTCTACTATAAAGCCATAGTAATCAAAACAGCTTGCTATTGGCATAAGAACAGACCTCAGGACCAATGGAATAGAATTGAAAACCCAGAAATGAACCTACAGACCGATAGCCATCTAATCTTCGATAAGGGAGCTAAAACAATATAATGGAAGAAAGACAGCCTCTTCAGTAAATGGTGCTGGCAAAATTGGTTAACTACATGTAGAAAACTAAAGCTAGATCCTTATATATCACCCTGCACCAGAATCAACTCCAAATGGATCAAAGACCTTGAAGTCAAAGCAGACACTCTGAAAATATTACAGGATGGAATAGGAGAAACCCTAGGTCTCCTTGGCTCAGGCTGAAATTTTTTGAATAGAGACCCAGAAACACAACAAATCAAAGAAAGGTTGGACAAATGGGATTGCATAAAGTTGCAGAGCTTCTGCAGGGCAAATGACATAGCTAGCAAGATGAATAGAAAGCCCACGTATTGGGAGAAGATCTTTACAAGCCATACAACGGACAAGGGTCTCATATCTAAAATATACTTGGAACTCAAAAAATTAAACCCCCCAACAACAAATCCTCAAAGAAACAACTGCCCAATAAATAAGTGGGCGAAAGACTTAAAGAGAGACTTCTCTGAAGAAGAAAGAAGGATGGCCAGTGGAGACATGAAGAAATGTTCAACATCCCTAGCCACAAAAGAAATGCAAATCAAAATAACATTGAGATATCACCTCACCCCAGTTAGAACGGCAAAAATCAAGAACTCTAACAACAACAGATGCTGGAGGGGATGTGGACAGAAAGGAACCTTACTTCATTGTTGGTGGGAATGTAAACTTGTTCAACCACTTTGGAAAGCAGTATGGAGGTTCCTCAAAAGACTTCACATAGAACTCCCCTATGACCTAGCAATCCCACTTTTGGTCATTTATCCAAATGTTTACAAACAAGACCACACTAAAGCTACCAGCACAACAATGTTTATTGCAGCATTATTTACCATAGCTAAGATATGGAACCAACCCAGATGCCCCTCAGTAGATGAATGGATCAAGAAAATGTGGTATATATACACAATGGAATTCTATGCCTCCATCTGAAAGAATGACATTTCCCCATTTGTTAGGAAATGGAAAGGCTTGGAAAAAATTATATTAAGTGAAGTAAGCCAGGCCCAAAGAAACATAGGTCCCATGGTTTCCCTTATTTGCAATATCTAGTATATGTATGAGTCAAGCGGAAAAGGTCAGATAATGTGATGTCAGGAAAATGAACCCTTAGATATGTATTTTAATGTTTTTTTCTTTCATGCATGTGTTTCTGACACACTTATAAGATTATCTCTTTGTTATTTGTATGTCCCTCCCCCACAGTATAACCCCTGCTTTCACTATATTTGATGTCAGTATAACTTGTGGAGATGGGGAAAAACCAGTTGTTTAAGGATACAGGTGGACCAGTTGCAACAATGAGAAGTACAAGTTGTCATGTCCAAAACGAGCTTTACAACGTTGGTGTGGGGGGGCGGGAAAGGGGGGAAGGAGAAGGATTGGGATTCGGGGGGAGAGGGGAGGCTGGGAAGGGATATGAAGGGTATACCAAAGGAGGAGGCTGCAATGCTTGGTAAGAGATGTACGCATTATCCTGCCCATGTAATTGTAACCCCTCTGTACAGTTTGTTCACAAATAAAATAAAATTAAATTAAAAGAAAATGTATACTTCTTTATTTATATAAATAGGGTTTTTAAACAATAGTATTTAAAAGAAATCTGCATTTTTACATTCACCGTCAGTGAATTCCTGACAGGGAAGGCTGAGCATGATGATACATAGCAAGGTCCCACTGCAGGACAACAGTAGCTCAGGAAAGCACCATTCATTTGAGAAGCAGTAGGCAGGCTCTGGCATTCCTGTTGCACTGCTGGCAATGGGAAGTCTTAGACCTTTTCCTCCACAAGACTTCTTCAAATTCCCCCTGTTCATCAGCAGTGGCATCTTGGCACTGCTGATACTTGGACACCAGGTCGTTGATGTTGCTCTCAGCCTCTGTGAACTCCGTCTCGTCCATGCCCTCGCCCGTGTACCAGTGCAAGAATGCCTTGTGCCGCAACGTGGCACTGAACTGCTCTGAGGTGTGCTTAAAGGGTTCCTGGATGACCGTGTTGTTGCCAATGAATGTGGCCAACATCGTGAGGCCATGCGGGGGGATGTCACACACAGGTGTGAAAGCAGATGTCATACAGGGCCTCGTTGTCGATGCAGAAAGTTTCATCTGCATTTTCCACCAACTGGTGGACAGACAAGATGATATTGTAGGGTTAGGTGAGGATGATAGGGTTAGGTGGATAAAGGCTCAGCCCAGCACTGGGAACTAGAGTGTTTGGATGTTAGGGAGGAGGGGTGCCAGTTAGCCATCTCCTATGGACTATGATGACATACCAAATATGAAGTTGTCTGGTCTGAAACTCTGGCCAAATGGTTCCGATCTCACTGAGTCTAAGGTGCCAGTGTCCAACATCTTGGGCAAGGGATGACCCTGAAGATGTTCATGATTCTATCTGGGAACTCCTCTCAGATCTTGTTGAGAATCAGGGTGCGCATGCCTGACCTGGTGCCACCTCCCAGGGAGTTGGCCAGCTACAAACCCTGGAGACAGCCACACCATTCCACCTCACCATTTCCAGCACTGATTCCAGCAGCTCGGCTCCCTCTGTGTAGTGGCTGTTGGCCCTGTTCTGGCCTATCAGACACAAAGACATGATGAGACACATACTCCAGGAATAATGACTGTGCTATTTGCATTGTGAAGGCTATAGGCTCTTCTGAGCAACTTTTGCTATTATTTTAGATACACTTTGGTGGAATAAAGGAAATGTTTTCTTTTTTGGGGTCCAGTCGTGGGCCTGAACTCTGGACCTGGGCGCTGACCCTCAGTTCTTCAGCTCAAGGCTAGCGCTCTACCACTTAAGTCCTGAAGTCGTTCCCTATTATTGCCAGGCATTTGAAATCGCCATCAGCGCTGAAACCTTGTTGGAAGCTTTCCTTGCTCGCTCGCTGTTCATTCCCTTCAGAGGCTGCTTGCAGACTGGCATTTATCTGTGCTGATTGAGTGGCCAGGGACATGATATGACTGAAATAAGTGGTTTAGGTGAGGATGATATCTAGATGGATAAAGGCTCAGCTCACCACTGGGAACTGGAGTGCCTGGATGTTAGGGAAGAGGGGTGCCTGTTAACCATCTTCCATGGACCATGATGACATACTAAATATGAAGTTTCTGGTCTGAAACTCTATGGTTCCGATCTTACTGAGTCTAAGGTGCCAGGCTCTAGGTCCCCCATGATGGCCCGAGGAACATATTTGTTGGCTGTGGGAACAAGAGTTGACTTAGGCCTATACTTGACAAGGAACTTAGGGGCAGAGCTTATGATTCTAAGTGGCTCTCAGCATTCATTACAGAAATTACAGCATTTCAGAGATGGAAACAGAAAAGATATCTTGAGCATGAACCCCCATGCAAGAGACTTCAGCAACTTTAAGGACGTTGGCAGTTGTCTATTTTCATGAATATTCATTCCTTTGCTTTGGGCATGGTGGCTGAAATCTCAGCTACTCAGGAGGCAAAGATGAGCATCAGGCTTTGAGTCTAATGGGGCAAAAGAATTTTTTGTTCATCATGGGGCTTGAACTCTGGGCCTAGGCACTGTCCCTCAGCTCTTCAGCTCAAGGCTAGCACTCTATCACTTGAGGCACAGTCCCACTTTCAGTTTTCTGAGTTGTTTATTGGAGATAAAGGTCTCAGGGACTTTCCTGCCCAGGCTGGATTTGAACCATGATTCTCATTTCTCAGCCTCCTGAGTAGCTAGGATTACTGGTGTGAGTCACCATTGCCTATCAGCAAGAACCTTTCTCTTTTTTTGTTAATTTTGTTTTTATTGGAAAGGTGCTGTATAGAGGAGTTACAGTTACCAGAGTAAGGAAATGAGAACATTTATTGTCGAGCATTGTTACACACTCCTTTGTTGTTCTCCCACTATCCCTTCCCTTCCCCAATTACCTTTCTCAAGTAAGTAGCTAAGTGCTGAGCACCAGTGCTTCATGCCTATAATCCTAGCTACTCTGAAGTTAGAGATCAGAGGATCGCTGTTCAAAGCCAGTCTGGGCAGGGTAAGTCTGTGAGACTCTTATCTTCAATAAACTAACAGAAAACCAGAAATGGAACTGTGGCTTAAGTGGTAGAGCTGCTTGCCTTGAGATGAAGTGTTGGGGCACAGTGTATAGGCCCAGAGTTTAAGCCCCACTGCCAACAAAACAAACAAACAAACAAAAGAGCCAGGTGTAGCTCTTTCAGCAAGTAGATGTAGGGGGAATTCAAGTATAATGCTTTCCTGGGAAAAATACATAAAATACATATTTCTTGTGTTATAATGTTTCAATAATTGTTATCAAATAGCACATTTCCCTGTATTCAAATACTCAGAGCAACCTTGGACAATTACTTGCAATTTGCCATTTAACCTGATTTGTCAAAAGGGACATCAGTTAAAATGATATAAACATCAGTTTGAGACTGTCCCCTTTCCTAAACAATCACATGAAGAAAACTGGCCATCCTATCCTGCCTGATACACAGGATCTAATAAAGACACAACATAAAATACTGTTCATACGAGTAACACAATCCCACACAATGACTCTTAACCAAGGAACCACAAGATTAAAGTCATATATCTTACTTAAACTATATTAACACAAAATACCAAGGTGAGGACATCCCAAAATGTAGATCCATAAAACTCCAATACATTAAATAGCTTTGTCCTTTTGTTTGCACTTTTTCATTGGTTTATTACACAGGAGAACCAATTATCTATGATTCTGTTTGTATACAATAATGTAGAATGGAAACTCTTTATATAAAATTAAATGAATTTCACATTGACTGTTACAAAAACTGAAAATCTACTCTGTAGACTTCAGTTAGGTTGTTTGTATTAGGAAAGACAATATGAATCATTTAAAAGCAATGTTTACACATTATTATTGGGTTTTTCTACATCACAGCAATGTTTTTTACTTTAAAAACTTTAAAAAGAATTGGTTGTTGGCTAAGTATTCATATTCAAAATACTCAAGACCAGAACTGTTATAGATTTCAGGGTGAGACACTTTATGCTTTGTGATTTGGACTATTCACATATATATTAGTGACTGAACATCCCTCTTTAAAATTTTAAAATTTTCAATTTCAAAATGATTTTTAGAAATTTAATCTGTATTTTAAAGAGGGCAATGCAACTGGGCTCTGGTTCCTGAAGGGTGTAATTCTAGCTACTCAAAAGTCTGAGATCTAAGGATCGCAGATTGAAGCCAGCTGGGGCAGGAAATTCTGGGAGACTCTCCTCTCCAAGAAACTACCTGAAATATTTGGTGCCATGCCACCTCCTGCGGAATCTGCATGAGATATCACTTAGACAAAGACCTTCAAGGAAGCATGCCTGCAGGAAGAGTGTGTTGGTTCAAGGCTTCCCATACACTCGGCTGCACCTTTATATCCTCTACCTTTATTCTTACTTTATTCTTACCTATATTCTTCTTGGCTGTACATTCATTGCCTTTATTCTCGTTTTGGCTATTTTTCTATTGATCCACGAACAAAGCATGTTGTTTCTTTCCAGTCCAATAGAGATAGCTTCTCTAAATAGTAAAGATTAGGACCAAAGATTAAATGTGGGCGATGCCCCAATCAATCTATCGTCTGATGTGATGCTACCTCCAAAACTCCTACAACTTCACAAGTGGTTTTGTGGCTCACGCATAGTAAATATAAAAACAAAATTTCCAGATATGTTAAAACAAGCAGAATTAATGAATTAAACTAAGCTAGAAGGAGTTATCCCAGAAGCTCAGAGAGTTCTAAAAATAGGAACCCCTGATAATAAAAGGAAAAGAAAGATTCCCCCAACAGTTATGATTAAGTTTAGTCCAGCTTACATTATAGGGGATAGATGGTGGTTTCTCACAAAATATAAAGTTAGTGACATCACATTTCCTGAACCGACTGATGAACCATTGCCTTATACAGGAGCTGATAAAGATGTAAGTAGATAGATTAATGTAAAAGACAAAAAGGTATTTTGGAACTCATTAGATTTTGTGCAAAGATTAGGTAGATCTAGACCATTATTGTGTTTATTATTAAAACGATAATAAGATAGTTTAAATTAATAATTAGAAATTTATGTGAACAAATATTGGGATTAAAATTATAGAAAACGGAGAATGTTTGACTCAACCTGGATGTGGTTTTTAGGATAGTTTCAAAGGGACTTAAAAATATATGAAAAAAATAAAAAGAGTACAATATAAGTACAACCCTGTCTTAGGTTTGTTAATTAGTAAACATAAAAAGGCTGAATAGATGACGCATTCTATTTACCTATATGCTTGACTTGTTTCACATCACTTAGCTTAAACAGTTGGTGGGATAGTCATCAATTTTCATGTAATCCATCAATGCTTTGCTTTTCTTAAAAATTGATTACGTGCTTAAATAAACAAAAAAATCTATGTCACAATCTCACACTGTATAAAAATGTTAATTCTCCTCAATAAAGATACACTCAGATTCAACTCTTTTGAGTCTGCGTCTGTTTGTCACTTCGTAGACTCCTTGCCCACCTATACCGAGATCTTTGTCCCACCGGTCCCAGTGTTCCGGCCGAGCTGGTCTTTCACAAGTTGGTACTGGAGATGTGGCTTAAGTGGTAGAACATTAGCCTTTAGCAAAAGAAGCTCATGGTCACTGCCCAGGCCTTGAGCTTAGAAGGACGACTAGCACACAACAAAATGGAATTGAATGGTATTTAAATTATATTTTATCAATTGTTTTAGAATACATATTTAGGCAGTCTCATTTTTAATGATGTAAAACAGGCTCATGCCTGTAATTCTCACTACTCAGGAGGCTGAGGTCGGAGGATCACAGTTCAAAGCCAGCCAGGGCAGGAAAAGACGGTGAGACACTATCTCCAATAAACCACCAGAAAACCAGAAGTGGCGCTGTGGCTTAAGTGGTAGAGCTGCTTGTCTTGAGTTGAAAAGATGAGGGAAAATGCCTATGCCCAGAGTTGAAGCCCCATGACCAAAAAAAAAAAAAAATTCAGGTGTGGCTAGTCAGCAAGTATAGGTAGGGGGAATTCAGGAAAAGGCTTTCCTGAGGAAATTCACAAGAGTATACTCAAAAATTAAAACAAGATATATGGTGGAGTGGCTCAGGTGGATCCAGCACTTGGCTTACAAGATCGAGGCCCCAAATTCGAACTACAATACCACCCTAAGAAAGGCAGGAACTCCTACCTTGTCATTAGTATTCCCCGGGGACCTATTCTGCCACGGTATTGGAAGCCAGAGGGAGACACTCACCAGCTGCCTCATTGTAATACAACTCGACTCTCTGCAGCTGTACGCTACTTTCTCCGTAGTAGTTGCCAGGGCCGTCAATGTTGTGCTCATCGCTTAGATTTCCCAAAACTGAGATGGAAATAGAAGTGTATTATGGCATAGAATGTTAGCTGTCCAAACAATGGATTTTAAAATAACTATAAGAAACCCAAGTCCTGTTGACACAAATATTTTTGTAAAAAAAATTAGATTTTCTAAATTTAAAAAAGCACAAAAATTGATGGTATTTTAGTTTTGTTAATCTCTTTGCTATCTGGCTGAATAGACACCATCTAGGTTCTCCTATGAGTATTCCATCTTATGGGATACCATATTCTGTTTGTATTCTATGATGAGAACCTGGCCTTACATGGACATGAAATTGCCAAAGCAGTAACTTGAAGACTCAGCTAGAAGGGTCTCCAGAACCACAAGGGTCCTCAGAGCATACACCGACAACCACTGATTTAGAAAACACCCAACTTAAGGGAGCATGAAAACTCAGAGAAATTTGCATTAAGGTGGAAGAACTGTTCTCAGTTATCAGTTACTCATCAGTTGACAAAAAGGGAATCCTCTGTATCTGTCAGCTCAAAGACACTGCACTCCTTTCATTCAAACCTGACCAAATATGCATTAGTCTATTCCCAGGAAAGTAAGTACAATGACTTGAGTCTAAGGTAAGACTAAGACATGCAAGGGATTTGAAACCACCCCAGCCTTGCTTAAAAAAACACACCCATCTGGGCCACACAAATTAGGGAAATTGGGGAAGCTATCTGGTGGACTTGATTTCCAGGAAGTTAGGGACTACTATGAAGCCCCACCTACCTCAGCCTAGACATGACCACCACCACCTCCACCCTACAACACCATCCTCTTCCTCCTCATCCCCCTAAATTTGAGACTAGGATCCTAGGCTAGTGCCATGCTCCCCTTTGCGCCAATCTGGCTGCCACAGTGGCCTGCCTGTATGTACACGATCTCCCTCATGGTGTAGGGCTGCAGAGCAGTTGGATGTGTGTCTTCAGCATTGGTGCACACAGAGGCAAACAGGTAGGGCTGGGGAGTAGGAATCTAACACAGCCAACTCAGATCCCCATTTAAAACTGTGGTTGTTACAGGGGCAGAGGTGGTGGGGTGGACTTGGTAGGCAGAGCCAGCAGGTGCTCCAACTCAGTCTCACTACTGCTGGGTAATCAGAGAAAGCTACCAGTTACCACTTAGCTTTGGCATCCAGCTGTCAGCCTCAAATCAATTAGCACAGTTGCCACTCTATTTGGAACCTCTTGTCACACTGCCACCCACCTCCCCACCCTGACTCACAAAAGAAGATGAACCCTGGGATCCAGGAAGCAAGAGAAGGGGCTTCCTCTACACAAGGTACTTGTTCCAGAAGCCTACATTCAATTTTTGATTGGAGGCCCTAGAACTGAAGGGGCACTTTCAGCTGTGATCCCAAGAGCAAGCACAAACTGTTGGATTCCGTGACTGATCCACTTTCCATTCTGGGAAGAGTCAGGGGTTTAGGGCCTTGCCTTCATACTCAGGTTTTCTTTTCTTTTCTCTTAAAAGTAGCTTGCTTTATTACTTAAGCCATAGGTCTACTACAGTCTACTTTTTGTTTCATTTGGCTTCTGCTCCGAGCGTGAGAACTCAACTCCTGTTCTGTGTGTGTGTGTGTGTGTGTGTGTGTGTGTGTTTGGCCGGAGTTAGGCAGGTTGGTGTTAGGGCTTGAAATTAAGGCCTGGTGACTCTTTCTGAGATGTTTACTATTATTGAGATTAGGTGATTACCTAAATTTCTCTTATTTCAGAATATTGTAGAATAGTGATATTTAGTTGAAGTCACAAACATATTTTAACCTTCACAATGCAAATTGTCATTATCATGGTCGATAAAGTTTGTGAATTCTATAAGCTTTGACAATTCAATTCTATAAGCTTTGATAATACAATAATTTCTTCCAGGTGATATTTACATTTCTTTCCTTTTGCTTACTGTAAGATGTTCTGTCTTTCACACTCATTCTTCTCCTCTCTTTCTGAGGTTTTATTGATTTACTTATTTAACTGAAGGGTAGATGGCTCTACTACTTGAGCCACAGCTAAACTTCTGCCTTTTTTTAAGTGGTTAATATGAGGCAAGAATCCCATGGGTAGTCCAGGGCAGTACAGAGAGGCTTGAAATCTGAGGAACAGAGTTCAAAGTCAGCCTGGGAAGGAAAGTCAATGAGACTTTTATCTCCAGTCAACCTAATAGGCGGAAGATAGTAGAGCTGTAGCCATGAGCAAAACGCTTCAAGTTTAAGTCCGTCTATTGAACACACTGAAGAAAGTTTCATGGACTTTTCTGACCAGGATGGATTTGAACCATGATCTACAGATTTCAGTGTCCTTAGAATTCATAATAATAAGTGTGAGTCAACATTTACAAATCTGTAATTACCTCTTCTTTCACCTTTTCAGTTATTTATTATTTCTCTCTTTCTTTTTGGTATTTGTTCTTAGATGCTAGTTCTTATGCTGTTTTTTTTTTTTTTTTCTTTCTCTTGAAACTACCATGCTCTACAACTTTGACCACAGGTGAACTACAGGCTGTTTTTCTTTTTTGTAGCTCTCTTTCTAGGGCTTAAACTCAGGTCACAGTGACTGAGTTTTATTTTTTTAAATTGAGTGGTGGTTGTTATGTCTTGAAATTAAGTCACGATGACTTTCCTTGAGGTTTATTTATTTTTACATTAATAGAAGCTGGTTTCACTACTTGAGCCACAGCTCAACTTTTGCATTTTTTGTGGTTAATAGGAGATTAGAATATCAAGAGCAAGTCAAGAGCATTACAGAGAGGACTGAAATCTGAGAATCATGGCTCAATGCCAGTCTTGGGCAAGAAAGTCAATGAGACAATTATCTCTAATAACCATCAAGAGGTAGGAAGAAGTAGACCTCTAGCCATGAGCAAAACATAGCAAGTTCAAGACCCCATACTGAACACAGTAAAATATGTCTCCTGTACTTTCCTACCTGCGCTGGCTTTGAACCACAATCCTCAGATTTCAGTAATCTGAGCAGGTAGAATTACAGTTTTGATTTAGAAAGCCTTAATATGTTCCTTTTTGCACCTTTTCATTTATTTGGTTGTCCCTTCCCACTTTTTCAAAGTTCATGTCCTTTATTATTAGGTCCTACCCATTTATGCTTAGCATTTATTAAATTAATCATTTTACTGATTTTGTCAGTTGTGGGGCTTGAACTCCGTGCCTAGGCACTGTCCGTCAGGGACACAGCAGGCATACTGCTACTTTCAGACACAGTGCCACTTCTACTTACTTGGAAAAAACAGTCACCAGGGGACTTTTTAAACTAGGCTGGCTTCCAAATGTGACTCACAGATCTAAGCTTCCTGAGTAGCAAGTATTATAGACATGAGCCAGAGGCACCTGGCTTGTTTTTTTTTTTTTTTTTTACATCAATACTACCAGGCTCTACATTTAGGCCACACTACTTCACTTTCGATGAGATTTTTGGCCTTTTGTTTTTTGCTCAAAGCTAGCAGGAACAAAAACTCAACTCCTGAAAGGTTTTTTTTTTTGCAGTGGGGAGGCTTGGATTCAAGGCCTAGTGACTCTCGCTGAGGGTTGTTTTGTTTTGGGTATTTTGTTTTTCATTTCAAAGCTAGCAGGCTCTACTGGTTGAGCCTCAGCTCAACTTCCGCCTCTATTTTTCTTTTAGTGGTTAATAGCAGATAAGAGTCCCATGGGAACCAAAGCACTACACAGTATCCTAAAATCTAAGGATTACAGTTTGAAGCCAGCCTGAGCTGGAAAGTCCATCAGTCTCATCTCCAATGAACCACATGAGACAGGAAGTAGTATTTTTAAACTTGAGTAAAAACCCTTAACTTCAAGCCCATGTCTAGCACACTCAAAAAGAAGTTAGTTGGACTTTCCTGCCCAGGCTGGATTTGAACTCTAATCTTTACATTTCAGCTTGTATTAAAGGTATGAATCTATATTTAAAAAAAACTAATTGGCCCTTTTTTCTTCACATATATTTATTCATTTGTTTGTTCCCTGTCTTGTTTTTAGGGCCTCACCAATCTTGCTGAAGGGTAGCATGCTCTAAAACTTTAGTAACAGTTGCAATTTGGTTCATTTTTTGGCTTTGGTGGTTTGTAGGAGGTAAGTATTGACACTCCCACAGGGTCCTGAATTATATTGATTATGATTCAATGTCAGGGGACAAGGAACATTCATGAGACTCTTATCTCAAATTAACCTCCAAAAGATTGGAAATGGTCAAACAAAAACTTGTACTTCATATCACAGAAAGGAACACACACAGTCATACGCGCACACGCACATTCTCACACACACACACACACACACACACACACACACACACACACACACACACACACACACGCAATGGGATTTCCTCTCCTGGCTGGCTTGGAATAGGAATGCTCAATTTCAGTGTTTTGAGTAGCTAGAATTACAAGTGTGAGCCACCAGTTTCTTGTTAATTTTATCATTTTTAAGACTCTTTGTGCTCTCTTCCACTTTTTAAAAAAATTATTGTGGTTGTCTTAGTGCTAGATCTGTTTTTCACTTAGCTTTATTTTTTACTTTTTTTCTTAGCTTTTTCTTAGCTTTTTTATGTTCAATTTTGCTGCTCTACCACTTCAACAACAGTTCCAATTCTTTTTGCTGATTAGTTGGAGATAAGAGACTCATTGACTTCCTGCCCAAGCTCGCTGTGAACCACAGTCCTCAGATTTGAGGATACTGTGTAGTGCCCTTGGCTTGCTGTGGGACACTTCTGTCCTATTTACCACCAAAAAATAAAGAGAACCTGCTAGCCTTGAATTAAAAAAATACTTGGACGTCTAATTCTGGTACTAATAAATTGTACACACTGCTTGATCTATTCAAAAAAAAACAAAACAAAAAACCAAAAACAACTTATGCGCAGTGACCAGGTAATAAGGATTCCTGACTGATAACCTGAACTCATTTCCCAAAGCCTTTTTTAGATATATATGGTCATTTGTGTCAGCTGAGGAGAGATTAAAGAACAAGGCTTTACAGGCCAGTTGCTCATGACTTGGAAATCAGGATCCATTGGCAAAGCTTTTCAGAGAATGACTAAAAACTCACTCTTCACAATTCCAAATGGTTTTTTCCTCTGTGCAAAGGAAAGAGAGATGAGAAGGAAGAAATATGGGAAACTAAGAACCCTCAAACAAGGTAAGTTATGTTAACTTTATTAGATAAAGTAAAACATAGTTGTACAGTGTGCAATCCAGAAAAGGACATGTCACTTCTGTGTGGATCCAAGTGAATTTAGTTAATTAATCGATGGTAAGGAGTAAAACCCACTATTGTATTTACAGAAAGGAGGTACATGGCAGGCAAGTCAGTTCACTAACCTCAAGGATTTTGAACACAAAGTAGTGAAAGTGTTTGACTCTAGCCGGGCGCTGGTGGCTCACGCCTGTAATCCTAGCTACTCAGGAGGCTGAGATTTGAGAATCGCGGTTCAAAGCCAGCCCAGGCAGGAGAAACCGTGAGAGTCCTATCTCCAATAAACCACCAGAAAACCGGAAGTGGCGCTGTAGCTCAAGTGGTAGAGCGCTCGCCTTGAGCTGAAGAGCTGAGGGACAGCGCCCTTGCCCAGAGTTCAAGCCCCACGACCGACAAAAAAAAAAAAAAAAAAAAGAAAGTGTTTGACTCTGTTTGGTCAACAGGAAGGAACAGAGCTGAGGGGGACTGAGATGTGCAAACGTTCCCCAAGAAAGATCTCACTGACATCAAGTCTTCAGATGCATGCTGGTTGTCAGTGGCTCATGCTTGTAATCCTACTCAGAAGGCTTAGATCTGAGGATTGTGATTTGAAGCCATCTGGGATAAGAAAGTTTGTAATTCTTTTATGTTTTACAACTCAAGAATATTCGTATTGGGAGGAGAAGCTGGAATCTGAACAAGCTCTTGCATAGAAAACAGTTTCAGAGTTCCAGTGAACAGTCCCAAGCCAGAGAATCACACCAAGTGTGCCATCACAGGACAGAGAGTTAGTCAAGAGAGGGGAAGCCAAGCAGACACATCTGAGCACCTGCCAGCAGCTGCTGCTGCTGCGGCAGGGTCGCAGCAGCGACCGCAGCCGCGGCCATACCTGAGCGCTCACACAGAGAGTCCACAACGAAGGAGCCAGACGCAGCGGGCGAGCGGATTCTACTCAACACCAGCAAGAACCGACAAGGAGCGGACAACTTCATCCTGCACTTTGCAGACCAGAGACGACCCAGGATCCAAGACTCGGCGTGAGTAGAAGCCCCACTTCCTCACTCCTTCTCTGGGAGCAGAGGAGGGAAGGCCACCCCTCCCCCCCCCCCAGCACCGGTGATCTCCATCTTGGATACCGACAAAGCTCGGAGGAGCGGCTAGCTCCAGCTCAGGCCTTGGAATAAAACGAGTCATTTAGCAGGTCACAAGAACTTAACGGCGAAGTGACCTCACAGACTCAGTTCCATCCAGGGAAAAGTCACCCAGCTCAGGCGCCAGCCATTGGAGTGGCTCTCCTCACCAGGTAACCAGAGCCAGAGGCTGCCCCTCCCTCTAGCAGCCACCACAATCAATTGAAAAACAGAAACCCTGAGAATGGCTCCAGGCTGGGTGCTGTGAGTTTTTTTCACAAAATAGCCCCAGGGAAAAGTTACTGTTTGTTGAAAGGCCTCAACTCTACCCAGAACCTAGCCTCATCACTGCATCCCCCTCTTTTGTGATTCTCAAAGCAGATCACCCTCCCAGTAAACTAACCTGGGAGGGGGAATCTCAAAATCTTGGGTAAAGCAGAGCATTTTCCTGCCGGTTCGAACAAACTGACTTAAGAAACCAATCAAGCCACAGGACCTCAAGCTGACCAGAGACTCCAACCACACTCTGGTTACAGACAAAAGGGAGATACAGGACTCTTCCCACCCCTCCCCCCCCAAAAAAAAAATCAAAGACCTTTTTTTTTTCTTCTTCTTCTTCTTTTCTTTTTTTCTTTTTTTTGTTTTGTTTTTTTTTCGTTTTTTGTTAACTTATATATATAAAAAAAATTTTTTTGCTGTTCTAAAACTTTTATTAATCTTTAATTTTTGCCTCTGCTGAAAAAATAATTGTTTTCCATTACCTTTTTTTTTTTCTTTTCTCCTCTTATAATTTTTATTTTAGGAATACGTGAATGTGTGTTTTCCTTTCTTTTCTTGTCTTCTTTCTCTTTTTCTTTCTTTTTTAATTATCTTTTTGTTTTTTGTCTAGCTCTACTGAACTTCTGATCTTTTCTTCTCACTTTCCTATCCTTTCAATCTTTTCCTCTTTGTTCTTCTTTATGTGACTTAACTCTTGTCCTGCACATCCTCAGATAAACCCTTAGTTAACCAGTAGACCCTACCCCCCATTGTGTACACACTTAATCCACAAACTTATTACTCAATTCAAAACCTCTGAGACTTAAATTCATTAATAGCAGTACTACCTCTTTATACCTATATAATATTTTAAGCATTTTTTTAAAGTTTTTCACATCTCCTCTATGTCCCTCCCTTTCTCTCAACATATTCATATTCCTCTATAAATAGATGGTCTTTTAATCTCTAAAATAACATTAATTTTTACGTTTCTATTTTTTTTTCTGGTCTCTTTTCATTCCCCTTTCCCTTTCTTCTTTTACTCTCTCTCTCTACTTGCATCCTACCCAACCTATTTCCTGCACTGTGATTAGGACATAGTTAACTCTCCCTGTGCCTCCCCACACCAATCTATTCCTATTTTTTACCCACATCTCTCCCTAACCATAATAATTTCTGGTTTTCCAAATTCTTCTCTGCGGTTCGAAGTCCTTTAACATATAGTTTGATGTCGAATAGATGTATCTGTTGAACTAGATTGTATCTGTAGACTATTGACTGTAGAAATGCAAACTTTGGTTGATGGTTGCCTTAAGATAGTGTTCTAGCACAAAACTGGTGCTATCTTCATCTCAAATGGGCAGAGTAAGCCGGAAAAACACAAGAAAAATGGCAAATTCGGGTATCTCAATTCCCAATCTTGATAATCAGGGGTTAGAACAGATAATGAATAATCCAGAGGAGAGTTCCCAAACAGCTCTACAAACACTGCTGGCAAACATGATAAATGAAAAGTTTGACAATGTACAAAGGACTCTGTATGAGCGTGACAGGGAGAGAGAGGAGGCATCCCAGAAGTTTATACAGGAATATCATAAGCGTGAGGAAGCTACTCAAAAACTGATACAGGATTTGCGTGAACAACTTGAGAATACTCAAAGAGAAAGGGAGGAATGGCGTGAGCAGGCTGAGAACACTCAAAGAGATCTGCAGGAATCCCACGAACGGGAGGAAGCTAATCAAAGAGTAATACAGGAATTGAGAGACCAGGTAGAGAACACACAAAGATTACTAAAGGCATTCATGGAATCCATTAACAAAGAGCTGAAGGAAGTCAGGGAGACCACAAAGGGAATGCTGAATGGAACCCAACAGAAGGAATGGGAGCCCAAAGAAACCATAACCAATCAACTAAGGGATTTGAGGACAAACACTGAACACCAAATTAAGGAAGTAAAGAAATTCATACAAGACCTAAAACAGAGCTTCAACAAAGAACTTGAAGCCATCAAAACTGACCAACTAGAAGGAAAAGAGATAAAAAACAGAGAGTCTTGACAGCAGGTTAGACCATGCAGAAGATCGAATCTCAGGGATTGAAGACAGCCTAGATATTATAGAGAAAGAACATACAACCATCCAAGACAAGTCCAAGAAATATGATAGATCTATCCAACACCTGGAAGACACCATCAGAAGGCCTAATCTAAGGATAATGGGTGTAGAGGAGCACCTAGAACAGAAGTTAATGGTCTAGGAAATTTGTTTAACAGGATCCTAGCAGAGAACTTCCCAAACATGCAAAAAGATAGGCCTGTCCAGATACAAGAAGCCTTTAGAACCCCAAATAGACCAGACCAGAATAGGACATCCCACCGCCACATTATAATCCACACAGGATCAACTCAGAAAAAGGAAAAGATCCTTAAAGCTGTCAGAGAGAAAAGGGTAATCACTTATAAAGGGAAAACAATTAGAATCACCTCAGATTTCTCAGCAGAGACAATCAAAGCAAGAAGAGCCTGGAACGATGTATGCCATGCCCTAAAAACAAACAACTATCAACCAAGAATACTGTACCCAGCTAAACTCTCCTTCATAACTGAAGGCCAAATAAAAACCTTCCATAGCAAAGAAAAATTGAAACAATACATCTCCACCAAACCAGCCCTACAAAAGATTCTTAAAGATGTCCTACACAGAGAAAACCAACAAGACCGCAATAAAGGCCAAGAAACTGCACCCAAATTGAGAATCCAAGAACCATAGGAAGAACCCAGTTTTCGCAGCCCCCAAGAAGGTGGATAACATGGCAGGAACTCCCAAATAACTCTCAGTCCTATCTCTTAACGTTATCGGACTGAACTCTCCAATTAAGCGACATAGACTGTCTAGTTGGATTAAAAAGCAAGACCCTTCTATCTGCTGCCTGCAGGAGTCACATCTTGCCCGTAAAAACAAACACATTTTCAATGTTAAAGGCTGGAACAAAATCTACCAAGCAAACGGACCGCATAAACAGGCAGGAGTTGCAATCCTAATATCAGATAAAATAGAGTTCAAATTAAAATTCGTGAAAAGAGATAAAGAAGGTCACTACATACTAATTAAAGGCTCTCTCCTTCAGGAGGATATTACAATTCTAAATATCTATTCACCAAACAATGGAGCACCCAAATTTATCAAAGAAACACTACTTTCCCTCAAATCCCATATAGATCCAAAGACATTAATTGTTGGGGATTTTAACACACCACTCTCCCCACTAGATAGATCAACTCGGCAAAAACTCAACAGAGAAACCACAGATCTAAACAGCTGCATAGATCAACTAGACTTAACAGACATTTACCGAACATTTCACCCAGAAGCATCAGAATACACGTTTTTCTCAGCAGCACATGGAACGTTTTCTAAAATAGACCACATTTTAGGCCACAAAGCAAACTTGTCTAAATGCAGAAACATTGAAGTTATACCTTGCATTCTCTCTGACCACAAGGGAATAAAATTAGAACTCAACACCAAAAGCCACCAAAGAAAGTCCGGTATCACATGGAGGCTGAACAACACACTGCTGAATCATGAGTGGGTCATGGAAGAGATTAGAAAGGAAATTCAAATGTTCATGCTATTCAACAAAAATGAACACACAAAATACCAGCTCCTCTGGGACACAACAAAGGCAGTACTCAGAGGCAAGTTTATAGCTCTGAGCTCCTACATCAACAAATTGGAGAGATCTGAAACTAGCAATTTAATGACGCATCTAAACCTCCTGGAAAAAGAGCAGCAAGATAAACCCCAATCCAGTAGACGGAAAGAAATAATCAAAATTAAATCAGAATTAAATGAATTAGAATCCAAAAAAACTATAGAAAGAATCAACAAAACAAAGAGTTGGTTCTTCGAAAAACTTAACAAAATTGACAGACCCTTAGCAAATCTTATCAGAAAAAGAAGAGAACACACCCAAATTAATAAACTCAGAGATGAGAATGGAAACATCACCACGGAAACAACCAAGATTCAGAACATTATAAGGGAATACTTCTCAAAACTGTATGCTAATAAGTTTGAGAACTTGACAGAAATGGACCTCTTCCTAGCAAATATTGACATGCCAAAACTAAACCAAGATGAGTTAAACTATCTTAACAGGCCCATATCAAGCATTGAAATAGAAACAGCAATAAGAGACCTCCCAGCTAAGAAAAGTCCAGGACCAGATGGTTTTACAGCGGAATTTTACAAGGCCTTCAAAGCAGAGCTCACACCAATTCTCCTCCAACTCTTCAATGAAATTGAAAGAGAAAGCTCACTACCGAACACATTCTATGAAGCCATCATAACCCTCATCCCAAAACCAGGCAGGGACTCATCAAAGAAAGAGAAATATAGACCCATTTCTTTGATGAACATTGATGCAAAACTTCTCAACAAAATTTTGGCCAACCGACTTCAACAATTCATCCAAAAAATCATACAACACGATCAAACAGGATTCATTTCAGGGATGCAAAGCTGGTTCAATATACGCAAATCAATTAATATTATTCATCACATCAACAGGAGCAAGAATAAGAATCACATGGTTATCTCAATAGACGCAGAAAAAGCATTCGACAAGATCCAACACCCCTTCCTGATGAAGGTTTTGGAAAAATTAGGAATCCATGGAACATTCCTCAATACAATAAAGACTGTATATGACAAACCTACAGCCAGCATTATACTCAATGTTGAAAAACTAAAGCCATTTCCTCTTAACTCAGGAACAAGACAAGGATGCCCACTCTCTCCACTTCTCTTCAATCTAGTATTAGAATGCCTAGCTACAGCAATAAGACAAGATGCAGACATAAAGGGGATCCAAAGAGCGAAAGAAGAAATAAAACTCTCCCTCTTTGCAGATAACATGATCTTGTATTTAAAGAATCCCATAGACTCCACTCCCAAATTACTCAAGCTGATTCAAAACTTTGGCAAAGTAGCAGGTTATAAAATTAACCCCCAAAAATCAATGGCTTTTCTGTATGCCAACAATGAGAAAAGTGTGTGTGAAATTAGGAAAGCAACTCCATTTGTAATAGCCCCACAAAAAATAAAATATCTAGGAATTAACTTAACTAAAGAAGTGAAGGACCTCTATGATGAAAACTTTAAAATCTTGAAAAAGGAAATCAACACAGAACTTAAAAAATGGCAAAACCTCCCATGCTCCTGGATTGGAAAGATTAACATTGTGAAAATGGCAATACTTCCCAAGGCTATCTACAAATTCAACGCAATACCTATCAAAATTCCACCCTCATTCTTCAAGGAAATAGAAGAGGCAATCCAAAAATTCATATGGAACAATAAAAGACCCCGAATAGCAAAAACGCTCCTCAACAGAAAGAACACTGCTGGAGGAATATCAGTACCAAATTTCAAACTCTACTATAAAGCCATAGTAATCAAAACAGCTTGGTATTGGCATAAGAACAGACCTCAGGACCAATGGAATAAAATTGAAAACCCAGAAATGAACCTACAGACCTATAGCCATCTAATCTTCGATAAGGGAGCTAAAACAATAGAATGGAAGACAGACAGCCTCTTCAGTAAATGGTGCTGGCAAAACTGGTTAACTACATGTAGAAAACTAAAGCTAGATCCTTATATATCACCCTGCACCAGAATCAACTCCAAATGGATCAAAGACCTTGAACTCAAAGGAGACATTCTGAAAACATTACAGGATGGAATAGGAGAAACCCTGGGTCTCCTCGGCTCAGGCCGTAATTTTCTGAATAGAGACCCGGAAACACAACAAATCAAAGAAAGGTTGGACAAATGGGATTGTATAAGGTTGCAGAGCTTCTGCAGGGCAAATGACATAGCTAGCAATATCAATAGAAAGCCCACGGATTGGGAGAAGATCTTCACTAGCCATACAATGGACAAGGGTCTCATATCTAAAATATACTTGGAACTCAAAAAATTAAACCACCCAACAACAAATCCTCAAAGAAACAACTGCCCTATAAGTAAGTGGGCGAAAGACCTAAAGAGAAGCTTCTCTGAAGAAGAAAGAAGGATGGCCAATAGACACATGAAGAAATGTTCAACATCCCTAGCCATAAAAGAAATGCAAATCAAAACAACATTGAGATATCACCTCACTCCAGTTAGAACAGCAAAAATCAAGAACTCTAACAACAACAGATGCTGGAGGGGATGTGGACAGAAAGGAACCTTACTTCATTGTTGGTGGGAATGTAAACTTGTTCAACCACTTTGGAAAGCAGTATGGAGGTTCCTCAAAAGACTCCATATAGAGCTCCCCAATGACCCAGCAATCCCACTTTTGGGCATTTACCCAAATGACCACAAACAAGGCCACACTAAAGCTACCAGCACAACTATGTTTATTGCAGCATTATTTACCATAGCTAAGATATGGAACCAACCCAGATGCCCCTCAGTAGATGAATGGATCAAGAAGATGTGGTATATATACACAATGGAATTCTATGCCTCCATCAGAAAGAATGACATTGCCCCATTTGTTAGGAAATGGAAAGGCTTGGAAAAAATCATATTAAGTGAAGTAAGCCAGGCCCAAAGAAACATAGGTCCCATGGTTTCCCTTATTTGCAATATCTAGTATAGGTATGAGTCAAGCGGAAAAAGTCAGAGAATATGATATTAGGAAAACGAACCCTCAAATATGTATTTTAATGTTTTTGTTTCTTTCATGCATGTGTTTCTAACGCATTTATAATATTATTTCTTTGTTGCTTTGTATGTCCCTCCCCCACAGTGTAACCCCCGCTTTCACTATATTTGATGTCAGTATAACATGTGGAGGAGACGGGGACAAACAAGTCGTTTAAGGATTCAGGTGGACCTGTTGCAACAATGAGAAGTATAAAATGTCATGTCAAAACCAGCTTTACAATGTCGGTGGGGGGGGGTATGATTGGATGGGGGGGAGGGGGGAGGCTGGGAAGGGAGGTGAAGGGTAAACAAAGGAGGAGGCTGCAATGCTTGGTAAGAAATGTATGCATTTTCCTGCCCATGTAATTGTAACCCCTCTGTACAGTATGTTCTCAATTAAAATAAAATAAAATTAAAAAAAAAAAAAAGAATATTCGTATTTGTTGCTAATTGCAGCCCAAGGCAGTGCAATGGGATACCAAGCTGAAGAAAATTAGAAAATACACAAACAGGTATAGAGAAAAAGAAAAAAAATCAATCAGGACCCGGAGTCCCAAGGCTCACTGGCACCTGGGCCCCAGGTCACACAAGCAATCATATTTGTTTGAATTCACACTGGGAAGGTTACCATGGATATAAGCAAAAATGAAGCTTCTATATTGCAATCAGAGCCACCACAATGAGTGAGAAACACTGGTTCCCTTTTTGTTTTGAGAAAGGAGAATGCAATCCAGAGAAAATCCAGACATTTGGTCTATTCTATTTAGCTTCCTAGGTTAAGTTGTCAATTCTTTTACCTCCCAGGGTTCAAGGTCTTTGAAGCACTATGGAAGGAGCCAATAGCTTAACCCTCTCCAGAGCTGTTTTTTTTTTAAATTGTGAAAATACCATACAGAGGAGTTACAATTACATTGGCAAGATAGTGAGTACATTTCTTATCAAGCATTGTTGCCTCCTCCTTTGTTTCCCCTTACCATCCCTTCCCCTCTCAACCCCCCTTTCCCCTCCCCCTACCTAAGTTGTAAAGTTCGTTTTTCGAAATAACATCTTATACAATTCATTGTTGTAATGGGTTCACCTGTGACCCTATTTATATATTGATTGATTGATTGATTTTTTTATTGTGAAAATACCGTACAAAGGAGTTACAATTGCATGGGCAAGATAATGAGTACATTTCTTATCAAGCATTGTTGCCTCCTCCTTTGTTTTCCCTTCCCATCTCTTCCCATCTCCCACCCCTCTCCCGTCCCTTCTACACCCGTCCCAAAGTTGTAAAGTTCGTTTTTCGACATACCATGTTGTACATCTCATTGATGCAATGAGTCCACCTGTATCCCTATTTAAACAATTTGTTTTTTCCCTTCCCTTCCACAAATTATACCAATATCAAAGACAGTGAAAACAGGGCTAATATCATGGGGGAGGTACATACAAAGCAACAAAGAAATCATTTTATAAATATGTTGGAAACAATCACAAGAAAGAAAAAAAAACATTTGAATCCTTATCTTGGGGTTCATTTCACCTAACATCAACTTGTCTGACAGTTTCTGTTTGTCTCAGACATATACTAGTTATTTCAAATAAGGGAAACCATGGGACCTATATTACTTTAGGCCTGGCTTACTTCACAGAGCTGTTTTTTAACCTTTCCATGGTCAGCTCTCAGCTTTCTGAGTACTATTGAGGTGGTGTTCCAACCTCTCAAACTTTTTCCAGGTTCAACATCTCAGCTTGAGTCTCTTACATCTATTTACATTAATAGTGTGGTTTACAAACAGTAAAAAAAGAAAAATAATATTAGACATTTAAACAGAAATAACTGACTGCATTCTTTTATCCAGGACAAAAAAATTTAGCACTGCTGCTTTTAGTCACTAATAACACTTTTTTTAGATATAATTTCATCGCTTTCATAAAACCTCCTATATAGTCCTTAGAGTGTCTTTTTGCCTCCCATTTTTATTTATTGCATTTGCATAGTAGCATATCATCCTTAAAATCATTTCATCTCATAATTAAAGTTTATCTTGTAAGTAAATACTTGTGAGACTCCAATAAAATATCAAAAAAGCTGAAAGTGGAGCTGTGGCTTAAGAGCTATAGTACAAGCCTTGAGCAAAAGAGGCTCAGGGGCACTGTACAGGCCCAAAGTCGAATTCCTAGTGTCCACACATACACACACCCCCACCCCAGATCCCACACACAATCAGATGATAATGTCTATCAAGTTCTTCCTTAGGATGATCTTGGTGATGTCAGCAAATGTATCAAGTTTCTATCTCTCTTCCATGCATTTGTTGTAGTAGACAGCAGAGTCGCTGTAGTATAACACGTGTCTAAGACCTGGCATTAGCAAAGGCTGTCATGTAACATATCCAACACAATGTCCAGCTCTCTTGATGGTAGATCTGCACATCTTGGGACTTGATGGGACCCATGTACTCCAACTCGGTTTCCCATCCTCTGTGCCACCTGCTGCAATGATTCATTATCCATACCAAATAAGTTTCATAACCTTTCCCAAATTATCTGAATACTGGATGCCAGAGACCTCACGGAGACACTTTGTGGCTATTCCCCTCCCTGACAGGCCATTTTACCTTCTATGCGCTCCTCACAAATGTGGGCAATGGTCTCTGAGAGACTTCGTGCCTGATCTTGGAGAGATTTAGTTTCATTGTGTCCATAAGCTTTGGGAAATCATGCAGTGAAGGGTCCAGGTTAGGAACATAGCTCCTCCTTCTGGAGGTTTTCCTGTATGTTCTCTTGGCCATTGAACAGAAGTGGGGTCTCTGAAAGGAACTTGTATGGTGTTCTCTGTCTGGCTTGGTCCATATAATATAGAACCACTTTCCCATCCCTTCAATGATTTAGACATGCTCTATGTGATTTGTGCTGCACTGCTCGCAATGCAGTAACAATGTAGAGATCACAACTGGATGTTGTGTGGCTAGCTGTCCATACTTGGACATGAGTTCCCTGACCGGCAGGGCCCATAACTCCATGCTGGGAAAGTGAGAGGAAGATTAACTGGCTTATATCCGTGTAGTCTGAATGACCCCAGGAGGCATTGAGGCCTCCTCTTCATGTCCACGGCCCCTCAGCATATTGATAAAAATGACACACCATGCCCAGTCATCACCAAAATGCTCACCTGGTCCTGGGCATTATCACCACCATCTCACCCACTTCTCGCAAATTCAGTTAAAATGCTGCTGTCCATGAGTAAAGAGCAGAGGACAAGAAAGCAGGTACCCTAGGGAAAGTAAATACTGGACCTCTTCCACGGTGAGAAGACAATGCAACCTGCAACTATAGAATAGCGAAGGAGTTAAGATGGTTGTGCACACAGCCTGTGCAGAAAAAATGCCAGACCTAGTATGCCATGTTCAGAGTTTCAGTCCATAATCATCTATAACAAAGACATCTCAGGTACAGATAAACCAAGTTCATAGTGTCTTTCCTTCTTTTAGTCTGTGCCATTCTGGGGTTTGCACTCAGGAAATGGATACTATCCCTGAAGTTTATGTTTTTTTTCCCCTCAAGGCTACTGCTTTACCAGTGGAGCCACAACTCTACTTCTAGATTTTTTTTTGTACATAATTGGAGATAAAAGTCATACAGGCTTTCCTACCCAAGTTGGCTTCAATCACTGATCCTCAGCCTCATGAATAGCTAGGATTACAGGCTTGACCACTGAGTCTGGCAGCAACCATCTTCCTTTTTTATTTCCTTTTCTTTATTTTTTGTCAGTTATGGGCCGGAATTCTGGGCTTGGGCACTGTCCCTCATCTCTTCAGATCAAGGCTAGTGCTGTACCACTTGAGCCACAGCATGTCTTCCAGCTTTCTTTCATCTTATGTGGTACTGAGGAATTGAATCCAGGGCCTTATGCATGCAAGGCAAGCACTCTACCACTGAGCCACCTTCCCAGCCTCATCTTTCGTTTTCTTAAAAAAATATTAATAGGAATATGATGTTCAGAGGGGTAACAGTTAAGCCAGTGAAATTAAACAGTTGTCAGGTAATGAATACAATTTTGGGAGACAATTACACCCCTTCCCTTGCTCTAAGTTTATCTCTCCCACTGTGGGTTTTTTGTGGTTAATTGGAGATAAGAGTCTTCCAGACTTTGCTGCCCAGGGTGACTTTGAAGTACAATCCTCATCAGTCTGCTGATGAGTTAGGATTAGAAGCTTGAGATTTAAAGACAGGATGACTCTTCTGAAGGTTGTTCTATATTGCCTATAGGGCTGTGGGCCTGAATGGACTTAGGCAGTGAATGCCAGGCAGGTCTCTCATCTGGAAGCATGTGTCCTACTTAAGTCTGACTGGCTCTCAGAACAGATAGGTGATGCTTTCAGAGCAAGAAACAGTGTGTACTAGCTCAACAGAAGTCTTCACTGTATTTGTCTTATTCAACAACTACTGGATTGCTTATATTATCAACACTTTTTCTTTCTAAAAACATATGTATTGTAAGATTGCAGTACCTACAGATTTGTAATGGCCTAGGAATATATGTGTGTTATCAGATTTAACATTCAACCTACATAAGTGTTCCAAATCATGTTTTATTTATCTTAAACTAGTTCTTGAATATTACTCTTTATTAGTAATGATATTATTAATATAAGTATTAAAGTTCTTCAAACATGTTTCTCTTACTAGATGAATCCTTACAGTGACATTGAAAGCATCTTCTGGAGTAGCAATGGAGAAGATACTTGGTGAATACAAAGAATGAGGATGAGAAGTGTGAAAAACAGAACTAAGAGACTTACAAGTGTGACTGGGAAACATCTTCCACAGAGAAGAATCCCAGACTTTTGAAGGTATGTCAGTGTGAGAATAGGTCTTTAACCAGTTCACGTGACCACATGGGTGAGTCTCAATGTTGCCACTTAGATATTATTTTGATTCCTATATGAAAGACTTATGTCCAATGGGCTTTCACAACCCCAGATTTATGAATATTTGCTGTCTTCTTTCCTTCAATATTACTTCATACTTTAGTATTGAGTGCATTTTTTCTTTTAAAACATGAAAACAACACCATCTTTTGGACTGAGGTGTTTCCTGTCTCCCTAAGAATAGCTCTGGTATTTAAGAGTATTCCTGACAGGTTCCAGTGCCTCACTTCTTTAATACTAGCTACTCATGAGGCTGGGATTTGAATATCACAGTCGAAGCCTGCCTTGGTAGGAGAGTCCGTCAGAATCTCATCTCCAATCAACTACCAAAAAAGCCAGAAGTGGATCTGTGGATGAAGTGGTAGAGAAGCAAAACAGGCATAAGGGCAGGCTGCACTCAGCCTGAGCCTGAGCCCCTGCCCAGCCTTCAGGCACACACACACACACACACACACACACACACACACACACACACACACACACGTGTCTTCCTGCCAGGCTTGTCCATGGAGTCCCATAAAATTGTTGGAGACCTCTCTTCAAATGGACTCACCCTTGTATTCACTCCATTAATGTGGAAATTGACTCTCAGTAACCTATATCTATTGATTCAGGTTGTGTATTTTGCATCCCACTTCCTCTGCTTGTTTTCTGAGGTGAGTCTTGTTGCTCAATACGGCTGTCCATACACTTCAAGATGCTGCTTATGGTCTCGGGGCCTGCATTCACACTCCAAATGGAAAAATAAAATATAACCTGAGACACTCTGCTTACTTTGAGGACCATCTATCCAGGCAAGGGCAGCTCCCTATGAATGGCATATTGGAAGCCAGGCTCAGGGTGTTCAAAACAAACAGAAGTGAAGTGTGGAGGGCTTGAGTTGTTCTGAGGAAAAGCAGAGAATGGAGGAAGACAGAGAAACTGGGAAAAGACAACCTACCTTCCCATGTTTCCTTGCAGTTCCTGATCCACAGTATAACCTTTGCTAATTGCTCTGCTGTGTGTGTGTGTGTGTGTGTGTGTGTGTGTGTGTGTGTGTGTTTATGTGTGTCTTTGTGAATGTTTGCATGTGCACAGTGGCTCTGGGCCTTGAATTCAAGGGCTGGGCACTGGGAAGTCAGGATGGGCACTGGGAAATCAGGATGAATGTGAGCAGGTATATCATATGAGTGTGTGGAAGTAACTCCATCAAACCTCTCAGTGTGTGCAACTAGTATATACAGATGAAAGTGAAAAAAATGATTAAACAATGATCAAACAACTCCTTCCTAAGCTATTGAGAGATAACTTTAAAAAGTATCAGAAAGCATTGTTGGTAGGGGATATGAAAACAGCTGTAGTTAAAACTATGGGATTATTCAAGCCAGGTGCTGGTGGCTCATACTTGTACGCCTACTCAGGAAGCTGAGAACTAAGGATCATTATTTGAAACCTTCCTAGGCTGGAAAGTTATGACACTGTATATAAGATATACTACTCAGAAAAAGCTCAAAGTGTTGCTCTGGTGCTCAAGCGGTAGAATGCCCTAAGTTCAAACCACAGGACTGGCAGAAAAAAGAAATAGTCCAAACTTAAGATGTCTAGGGAGTTTTAGACTAAATATCCTATAAAAACAAATTACTATATCTTGGGGCTCATTTGTTGTTGTTGTTGTTGTTTTAGATATGTTATGTAAGTGTTTGGTTTTCTTCGTATATTATTCCCCCTATGGTATATTCCCTTTTGTCACTGTACTTGACTTTCATACCCTGCATCTTGTATATATATTTTTCTAATTTTGGGAGGGGAAGGGAAATAAAAAACGCTAAAACAAGGACACAGGATGACCTGTTGCAACAATGATAGCCATAAGACAGTATGTTGGAAATGAACTTTACAACTTCGGGTCGGGAGGGGAAGATTGCGGGAGGTGGAGGAGATAAGGGATAATGGAAGAAAAACAAGGGAAGGGGTAACAATGCTTGACCAGAAATGTACTCATTGCCTTATTTATGTAACTCTAGCCCCTCTATAGACTCTTTACAATAAAATAAAATTTAAAAAATGAAAAATAACTAGTTATAACTAAAGTATGAAAGAAAAAAAAACCTTTCACCAACTGGCCTGTGGCATCAGTAATTAGAAATACAGTCAATACAAGTAAATTGCAATACCCCTACAGATTCATGCCCATGGCTACTTCACCTTCCTTGTCCCCTTGGGAAAGTCAGGAGAAATCATTACAAGCTTCCTATCCTATGACAGTCTACTCAATACCTGTACCAAGATTGTCATCTGTAGGACATCAGATAGAAAAAGTCAATATTCCTTCCAAAAGGTTTTCAAATGAGCCTCATAAACCATAGCCTCCTACGTCCTGATTTAAATCTTATTTCCCTTCCCAAGCTACAAATACATATAAACTTGTGGAAGGCTCTAGAGAGATGGGCAAAGACTTATAAAACATGTACTATGTTTCACACCTGTAGAAAACTAAAACTAGATCCTTATATAGCACCCTGCAACAGAATCAACTCCAAATGGATCAAAGACCTTGGAGTCAAAGCAGATAGCCTGAAAACAATACAGGAAGGAAGAGGAGAACCTCTAGGTTCCTTGGCACATGCTGAAAGTTTCTTAATAAAGACCCAGAAACACATCAAATCATAGAAAGGTTGGACAAATGGGATTGCATGAAACTGCAGAGCTTCTGCGTGGCAAAGGACATAGCTAGCAAGATCAATAGAAAGCCCAAGTACTGGGAGAAGATCTTCACTAGCCATACAATGGACAAGGGTCTCATATCTAAAATATATTTAGAACTCAAAAACTTAAATTCCCCAAGAACAAATCTTCAAAGAAACAACTGCCCCATAAATAAGTGGGCTAAAGACTTTAAGAGAAAGGTCTCTGAAGAGGAACTAAGAATGGCCAATAGACACATGAAGGAATCCTCAACTTCTCTAGCCATAAAAGAAATGCAAATCAAGACAATGTTGAGATTCCACCTCATCCCAGTTAAAATGGCTATAATCAAGAACTCTAATAATAACAGATGCTGGAGGGGATGTGGTCAAAAAGGAACCTTACTGCACTGTTGGTGGGAGTGTAAACTTGTTCATCCACTTTGGAAAGCAGTATGGATAGTCTTCAAAAGACTCGACATAGAGCTTCCCTATGACCCAACAATCCCACTTTTGGGCATTTACCCAAATGATCACAAACAAGGCTATATTAAAGCTACCAGCACAACTGTTTATTGCAGCATTATTTACCATAGCTAAGATATGGAACCAACCCAGATGTCCCTCAGTAGATGAATGGATCAAGAGAATGTGATATATTTATATATGTATATATATGTATACATACATACATATACACACACACATATATATATACATATATATGTGTGTGTGTGTGTGTGTGTATATATATACATATATATATATATATATATATATATGTATATATATACATATAACAGAATTCTATGCCTCCATCAGAATTACCTCACCCCACTTGTTAGGAAATAGAAAGATTTGGAAAATATTATATTAAGTGAAGTAGGCCAGACCCCAAAAAACGTAGGTCCTATAGTTTCCCTTTTTTGCAATAACTAGTATATGTCTAGACAAGAAGGAAAGATCAAAAGCTATGTACATATGACCATATAGGATGATGTTAAGTGAAATAAACCCCAATACCGGAGTTCCAGTGCTTTTTTCTTCGTTGCTATTGTTTTTAACATATTTATAATGTACTATGTGATTTTTTTTTGTTTCTCTGGTATGTTCTTCCTCCAGGGTATTGCTCCTGTTTTCACTGTATTTGTTTCTGGTGACCTGCGTCTTGTATGTACATAACAAGATACTTAAATAAGGATACAGTTTAACCCATTGTAACAATGAGATGTACAAAATACTGTGTTGTAAACAAACTTTACAACACTGGTGGGGGGTGGGAGGTGTTGGGAAGGTGGGGAGGGAAGGGATGTTTGGGGAAAAGAAAGGAGGTGGTGACAATGCTCGCTAGGAATTGTACTCACTACTTTACTCAAGTAACTGTAAAACTTCTGTACAATATTTTTACACTAAAACATTTTAAAAACAGCTTGAAGAACATACAATATGTTTTAATAAATTGGATGAGGATTCATAAAAGGCATGTTTTGAATTTTCTTTATTTTTAAAATAGAATGAGGGCTGGGAAGGTTGCTTAGGGGTAGAGTGATTGTCTTGCATGCGTGAGGCCCTGAGTTTGATTACTCATCACCACATAAGTAGGAAAAAGCCAGAAGTGCTGCTGTGGGTCAAATGGTAAAGCACTATTCTTCATCTAAAGAGCTGAAGGACAGTGACCAGGCCCAGATTTCAGTGTTCAGGCCCCATGACTGACAAAATGAAAGAAAGAAAGAGGAGTTGAGATAGTGTCCAGGGCCGAAGTTCAAGCCCTGAAAAAGTACCCCCTCACCAAACACAAAATCATACACAAGGCTGGGATTCAGCTTAGCAGCTTACCATGCATGAGTTTTGATCCCTAAAACAAGGAAAGGGAGAGATTGGGTGAGGGAAGAGAGAGGGAGGGAGAAAAGGAGAGGGAGAAATAACTGCATATAGAAAAGAGGGTAGCTCTGCATAATAAATGATATTCATTAGGGTACATGGTCAGGCAAACATTTTCTGTAAAGGAACAAAGTACGTCCAGGCCTTGGGAGCCACATGATATGCCGTAAGTATTACATTCTTCTGTGGCAGTGTGACAGAGGACACAGATAGAATGATTGCATTAAAACTTTACTAACATTCACTGAAATTTGAATTCTATTTTTATTTGAAATATGGCTAGTGTAACTGTGTGTCTGAATTTTTAATTTTATGCAATTTTGCTTACTGTAAGAATTGTCACTTACAGCTTTGTGGCTGGCTACTCAACTGAGTAGAACAAGTCTGGCCTCTAATGAAGTCTTAGAGCACCTCCAAAGTAATCCAGGAATACAAGCAACGGAAGTCACTCATCTTTTTGGTAGTCACAGTAAGAAACAGTAAAACAAGAAAATAAATAACCCTACAATTAAAAACACCAAAGGAGCTTTAAGCAAAATTCAGCAAAATTTATCTAGTATTTAAAGCTTAATCCTCAGATTTCAGCATTCTGAGTAGCTAGGATTACAAATGTGAACTACTCTCATGTATTTGTTAGTTTTTTAAATACCAAGTCATCATTGTCACTTACCTGGCAGGGGAGATACCATGATCACGAAGGTGGTTTTCTCAGGACAAGGCTTATCTATTGCACTCCAGATGTGCTGACACCGCGATTTTCCCAAATGTGGGAAATTCGACTGCATAATTTGTCGTAGTGGGGGACTGTGTTAGTGCTCTTTTCTGGATAGATAGATAGGTAGATGGATGGATAGATAGATAAATAGCATTGTATTTTATACTGCCCTCGTCTCCTTTCCTGCACTCAGCAGTCACTTGGTCCTAAGGATACTGTAAAGGATGAGGTACCTCTAGGCTTACTTTGTAGTTTCTAGGAACTACAAAGAGTAGAGAAATCAGCTACAACTCACCATGAGAAAATAAATGAGGAAGTTGGGTGCAGGTGGCTTACACATGTAATCCTAACTACTCAAGAGGCTGAGATCTGAGGATTGCAGTTCAAAGCCAGCCCAGGTAGGAAAGCTCATGAGATTCTTATCTTCAATTAACCACCAGAAAACCAGAAGTGGGCTCTGGCTCAAGTGGTAGAGCACTTCACTTGAGCTGAAGAGCTCAGGGACAGCACCCAGAGTTCAAGTCCCATGACTTACAAATAGAAAGAAAACAAATGAGTAACCAGAGCCAATGGCTCATACCTGTAATTCTAGCGAGTCAGAAGGCTGAAATCTGAGGATCAAGGTTCAACACGAGCCTAGGAAGGAAAATCTATGAGATTCTTATTTCCAATTAACCACTGAAAACCATAAGTTACAATGTAACTCAAAGCGGTAGAACACTAGCCTTGAGCAAAAAGATCAAGGACAGGATCCAGAAACTGAGTTCAAGCCCCACAACCGACCAAAAAAAAAAAAAAAAAAAGAAAAGAAAAAGGAATGAGAAGCCACCTTAATGAAATAGCTAAGCAAGTACAATATACAGAATAACTCCTCCCTTCCTTCTTTTCTTCCTTCTATTCCTTCACATCCTTTGCCCCTTTCTATCCTAGAACTTAAACTCAGGGCCTCATGCATTTTAGGTAGGTACTCTACTAGATGATCCATACATGTGCTTTTTTTGGCTTTAGTCATTTTTCTTTCTTTCTTTCTTTTTGGAGGGCGGTCCAGTCATGGGGCCTGAACTTTGGGCCTGGGCACTGTCCTTCAGCTCTTCAGCTCAAGGCTAGCATTCTACCATTTGAACCACATCGCCACTTCCGGCTTTTTTCTTTTTACTTATGTGGTGCTGAGGAATCGAACCCAGGCCCTCAGGCATGCAAGACAAGCGCTCTACCACTGAGCTACCTTCCCAGCCCTCATTTTTCTTTTGTTGGTTATGTGACTTGAACTCTGTGCCTGGGTGTTGTCCCAGAGCTCTTCAGCTCAAGGCAAGGGCTCTACTGTTTGAGCCTGTGTAGCTAAGATTACAGGCATGTGCCACCTGTGCCCGGCTTGGCTTAGCCATTTTTGTGGTAGGGTTTTATGTCTGTGATCAGGCCGGTATGGACGACAATCCTTCTTTTTACCTAAGAAGCACAATGCATTGGGTTCAGATGTTGATTGAGATCCAATATTTTTAATGTTTTTCCTGGGCTAACATCAAATCATAATCCTCTCTGTATCAGTGAAGACCCAGCACCAAGCATTACATCCCTGGCTCAAATTTCTGATGACTAAAACATCTGAACAAAGTTTTAATAATTTTAAATGTTGAATTTGGGGACAATGGGTGCTCTTACTTGCCTAATTGCAAATTGCACCAAAAATCCCAAATATTAACTTTTGATTTCCTAGAGTACATTAAATAAGCGTATAAACTTTAAAAAGCAATTAACTACACCGTTATATGTTACAGACTGTGATAGACAATTTGCTCCAGGAAAGTTAGAATGAACTTGTGACTTTAAATGAGCATCATTATTCCACAATACTGTGAAATTTTGGAAATTATGTAATCACTTAATCACAATCAAAAAAAAAAAAGAACCTCGGAAAAGGGAGGGAGGGAGGGGATGGTAGGGGGAAAACTATGGAGGGGGTAACAATGTTCAAGAGGAAGTGTACTCATTACCTCACTCATGTAACTGTAACCCTCTGTATAGTATCTTTACAACAACCAAAAAGCAATTAACTAAAGAAAAAAGCTAAACAGAATACATCTTTACCATTGTAACTTTGGACTTAACACCTTGTCAGTCATTGCTTACATCATAGTTGTTTGTCTGGGCAGTATATTCCATACACGGATCATGCCACCCCCAAGGTTGAGGGTTAAACAGCCTATATCCACAGGAGTGAAAGCCAGGCTCTAGGCAAACACACCAAAGGAAGGCAGGATCCAGCAGCATTGTAGGTGGCAATGTCCCAACATATGACCTGAAGTTTTAGGGCAGCTTAAATAGAGATTTTTCTTTAGGAATAATACTCTATTAAGCCATACCTCTTCTTCTGGGTTTATCACTGCTTAATTGGAGACAAGTCTCATGGACTTTCCTGCTTGGGCTGGCCTGAAATCATGTTCCTCAGATCTCAGCCTCCTAAGCAGCAAGGATTATAGGCATGAGCTACCAATGTTTAAATTCATTATTCCTTTAATAAAAATCAAAATGGCTACAGTATGGTTTAACAGAGACCTTGAATCCTTCTCTGAACCTTATAAATTTTCTGAATAGAAGCAGAATGACAAACTGACATGTGGGAAACAATCTACCATATTAAACCATTTTTCAGAAGAGTATCTGGCTCATCAGTTTGGCTCTTGTCCTAATGGGGACTTTTCTGCAGAAACACAAGCCTTACATCTAAGCCTCCTAAGTAAGATTATAGGCATGAGCCACCTGTCCCTGGCACCATTCACATTTCTGTACAAGTGAATAAAGCTCAGTGATATAGTGTCTACCTCTTTAACCAAAAGCAGGTAAGAAACCAAAATTGAATTTGAAATTCAGTTTAATGTGAGTCTATAATCTTAACAACTGGGTTGTATATTATTTGATCTTTGCACAAGTCTCTTAGTAGATATAGCACACATGTCATGATTTTTCTATTTCAAATGGTCCATGAGAGATTGCTGGGCATGGTATGGTAAGCCTGTAGTTCCATCACTTGGGAGGCTGAAGCAGAAGCAGTATAAGTTCAAGGCCATTTTGGCTATGTAGTGAGATGCCATTTCAGAAGGGCAGAAAGTAAATGGCTCCTGAATATATAAGCCTTGGCAATTACTTTCCCATCTTCTGTGTCTACAAAGAGAAGCCTAAGACTCTCCAAGACCAAACAGAAAACATGACGCAAAGACTAACAACAAAACAACTGGATACCAAATGTGTTGACTCATTCTTGGGCCAATAGTGTCACCCAAAGACACACTTCAACAGTTGGGTCTATGTTCCCTCCTCTTCTCTTCAGAAAGGGTCATTTCAAAATCATCATTCCTAGAAATTAAAAGACATCAGTGATATTAGGATTTCCATTCCAGCATATTTACAAGTCAGTGAACACTTAAGACATCGGCAACTATAAAATTAAGTGACTAGCAAGTGGAACATGGCACCTGAAGACACTAATAGTTCATAGTATATGGTCTGTGAATTAGAACTTATTAAATTTGCTACCATAGCTGCAACAGGTGCAGTAACAGTTGAGGGAGGGCAGCAGCAACCTTGGCTCCAGCCCCTTGACCTCCGGAGTGCATCATGGAACCTAGCAGCCCTTCACAAAGGCCAGGAGAGAAGGGGGCTGCCCAGAATGCTAGGATCATGCCTCTGGTGTAGCATGAGACCATCAACTCACTTCTGCTTCCTGGCTAGATAAGTAGGGGCCGCATGCTGTGTCACCTCACTCCTGTTTCCAGTTTGGGGGAAGGTAAGGGGGTCCCTGTGCCCCTGTCACCTCACTCCTGCTTCTGGTCTGGGTGGGTAGGAGCCGTGTGCCTGCACTACCTCACTCCCACTTCTGGTCTGGGTGAGTGTGGGCTGCATGCCCATTTCACTCTCTCCTGCTTCCACTCTAGATGAGTGGGGGGCGCGTGCATGTGTCATCTCACTCCTGCTTCTGGTCTGTGTGAGTTGGGGAGTAGAAGCCGTGGTGCCTGTGTCACCTCACCACTGCCTCTGGTGTGGGTGGATAGGAGCCATGTCCCTGCATCACCTCACTACTGCTTCCTGGTTGGATAAGTCTGGGCTTGGTGCCCTTGGATCCTCACTCTGGCATCCGGTCTGGGTGAGTGGGGACTGCTTGCCTGTGTCACCTCACTCTGATTCCAGTTTAGGTGAATAGAGGAGTAGGGGCCATGTGCCTGCACCACGTCACTCCTGCTTCCCGTCTGGGTTGGTCTGACTGGCTGTGAGCCAATTACTATTTTCAGATGCTGTTTACCAGCATGGACTGCAGCCCATGCCAGAGGTTAGACTTTTCCAGTTATCATAACAAAGCATGACATTAAGGGATTAGGATGGCACCTTGCTAGGTTTGAGAATGTTGTTATTAAGTTGTGTGTGTGTGCATGTGCACTGGTCTTGGGCCTTGAACTCAGGGCCTGAGGTCTATCCCTGAGGTATTTGGTCAAGGTAGAGCTCTACTTCTTGAGCCACAACTTAACATATGGCATTTTTTTGTGGTTAATTGGGAGTAAAAGTCTCCCAGATTTTCCTGACTGGGCTGGCCTTGAACCACTACCCTCATATCTCAGACTTTTCAGTAGCTAGGATTTACAGGTGTAGGGTGCTTCAGTATTTGCTTGTTTGCCATCCAGAGAGAACTGTGCTTGGCAAGTGTTCTGGAGGAAAAAGAATTGAAATCTTCCAATGAGCAGTGGTGAAAATACTGAGGTATTAGCCCGGTATTGGTGGACCAGGCTTCTAATCCTACCAATTCAGGAATGTGAAATCTGAGGATTGCAGTTAGAAATCAGTGTGTGGAGGACAGAGACTCTTTTTCTCCAACAAACTACCACAAACCTGGAAGTGGCACTGTAGCTAAGTGGTAGAGCACCAACCTTGAGCGAAAATGCACAGGGACAACACTCAGGCCATGAGTTCAAGTCCAATGACCACAAAAACAAAACAAAACAAGAAAATAAATTTGGCTAAAAGTGGACCCCAGCCTATCACCATGCACCAACATCAACTCAAAATGGATTAAAGACCTTAACATTAAACCTGAATCTCTGAAACTACTTCAGGACAGAGTAGGAGAGACACTTGAACTAATAGGCACAGGAAGGAACTTCCTGAACAAAGTCCCAGGGTCACAACAAGTTGGAGAGAGACTCGACAAATGGGACTACCTTAAAATAAAAAGCTTCTGCACAGCTAAATCTATCGCAACTAAGCTAGAAAGACAACCAATGAATTGGGAAAAAATATTTACCAGCAATATATCAGACAAGGGGTTAACATCCTGTATATACAGGGAGCTCAAGAAACTAATCCCTCCCAAACCTAACAAACCAATTACTAAATGGGCAAGGGAACTAAAGAGGGACTTCTCAAATGAAGAAATAAAAATGGCAAAGAAACACATGAGGAAATGTTCATCATCCCTGATGGTGAAGGAAATGCAAATAAAGACAACCCTGAGATACCACCTTACCCCAGTCAGAATATCCCACATCCACAAATCAGCCAACGACAAATGCTGGAGGGGATGTGGAGAAAGAGGAACCCTATTACACTGCTGGTGGGAATGTACACTTATACAACCACTTTGGAAAGCAGTCTGGAGGGTCCTTAGAAAGCTAAAGATTGACCTCTCTTACGACCCAGTCATACCACTTCTAGGCATTTACCCTGAACAAGAGGAACCAATATACAAGGACACGTGCACCTCCATGTTTATTGCAGCACTGTTCACAATAGCTAGGATATGGAAACAACCCAGATGCCCCACCACAGATAAATGGATCCAAAAATTGTGGTATCTATACACAATGGAATATTATGCAGCCATTAGAAATGACAAAATAATGGCATTTGCGGGGAAAGGGATGGAACTAGAAGGAATCATGTTGAGCGAGGTAAGCCAAGAACGAAGAGACAAACGGTACATGGTCTCCCTGATAATTGGATGCTAAATCCAAAATGTTATGTGATACGACAAAACTAACAGGACTTAAGAAACAAAGAACTCCCACTCATCTGGTTGAACCACTACTAAATATCCCCATGCTGCTGATCACATATATGATATATAACATGTGAACACCGTTATATGTTACAGACTGTGATAGACAATTTGCTCCAGGAAAGTTAGAATGAACTTGTGACTTTAAATGAACATGATTATTCCACAATACTGTGAAATTCCGGAAATTATGTAATCACTTAATCACAATAAAAAAAAAAGAATCTTGGGGAAGGTAGGGAGGGAGGGGATGGTAGGGGGAAAACAATGGAGGAGGTAACAATGTTCAAGAGGAAGTGTACTCATTCCCTCACTCATGTAACTGTAACCCTCTGTATAGTATCTTTACAATAAAAAAAAAGAAAATAAATTTGGGTTCTTCAGTAGAAGTTTATCGTTATAAATATCACTTTCCCATTATATTTAGCTCTGTCACAGATGTATGAATCTTAGGGGAATAAGAAACTTAGCTAAAAAATATAGGAAGCATTGGTTTTGTGTGTGTGTGTGTGTGTGTTTATGTGTGTGTGTGTGTGCGTATGTGTGTGTGTGTGTGTGTGTGTGTGTGTGTTTGCCAGTCCTGAGGCTTTAACCACTAGGACATTAATCTCTTGATTGGCTTCCTTCCATCAAGGCTGGTACTCTGCCACTTGGTCCACAGCTCTACTCCTAGATTTTTTAATTGTTAATTGGAGATAACAGTTTTACACACTTTTCTGCTTGTGGTAGCTGATTCTGGAATGTGATTATTTTGAATCATGCTGTAAAAAATGTGTGTGCAGACAGCTCTACTGTAAGGCTGACTTACATTTCTTCAGGTGTATATGTAGGATTTCTTGTGTGGAACTTCCACACTGATTTCTGTTGGGGCTACACGGATTCACTTAATTGCCATCATTGTGTAGGGTATCTTTCCCCACCTCCTTGCAATTATTTGTTTTCTTTTTTAATAGGCATTATGATTAGGCAAACATGAACTTCAACATAGATTTGATTTGCATTTCCTTGATTACTAAAGGTGTTGAATATTTTCATGTATAACTTAGACACCTATATCAGTTTTGGGGAACTATCTAGTCAATTCACTTGCCTATTTATTGATAAGATTATTTGTTCTTAGGGTGTTTCATTTTTTGTCTGTTTATTCTAGATATTAGGATTTCTTCTGTTACTCAAAAGGCAGGAGTTTAGGCTTATTTTACTTAATCTTAACAAAAGAAGCCTTGTGAGTTTCAAATTATTTAAATGATGATTGATTTAAAAATGAGAAGTATGTGGCTCACAGACTAGAGTGCCTGTCAACATGTACAAGTTTGAATTCAGACTACAATGTCTGCAAAAAAAAGAGATAGATTCTATTATTTTAGAACAATAAAAACTAATAAGCTACATTTTCTCAAAATATGTAATTCTAAATATTTCACTATTCTTCGTGGTAAAACTATTGCAAATTTTAGCACAAACTAACAATTTTAGGTTCTATTTTTTCCTTGGTAATCATTCAAGCCAGCAAAACTGAAGAAAATACAAGTTTGGCTAGGTGCTGGTGGCTCATGTCTGTATTCCTATCTACTCAGGAGGCTGAGCCCTGAAGATTGCAGTTCAAAGCCACCCTGGGCAGGAAACTCCATGAAGCTTATCTAAAAATAACCACCAGAAAACTAGAAGTAGTGCTGTGGCTCAAGTGGTAGAGTGCTTTCCGTGAGCTGAATAGCTAAGGGACTGCCCCTAGGCAGTTCAAGGCCCACGACTGACAAAAAACAACAACAACAAAAAACAACTTTGTATAAAGAGTAAGAATCTCCAAGTTTTTATTCAAGATTTTTAATTGTTGTGGCAAATGTTTTCATTGAGCAGAAAATGGACAGATTATATCTGTTATTGTGATAAACTTGCTACTATGTGGTTGCTTTTCTCCCATTTATAATTTCATCCATCTAACATTGTTGAAGATGAAAAATCCATCAAGGACAAGACATACTATTTGGAAAAACTGGTAAGTTGAAATGACTATTACTTTCTAGTTTGGCAAAGAAGCTGTGATTTTCCTTCCCTCCCCAGGATTTGAACAATGAAAAAAAAATTGTGTTGATTTTTCCAAAAAGTAAGGAATGCAGCTCATATTCAAATAATTAGAAGATAATGAAATGAATGTTTAGGATACATAATATGCTTAATTTGGAACCTTTCTCTCAAGAAACTTCCAAGAAACATAGCACACATTGGTTATAGATATTGATATCAAAGAGCCCACTGCAGGGGCTTCATACCTATAATTGGCTACTCAGAAAGATGAGATCTGGGATTGTGATTGGTGCCAGCCTGGAAAAGCAATAACTGCATGCATTGTTGATCATATGTCTCTTCCTCCCATCCTCAATGTGAAGCTGTCTCCCCAGATCACCATCCTTCTGATTCATTGATATTATCATTGGGATTTCTGGTTTTCTCCTTCAGCATGAAATTTGCATGGAGAAGGCCATTCGCAGCTGTATTGACATGTTTCTCCAGTTGCCTACAACAGTGCCTGGTCCTTAGTGCTTAGTAGCCTTGTGTAGAGATGAGCCTGCTCTATTCATGTAATCTCAGAATTCACTCAGGAAAGCTCATCAAGCTGAGGTCTTGTAGTTAATAGTCATTTCTTCTAATTATTTTACTTCCTTGTGTATCTAAGTACACATAAGAGTGAGATCAGGGGCTGACACCTATCCGTTGTGCTGGAAAAAGGCTGTGACATCATAGAAGTTTATTGTGAAGCTGCAGAGAGACCCACCACCAAAGCACCCAAAATGGCCAGTTCCCACATCCACAAATACGTTTAACAGGGGGGTTCCGGGAAGATGGCGGAGGAGAAGCTGGAATCTGAACAAGCTCTCGCATAGAAAGCAGTTTTAGAGTTCCAGTGAACAGTCCTAAGCCAGAGAATCACACCAAGTGTGCCATCACAGGACAGAGAGTGAGACAAGAGAGGGAAAGCCAAGGCAAGAAGACACATCTGAGCGCTTGCCAGCAGCCACCGCGGCGGCTGCGGCGGCAGGGTCGCGGCAGACACCGCAGCTGGGGCCATACCTGAGCGCTCACACAGAGAGTCCGGGAGGAAGGAGCCAGACGCAGCGGGCGAGCGGATTCTATCCAACACCAGCAAGAACTGACAAGGAGCGGACATCTTCATCCTGCAGTTTGCAGACCAGAGACGACCCAGGATCCAAGACTCGGCGTGAGTAGAAGCCCGATGTCCTCACTCCTTCTCAGGGAGCAGAGGAGGGAAGGCCACCCCTCCCCCCCAACACCGGTGACCTCCATGTTGGATACAGACAAAGCTCGGAGGAGCTACCAGCTCCAACTCAGGCCTTGGAATAAAATGAGTCATTTAGCAGGTCACAAGAACTTAACGGCGAAGTGACCTCACAGACTCAGCTCCATCCAGGGAAAAGTCACCCAGCTCAGACGCCAGCCATTGGAGTGGCTCTCCTCACTGGGTAACCAGAGCCAGAGGCTGCCCCTCCCTCTAGCAGCCTCAACAATCAATTGAAAAACAGAAACCCTGAGAATGGCTTCAGGCTGGGCTCTGTGAGTTTTTTCACAAAATAGCCCCAGGGAAAAGCTACTGATTGTTGAAAGGCCTCAACTCTACCCAGAACCTAGCCTCACCACTGCATCCCCCTCTTTTGTGATTCTCAAAGCAGATCACCCTCCCATTAAACTAATCTGGGAGGGGGATCTCAAAATCTTGGGTAAAGCAGAGCATTTTTCTGCCTGTTTGAACAAACTGAATTAAGAAACCAATCAAGCCACAGGACCTCAAGCTGACCAGAGACTCCAACAAGAGGCTGGTTACAGACAAAAGGGAGATACAGGATACTTCCCACCCCTCCAAAAAAATCAAAAAAAAAATCAAAGAACTTTTTTTTCTTCTTCTTCTTCTTTTCTTTTTTTTTTTTCTTTGCTTTTTGGTACCTTATATATATAAAAAATTGTTTTTCCTTTTCTAAAAATTTTATTAATCTTTAATTTTTGCCTTTTTTGAAAAAATAATTGTTTTTCAGTAACTTTTTCTTTCCTCTTATAATTTTTATTTTAGGAATACGTGAATGTGCGTTTTCCTTTCTTTTCTTGTCTTCTTTCTATTTTTCTTTCTTTCTTAACTATCTTTTTGTTTTTTGTCTAGCTCTACTGAACTTCTGATCTTGTTTTCTCCCTTTCTTATCCTTTCCACCTTTTCCTCTCTTTTGACCTTCTTTATGTGACTCAACTCTTGTCCTGCACATCCTCAGATAAACCCGTAGTTAACTAGTAGTCCCTATACCCCGTAGTGTACACACTTAATCCACAAATTTATTACTCAATTCAAAACCTCTGAGACTTAAATTCCTTAATAGCAGTACTACCTCTTTATACCTATATAATATTTTAAGCATTTTTTTCAGTTTTTCACTTCTCTTCTATGTCCCTTCCCTTCTCTTAATATACTCACATTCCTCTCTAAATAGATGGTATTTTATACTCCATAATAATATTAACTTTTACGTTTCTATTTTTTTCTAGTCTCTTTTCATTTCCCTTTCCCTTTCTTCTTTCTCTCTCTCTCTCTATTTGCATCCTACCCAACCTATTTCCTGCATTGGGATTAGGACACTGTTAACTCTCCCTGTGCCTCCCCACACCAATCTATTCCTATTTTTTACCCACATCTCTCCCTAACCATAATAATTTCTGGTTTTCCAAATTCTTCTCTGTGGTTCGAAGGCCATTAACATATAGTTGTTTGATGTTGAATAGATGTATCTGTTGAACTAGATTGTATCTGTAGACTATTGACTGTACAAATGCAAATTTTGATTGGTGGTTGCCTTAAGATAGTGTTCTAGCACAAAACTGGTGCTATTTTCATCTCAAATGGGCAGAGTAAGTCGGAAAAACACAAGAAAAATGGCAAATCTGGATATCTCAATTCCCACTCTTGATAATCAGGGGTCAGAACAGATAATGAATAATCCAGAGGAGAGTTCCCAAATAGCTCTACAAACACTGCTGGCAAACATGATAAATGAGAAGTTTGACAACTTACAAAGGACTCTGTATGAGCATGAAAGGGAGAGAGAGGAGCCATCCCAAAAGCTTATGCAGGAATATCATAAGCGTGAGGAAGCTCCTCAAAAACTGATACAGGATTTGCGTGAACAACTTGAGAATACTCAAAGAGAAAGGGAGGAATGGCGTGAGCAGGCTGAGAACACTCAAAGAGAACTGCAGGAATCCCACGAACGGGAGGAGAGAGAACTACAGGAATCCCACGAACGGGAGGAAGCTAATCAAAGAGTAATACAAAAATTGAGAGACCAGGTAGAGAATACACAAAGATCACTAAAGGCATTCATGGAATCCATAAACAAAGAGCTGAAGGAAGTCAGGGAGACCACAAAGGGAATGCTGAATGGAACCCAACAGAAGGAATGGGAGTCCAAATAAACCATAACCAATCAACTAAGTGATTTGAGAACAAACACTGAACACCAAATTAAGCAAGTAAAGAAATTCATACAAGACCTAAAACAGAGCTTCAACAAAGAACTTGAAGCCATCAAAGCTGACCAATTAGAAGGAAAAGAGATAAAAAAACAAAGTAGAGAGCCTTGACAGCAGGTTAGACCATGCAGAAGATCGAATCTCAGGGATTGAAGACAGCCTAGATATTATAGAGAAAGAACATACAACCATCCAAGACAAGTCCAAGAAATATGATAGATCTATCCAATACGTGGAAGACACCATCAGAAGGCCTAATCTAAGGATAATGGGTGTAGAGGAACACCTAGAAACAGAAGTTAATGGTCTAGGAAATTTGTTTAACAGGATCCTAGCAGAGAACTTCCCAAACATACAAAAAGATAAGCCTATCCAGACACAAGAAGCAGATACATTTTCAATTTTAAAGGCTGGAACAAAATCTACCAAGCAAACGGCCCCCATAAACAGGCAGGAGTTGCAATCCTAATATCAGATAAAATAGACTTCAAATTAAAATTCGTGAGAAGAGATAAAGAAGGTCGCTACATATTAATTAAAGGATCTCTACTTCAGGAGGATATTACAATTCTAAATATCTATTCGCCAAACAATGGAGCACCCAAATTTATCAAAGAAACACTACTTTCCCTCAAATCCCATATAGATCCAAAGACATTAATTGTTGGGGATTTTAACACACCACTCTCCCTACTAGATAGATCAACTCGGCAAAAACTCAACAGAGAAACCGCAGATCTAAACAGCTGCATAGATCAACTAGACTTAACAGACATCTACCGAACATTTCACCCAGCAGCATCAAAATACACATTTTTCTCAGCAGCACATGGAACGTTTTCTAAAATAGACCACATTTTAGGCCACAAAGCAAACTTGTCTAAATTCAGAAACGTTGAAGTTATACCTTGCATCCTCTCTGACCACAAGGGAATAAAATTAGAACTCAACACCAAAAGCCACCAAAGAAAGTCCGGCATCACATGGAGGCTGAACAACACACTGCTGAATCATGAGTGGGTCATGGAAGATATTAGAATGGAAATTAAAATGTTCATGCTATTCAACAAAAATGAACACACAAATTACCAGCTCCTCTGGGACACAACAAAGGCAGTACTCAGAGGCAAGTTTATAGTTCTGAGCTCCTACATTAACAAATTGGAGAAATCTGAAACTAACAATTTAATGACACATCTAAATCTCCTTGAAAAAGAGCAGCAAGATAAACCCCAATCCAATAGACGGAAAGAAATAATCAAAATTAAATCAGAATTAAATGAATTTGAATCCAAAAAAATTATAGAAAGAACCAACAAAACTAAGAGTTGGTTCTTCGAAAAACTTAACAAAATTGACAGACCCTTAGCAAATCTTATCAGAAAAAGAAGAGAACACACCCAAATTAATAAACTCAGAGATGAGAATGGAAACATCACCAGGGAAACAACCAAGATTCAGAACATTATAAGGGAATACTTCTCAAAACTCTATGCTAATAAGTTTGAGAACTTTACAGAAATGGATCTTTTCCTAGCAAATATTGACATGCCAAAACTAAACCAAGATGAGTTAAACGATCTTAACAGGCCCATATCAAGCACTGAAATAGAAACAGCAATAAGAGACCTCCCAGCTAAGAAAAGTCCAGGACCAGATGGCTTTACAGCGGAATTTTACAAGGCCTTCAAAGCAGAGCTCACACCAATTCTCCTCCAACTCTTCAATGAAATTGAAAGAGAAACCTCACTACCGAACACATTCTATGAAGCCATCATAACCCTCATCTCAAAACCAGGCAGGGACTCATCAAAGAAAGAGAACTATAGACCCGTTTCTTTGATGAATATTGATGTAAAACTTCTCAACAAAATTTTGGCCAATCGACTTCAACAATTCATCCAAAACATCATACACCACGATCAAACAGGATTCATTTCAGGGATGAAAAGCTGGTTCAATATACTCAAATCAATTAATATTATTCATCACATCAACAGGAGCAAGAATAAGAACCACATGGTTATCTCAATAGATGCAGAAAAAGCATTCGACAAGATCCAACACCCCTTCCTGATGAAGGTTTTGGAAAAATTAGGAATCCATGGAACATTCCTCAATACAATAAAGGCTGTATATGACAAACCTACAGCCAGCATTATACTCAGTGTTGAAAAACTAAAGCCATTTCCTCTTAACTCAGGAACAAGACAAGGATGCCCACTCTCTCCACTTCTCTTCAATCTTGTATTAGAATGCCTAGCTACAGCAGTAAGACAAGATGTAGACATAAAGGGGATCCAAATAGGGAAAGAAGAAATAAAACTCTCCTTCTTTGCAGATGACATGATCTTGTATTTAAAGTACCCCATAGACTCCACTCCCAAATTACTCAAGCTGATTCAAAACTTTGGCAAAGTAGCAGGTTATAAAATTAACCCCCCCAAATCAATGGCTTTTCTGTATGCCAACAATGAGAAAAGTGTGTCTGAAATTAGGAAAGCAACTCCATTTGTAATAGCCCCACAAAAAATAAAATACCTAGGAATTAACTTAACCAAAGAAGTGAAGGACCTCTATGATGAAAACTTTAAAATCTTGAAAAAGGAAATCAACACTGAACTAAAAAAATGTCAAAGCCTCCCATGCTCCTGGGTTGGAAAGATTAACATCGTGTAAAGGGCAATACTTCACAAGGCTATCTACAAATTCAACACAATACCTATCAAAATTCCAAACTCATTCTTCAAGGAAATAGAAGAGGCAATCCAAAAATTCATATGGAACAATAAAAGACCCCGAATAGCAAAAACGCTCCTCAATGGAAATAACACTGCTGGGGGAATATCAATACCAAATTTCAAACTCTACTACAAAGCCAGAGTAATCAAAACAGCTTGGTACTGGCACAAGAGCAAACCTCAGGACTAATGGAATAGAATTGAAAACCCAGAAATGAACCTACAGACCTATAGGGATCTAATCTTCGATAAGGGAGCTAAAACAATAGAATGGAAGAAAGACAGCCTCTTCAGTAAATGGTGCTGGCAAAATTGGTTAACTACTTGTAGAAAACTAAAGCTGGATCCTTATATATCACCCTGCACCAGAATCAACTCCAAATGGATCAAAGACCTTGAAGTCAAAGCAGACACTCTGAAAACATTACAGTATGGAATAGGAGAAACCCTAGGTCTCCTTGGCTCAGGCCGTAATTTTTTGAATAGAGACTCGGAAACACAACAAATCAAAGAAAGGTTGGACAAATGGGATTGCATAAAGTTGCAGAGCTTCTGGAGGGCCAATGACATAGCTAGCAAGATCAATAGAAAGCCCACGGATTGGGAGAAGATCTTCACTAGCCATACAACGGACAAGGGTCTCATATCTAAAATATACTTGGAACTCAAAAAATTAAACCACCCAACAACAAATCCTCAAAGAAACAACTGCCCAATAAGTAAGTGGGCGAAAGACGTAAAGAGAAGTGTCTCTGAAGAAGAAAGAAGGATGGCCAATAGACACATGAAGAAATGTTCAACATCCCTAGCCATAAAAGAAATGCAAATCAAAACAACATTGAGATATCACCTCACCCCAGTTAGAACGGCAAAAATCAAGAACTCTAACAACAACAGATGCTGGAGGGGATGTGGACAGAAAGGAACCTTACTTCATTGTTGGTGGGAATGTAAACTTGTTCAACCACTTTGGAAAGCAGTATGGAGGTTCCTCAAAAGACTTCACATAGAACTCTCCTATGACCCATCAATCCCACTTTTGGGCATTTACCCAAATGTTTACAAACAAGACCACACTAAAGCTACCAGCACAACTATGTTTATTGCAGCATTTTTTACCATAGCTAAGATATGGAACCAACCCAGATGCCCCTCAGTAGATGAATGGATCAAGAAAATGTGGTATATATACACAATGGAATTCTATGCCTCCATCAGAAAGAATGACATTGCCCCATTTGTTAGGAAATGGAAAAACTTGGAAAAAATTATATTAAGTGAAGTAAGCCAGGCCCAAAGAAACATAGGTCCCATGGTTTCCCTTATTTGCAATATCTAGTATATGTATGAGTCAAGCGGAAAAAGTCAGATAATGTGATGTCAGGAAAATGAACCCTTAGATATGTATTTTAATGTTTTTTTCTTTCATGCATGTGTTTCTAACGCATTTATAAGATTATGTCTTTGTTGCTTTGTATGTCCCTCCCCCACAGTATAACCCCTGCTTTCACTATATTTGATGTCAGTATAACTTGTGGAGGAGATGGGAAAAAACCAGTTGTTTAAGGATACAGGTGGACCTGTTGCAACAATGAGAAGTACAAGTTGTCATGTCCAAAACGAGCTTTACAACGTCGGTGCGGGGCGGGGGGAAGGGGGGGAAGGAGAAGGATTGGCATTGGGGGAGAGGGGGGAGGCTGGAAAGGGATCTGAAGGGTAAACCAAAGGAAGAGGCTGCAATGCTTGGTAAGAAATGTACGCAATATCCTGCCCATGTAATTTTAACCCCTCTGTACAGTATGTCCAAAAATAAAATAAAATTAAATTAAAAAAAAAACAAATACATTTAACAAACCATCATTCACTCTCTGCTGGGTTCAGACTCATTATTTTCCTTTCCTATTTAAATTAAAGAAAAATTCAAGACATTCCTTTTTTGATTTATCACTGAATTATTGAAATGTCTCTCCAAACAACAAAATTAAAGAATGCCATTTAGTGGAATGTAAATATACGGCATGAAAAAAAACAAGCATAAAAGTTCCTAGGGAAAACATCAAAAGGGGCAGCTGCTACAAAAGTTGGTTTTTAAAACCAGGACTGGTGTCTCACACCAATAATCCTAGTATAATATAAGCTAATGAAAGGTTTTTTTTGTGTGCCAGTCCAAGATCCTGAACTTGAGACCTTGGCTCTGAGTTTTTTGCTCCAGTCTAGCAAGTTACTACTTCAGTCATATCTTCATTTCTAGTATATTTGGTAGTGTAGTGGAGATAAGAATTTCCCAGATTTTTCTGCCTGTACTCGCTTCAAACTGTGATCCTTGATGTCAGCCTCCTGAGTGGGATAATAGGCATGTGCCACCAGGACCCAGGTAAAAGTTACTTTTGTGAGATACAAAAATTTAGTTATGTAAGATATAAAAAGCAACATAAACAAATGAAACATTAAAACAAAACTGAAACAGATTATATAGAAGACATAAAAATACAAACACCAAAGCCCCGAGTTAAAGCCTAAGGACCACCACAAAAGAAATAAAGAATTGTAGAACAAGAGAAGGAATAGCCAGTGACAGAGTTTTAATCAATCATTGGTGGCTTACACATGTTGTATTAACTACATAGGGGACTAAAGTCAGAAAATACCATTTAAAATGCAAGCCCAAGCAGGAAAACCCATTGGCCATTTTTCTGTGTGTGCCAGTCATGGGAGTTGAATTCGTTCTACTTTACTCAAGGCTGGAGTTCTATCAATCTCAGCTTATTGGTGGGATCACTACCAACTAACTGGAGATAAAGAGAATCATGGAATTTCCTTTGCAGGCTGGCTTCAAAACTGTGATCCTCACATTTCATCTTCCTGAGGTATTCTGTGCTTTGCACGAGACTCTTACCTCCAATGAACCAAAAAAAAATAAAGAAAAGAAAAAAAAAAAAAACAGCTGGAGGTTGAGCTGTGGCTTCAATGGCAGAAATGAGACTGATTTCTGGGACAGAACCCCCATCTTGAGATCAAGCTCCAGGACCAGTACAAACAAGAATAAAATAAATAAATGTAAAGAAAGGTGGAAGAAGAAAAGGGAGAGCCAATTTCAGAGGATAAAATCAAAACTGAGGTAGCTTACACTTGTTATTATAGTTACTCAAGGGTCATACATCTGAAACTCACAGTGTTCAAGGCCAGCCAAGACAGGTGAGTCCATGGACTCATCTTTAATTAGACAACTACAGTTTTTAAAAAATCCACAAATTGTGCTGTGGCTCACGTATTAGAGTGCTAGTATTTTTTTTGTTGTTTGTTTTGGGGAGATAAGTTGACTTTTTTATTGTGAAAATACTGTACAGAGGGGTTATAATTACATGGGCAAGATAATGAGTCCATTTCTCATCAAGCATTGTAGCCTCCTCCTTTGTTTCCCCAAAAATGTACTGGGACGGGGCTTGGAAGTTGGCAGAGTGGTAGAGTGCTGCCTTGCATGCATGAGGCCCTGGGTTCAATTCCTCAGCAACAAATAAGCAGAAGAAAGCCAGAAGTGGCACTGTGGAACAACTGCTAGGGCTCTAGCCTCAAGCTGAAGAGCTGAGGGACAGTGCCCAAGCCCAGAGTTCAGGCCCCACGACTGGCAAAAAAAAGTACTGGGACAATACCCATATGGAAATAAAAAATAGAAATTAAAAAATGTATTGGAAAATCCAATTAAAATTTCAAAATGAGCCATGAGTTTTTGTTTCATGTGCTTAATCCTAGATACTAAGATAGATGAAATCTGAGGGTTATGGTGTCTCATCATCAAATCACTAGCAAAACAAACAAGAAAACAGAAGTGAAGCTGTGATTGGAGTTGTAAAGCACCAGCCTTGAGTGAGAAAGCTATAAAACAGTGCCTTGAGTGCCTCAGAGATCCAGCCTCTGGATCACAAAAAAATGATAAGAAACATAGAACCTGGGGCTGGTCATTCATGACTGTAATTCTAGAATCCAGGAAGCAGAAATATGGGGATCCAGTGTAAAGGCCAAACTTAGCAGGAAAGCCCAGAAGACAGTATTTTGTGGAATATCCTGGGGCTGGAACTGTACTACTCCCAGATTTTTGGCAGTTAATTGGAGGTAAGGATCTTAGACTTTCCTGCTTAGTGTGGCTTTTAACCATGATGGTCAGACTTCAGCCTCCTGAAACAGGCCAGGCCTTGAATGAGTTCTACAGGACCATCACACACAAAACAATGAAATGAATAAATGTAAAGAAGGGTAGAAGAAGAGAAGAACCAATAACCGAAGCTTCAATGAGCCAATCAGCCAATCATTGGTGACTCATAACTGTAATTCTAGTTACTAAAGAGGCTAAAATCTGAGGATAATATTTAAAGATGTTTTTCTCAAGGCTCTACTATTCTCAGCTTTTTAGTGGTTATAATTGGAGATATTATGGTTTTTCCTGCCTAGGCTGGTACAAACTTTGATCCTCAGCCTCATGAATCTGGACTAGCTCTACTCATTTCAAATTAACCACCAAAACAGAAAATAAAAGATAAACCCTGGAATTCAGCTGTGGTCAAGTGACAGAACTGGGAAATAGTATCTGGTACAGAACCCAGACCCTGAGTTCAAGCCACAGGACAGACACAGAAGAAATAAAAGAAAAGGAGGATAGAAGTACAAAACCTCTATCAGTGATAGAGGTTGAAATGAATCAAACATTGGTTGCTCACACATGTTATACGAGGTACTCAGAGGATGAAATCTAAGGATCACAATTCATGACCAGCCAAGGCAGGAGAGTCCATGAGACTCATGAGACTCATCTATCTAATTTGACACCAAAAATAAGCTACAAAGCTGTACTTTGGCTCATGCAGTTGAATGGTAGTCTTAAACCAAAATGCTTGGAGCAGCACCTAAGCCCTAAGTTGAAATCCTAGACACACATTTCAAAAAAACCAAAAACACCCCAAACTAAAAATGATGGGAAAACTGAAAGCCAGTTTCAAAATGAGCATGGGTTTTGGTTCATATGTGTATTCCTAGCTATTCAAGGTTCAAAGCTAGACTGGGCAAGAAAGTACATGAAACTCTTACACCCAACTACCCAGTATAGATATCATTGTAGTTGTAAAACACTGTATTTGTTGAAAAAGTTTTAAAAAAAAAAACTTGTTTGCTGACCCAGAGATCAATTCCTGGTGCTAAAAAACCTGTAGGAGAAGAGAAGAAAGTCCAATTGTAAATTGAAACATAAGCTTGGTGCTTGTTGATCATGGCTGTAGTCCTACTCAGGAGGCAGAAATTTGAGGATCAACTTTCAAGGCCAGGTCAAGAAGCAAAGTCCAGGAGACTTTGGGTGTATGTGTGTATATGTGTGTATGTTCGTGTGTGTGTATGTGCTTGTATCTGTGATGTGTGTGTTTGTGTACCATACTTTGCTAGTGCCCTAGCATTCCCAGATTTTGGGTGGTGAATTGGAGATAAGAGTGTCATCAATTTCGTGCCCAGGCTGGTTTCAAAGGAAACATGGTCCTCAGATTTCAGCCACCTGATTCAGCTGGAATTTGAGCTATGGCTTAAGTGGCAGAACCAGGCAAATACATTCTGGTACTCCACCTAAACCCTGAGTTCAAGCCCCAGGACATGCACAGAAGAAATAAAGAAGAGTAGAAGTAACCAAGGAAGAGTGAGTGACAAAGGCTTAAATGAATCAAGCATTAGTGGCTCATACATGTTCTACTAGCTATTCAAGTGGTTTATGTCCAGCCCTGGCAGGAGAGTCCATGAAAATCTTGTCTGTAATTAATCACCCCCCCAAAAAAAGGGCCAAAAAGTTATAGTGTGTCTCATGTAATAGAGGATAGCCTTGAATAAAAACTTCTGGGACAGGGGCTGGGAAGGTGGCTCAGTGGTAGAGCGCTTACCTTGCATGCTCAAGGCCCTGGGTTCGATTCCTCAGCACCACATAAGCAAAAGGAAAAAAGCCGGAAGTGGCACTGTGGCTCAAGTGGTAGAGCGCTACCCTTGAGCTGAAGAGCTGAGGGACAGTGCCCAGGCCCAGAGTTCAGGCCCCACGACCGGACCCCCCAAAAAAAAACTTCTGGGACAGAATATGAGCCCCAATTTGTAGACCCAGTAACAGCACACACATGCAAAAAAAAAAAAAGTAAACAACAGTAGATAGTGACAGCACATATTAAAGTTTTAAAATGACACAAGGGTTGTTGGTCGTGTGTATAATCCTAACTACACAAAAGGCTGACATCTGCGAATTGTGGTATCAAGTCATCCTGGGCATAAACATGCTTGAGGTGCTTATCCAAACTACCTAGCACAAAGCCCTGAGCTGAAGCTGAGGTTGTAAAGTAGCAGCCTTTATTTAAAAAGCTAAGAAACAGTCCTCAGAACCAGATATCAAGCTGCAGGACCACTAAAAATTACAAATAAAAAACAATAAATAAAAAGGACAGTGGAAGAAGAGAGACTGAAATCTGAGGATCAGAGTTCAAAGCTAACACAAGCAAGAAAATCCATGAGACTGTGTTTGTGCATCTCTGTGCCATCCTGCGGCTTGTGTGTGCCATCCTTGAACTTGTGCTGGTTTGTTCAAGGATAGAGCCCTACCACTCCCAGCTATTCAGTGGTTAATTGGAGGTCATAGTCTCATGGACTTTCCTTCCCAGGCTAGCTTGATTTATGCTAGGCTTTGTCTCAGACTCTTATCTCCGATTAATTTTCAAAAAGAAAAGAAAAAAAAAACCTGGGAATTGAGTTATGGCTCAAGTGGCAGAATTGGGCAATCACTTTCTGGGACAGCAACCAGGCGCTGAGTTCAAGCCCCAGGACTATCACCGAATTATTAAAGAAAAGGAGGGTAGAAGTGCAGAAGGAAGATCCAATGACAGAGGTCTAAATAAATCAACCATTGGTAGCTCACTGATGTTCTATCAGCTACTCAGGAGGATGAAAGCTTAGGATCACAGTTGAAGGCTAGCCCAGGTAGGAGAATCCCTGAGATTCTTATGACTCATTTGTCATAAAAAATATGCCACTAGCTGTGCTCTGGCACATGTGGTAGAGTGCTAGTCTTAAACAGAAAGCTCTGGGACAGCACACAGACCTTAGTGCTGATGCCCTAGCACAGACACTTACAAAGAAAGAAAAAAAGCACAAATTATAAAAGATGGGAGAACGAGAAAATTATAGTTTCAAAATGAGCCATGAGTTATTGGTGTATGTGTGTATACATTGCTACTCAAAAAGATGAAATATGAGGATCACAGCTAAAAGCCAGCCTGGGCAGGAAAGCGATTGAAATTCTTTTCTCCAACTACCCAGTAAAAGCTGGAAATGAAGGTGTGATAGTAGTTGTAAAGTACTGAAATTTAGTGAAAAAAACTGGGAAACAGTTCCCTGGTCCATAATTCAGCCTAAAGTCGACCAAAAACAAAACTGAAAGAAGAGAAGAAATGACCATTTGGGATTTAAAAATAAGCCTGGGGCTGGTTGTTCTTGCTTATTATTATAGCTATTCGGGGAGCTGAAGTCTGAAGATACGTTTTAAGACCAGCCCAAACAGGAAAGTCTATGGGGCTTTTTTACTGTGTGTGCCAACCTGGGGCTTGAATTTGAGTAATTAGTTGATGGAAATAGTCTCATGGACTTTCCTATGCAGGATAGCTTCAACTTCAATCCCCAGATTTCAGCCTCTTGTGTCTTGCTGGGCTTTACATGAGACTCTTCAATTAACCACCAAAAGGAAGAAAAATAAAACATGGTGATTGAGCTGTGGCTTCAATGGCAGAAATAGAAAATAATTTCTGGGACAGCACCCAGATCTTGATATTAACTTTAGGACCAACATACACACAAACATTAAAATAAATAAATGTAGAGAAGTTGGGAGAAGAAAGGGCCAATTTCAGAGTTTAAAATGAGCCAAGCATAGGTGGCACACATCTGTGATGGTAGCCACTTGGGAGGCTCAAATCTGAAGATCACAGCTGAAAGCCAGCCCAGGTAAGAGAATTCATTGACTCAACTGTAAGTAGCTATTTAAAACAAAACAAAAGCTAATAGCCACAAGTTATGCTGTGGTTCATGTCTTAGTGTGCTAGTCTTGAATAAAAACTTCTGGGACTGCAACTGGGCTGATATCTAGACCCAGGACCAACATACACAAGAAAATAAAAATACAAATAAAAACGTGTAAGAATGGCTGGGAATGTGGCTTAGTGACAGAGTGCTTGCCTACCATGTTTGAATCCCTGGGTTTGTATCCTCAGTACCTCATAAATAAAAAAGGCTGGCAGTGGCACAGTGGCTCAAGTAGTAGAGTTCTTACCTTGAGTAACAGAAGTTCAGGGACAGTGCCCAAGGCCTAAATTCAAGCCCCAGAATTAGGAAAAAGAAGAAAAACGGTGTGAGAAAATCCAATTAAAGTTTCAAAATGATCCATGCATGAATGTTTGGTCGATATGTGCAATCCTACTGACTCACAAGAATGAAATCTAAAGTTTGTTGTTCATAGCCAGCCTGGACGGGGAAGTTCATAAGTCTCCAACTAACCAGCAGAAAATGCCAGAAATGAAGCTGTGATTGTAGTTGTAAAGCACCAGCCTTGAACTAATAACTTATTGAAACAGTGCCCTGGATCAGAGATCCAGCCTCAGGATCTCAACAAGAAAATTAAATGCTTGGAAGTAGAGAACCTAGGACTGTTGGCTCATGTCTGTAATTCTAGAAATGCAGGAGACTGAAATATAAGATCCTGTGTAAAGGCAAACCCAATCAAAAAATTCCAGGAGACTGTTTTGTGTGTGGTGGCCACACTGGGGATAGATTCTTGTTGATTAAAGGGAGATAAGAGTTTCATGGACTTTCCTGCTCAGGCTGCTTTCAAACTATGATGGACAGATTTCAGCCTCCTGAATCAGGCCAGGCCTTGCATGAGCTTGAGCTCCAGCACCAACACACAGAAAAGGAATGAAATAAATGAAAAGAAGGGTAGAAGAAGAGAAGAAAGACTAAATAACAAAGGTTTTGATGAGACAATCATTGGTGGCTCATATCTATAATTCTATATACTCAGGCTGAAATTTGAGGATACTCTTTAAAGCTTAGCTCATGTACAGGTGTTCATAAGACGTGTGTGTGTGTGTGTGTGTGTGTGTGTGTGTGTGTGTGTGTGTGTGTGTGCCAGTCCTGGTGCTTGAACTTGCACTATTTTGCTCAATGATTTACAACTCTGATTTTAGTGGTTAGTTGGAGAAAAGAGAGTCATGAACTCTCCTCAATTTTCAGCCTCCTGAATCTGGCCTAGCTCTCCATGATTCTTTTCTCTCAAATTAACCTCCCCTGCAAAGCCAAATGTTATGGTTGGTCCCTTGTGTGCTCTGAGACAACATCTGAGCTTCATTTTCTACTCCCAGGACAAGCAAAAATGGAAAAAGAAAAAGAAGGTGGAAATAAGCACATATTAAAGTTTTAAAATGACCCAAATGTTGATGGCCCTGTGTGTAATCCTTACTACACAAGAGGCTGACAACTGAGCATTGCAGGGTCAAGTCAGCCTAGGAAGGAACGTGCTTGAGATTCTCATCTGTAGCTACATGGTACAAAGTCTTGAGCTGTGGCTGAGGTGTTAAAGCACCAGCCTTGAGTTTAAAAGCTTATATATAGGCCTTAGAGTCAGAGGTCAAACCACAGAACCAATAAAATTTTCAAAGAAGAGAGGATGAAGAGAGGCTGAAATCTGAGAAGCATGGGTCAAAGCTAGCCCATGCCAGAAAGCCCATGAAGCCTTCTCTGTATGTGCATCTGTGTGCTATCTTGTGGCTTGAATTTATGTTGTTTTTTTCAAGGATAGAGCTCTACCATTCCCAGCTTTTCAGTGATTAATTGGAGCTAAGAGTCTCATGGGCTTTCTGCCCTGGTTGGCTTTGAACCATGATCCTTAGAATTCAGCCAACTGATTCATGCTAGGCTTTGCATAAAACTCATCTCCTATTAACTACCAAGAATTTAAAAAAAAAAACCTGAAGTTGAGCTATGACCCAAGATGCAAACTGGGCAATCACTTTCTAGTACAGCACCCAGGCCTTTCCTTCTAGCACGAAGACAAACAAGCATAGCCAAAAGTTATGCTTTGGCTCATGTGATAAGCCACTAGTCTTGAAGAAAATCTCTGGCATTGTATTAGGTCCTGATTTGTAGTCCCAGGACTAGAACATATACAAAAATAAAAAACAAGGAAAATTTAAAAATAAAAAGTGAAAAAACATATTAATATTTTTTAAATGATCAATGAGTTTGTGCTTCATGTGTATAATCGCAGCACCTCAGGAAGCTGAAATCTGAGGATCATGGTTTGAAGCTAGACTACCCAGAAAAGTACATTTGAAACTTATGTCCAATAAACCAAAAAAAGCTAGAAGTGGAGCTGTGGTTGAAATTGTAAAACATCATCCTTGAGTCAAAATGCTAAGAAACAGAAGGGCACTGCTGGCTCTAGCCTGTAATCCTACTACTCAGGAGGCTGAGATATGAAGATCACGGTTCAAAGTCAGCCTGGCCAGGAAAGTTCATGAGACTCTTATTTCCAATTAACCACCAGAAAACCTGAAGTGGCTTTGTGGGTGAACTGGCAGAGCATTTGCCTTAAGCTGAAGAGCACAAAGACAGCACCCAGGCTGAGAGTTCCACCCCTACCGCCCTTCAAAATAACTAAGAAACAGCAATGTGGCCCAAAGATCATGTCTACTGGACAAAACAAACAATGTTTTGAAGTTGAAGGCAAGAAAGAGATGGTTAAAAATATTAAAATAAGCTGTGTACCATGGCTCACGCCTGTAATCCTTGCTACTCAGGAGGCTGATATTTGAGGATCACAGTTCCAATCCACCCCGGGCAGGAAAGTCCATGAGACTCTTATCTCCAATAAACCACCAGAAAACTGGAAGTGGTTCTATGACTCAAGCAGTAGAGTGCTTGCCTAAGCCCAGAGTTTAATCCCCATGAAACTACCACAAAAAAATTAAAATAAGTCAGCAGTTGGTTGCTCATGCCTGTATATCCTAACTACCCAGGAGGCTGAAATCTAAGGGCAGCAGTTCAAAGCCAGCCCAAGCAAGAAAGTCCATGATACTTGTTTGTGTAATTACCAGTACTAAGGCTTGAACTTGCCCTGTTTTACTCAAGGCTAGAGTTCTACTACCCACTGCTTTTTGGTGATTAATTGGAGATAAGAATCTCAGATTTTGCTGCTCAGACTGGCTTCAAACAACGATCCTCAGATTTTAGCCTCCTTAGTTGTGCTGGGCTTTGCATGAGACTTTTCAAAGAATGAATGTGGAAGGTGAGCTGTGGTTCAATTAGCAGAACTGAGAAAAATCTCTGAGACAGTGGCCACTCCCTACATGCAGGGAAAAAAAAACGATAAAAGCTTTCTAAAATAAATAAAAGTAGTTGTAATATAGAAAAAATTAAAAACTATGCTATAAAGGAAAACTATGTTTATTTTAATGTGGCAAACGAGAACATAGTACAAAGTTTCAAAATGACATACTGAGAGTAAGGGAAAAAGGAAAAATTTTAAAAATCATGTAAATATTAAATACAAACAGACATGACCAAAATATAATGTGATCAAAAACTTATCTCTCTTTTATCTCTCACTTGTAATTGCTTACAAATAGTTGTCCCTCCAGTTTCAGCAGATACCACAGTGATTTAGACATGACCTCTCTATGCAGCCTTGACTGTGTAAGGATCTTCCTGTTTTAGCCCCGGGTTAGAACTGCAAGCATTGCTCTCATTTTAATATACGAGGTTTCCTTTAAAATTAATATTCAAATAATGGATTTTCTCTAATGCATGACTAAACATCAGAGATCCACCAGAGATCCTCTGAGGAATACAATCAAAACAGCAGAAAAGGAAGGAAGATTTAGCAGTTTTTTGGATGTGCTGGTGGTTGAATGCAGGGCCTCATGCTTGCTAGGGACATTAATTATATCCACACTGCTTTGTAACCATTACCTCTGTTTGTGAACTATCTTTTCGATACTGATGGAATCCACACAATCATAGAGTAATAATCACCCCAATGACCTGCTCCAGAAATTTTAATCTTCCAGTTTCTCTTATGAAATGGTTTAGTCAATGTGTTCCACATAAATAGTAGATTATTTTTGGTGTCCATCCGTGACAGACATATATTAAATTGCAGCCTTTTTGTGGATGTCATAATCCATTTATGCATATCTCATATTTTATAAACCTGTTCATCTGATAGACACTCCAGGTTTTTTCTTTTCAGTTCTTTTTGTAATGCAATGAGCAATAGAATTGCTGGGTAATGTGGTCATGCTATGTTTTGTTAGAATAATGTGACAAATACTACCATAATTGTTATATCACTTTTCATCACCACAGAAATGTACACATGGTCAATAAAATGTACAAGAGTATTTCAAATCTTCCACAGTTGTGCCCTAAAGGATCATTTTTCTTACTTTTTTACTTGTTTTTATTTAGGTCATGCAGGCCTGGAACTATGAAGCATTGTCTAGAGCTGAAGTGAGAACTATACCAAATGCCACTGCCCCAGCCTCCAAAAACATTTAATCTGGTTGTCATTTTTTTCTAGAGATGAATTTTTGTGATTATTTGCATTTTTACTCTTAAAATAATGTTTTGAATTTTAAAATGACATATAAATGTACACCTCTGTGCACCTTCTTTTTAATAAGAAGAAAAATTATATTTACAAAAAATATAAAAGGACAAAAAAGCTTCCCAGCAGGAAAATACATTACAATCACAGTCTGATTCTGACCCAAGCAAAATAATACAATAAGAGCTCATCTAAAGTAAAATGAATAACAAGGGCTGGGGGCAGGGGTCAAGGGGTAGAGCACTTGCTTGCCCAGCACGAGCCTCAGAATCAAAACTACAGTACTGCCAAGGGATAAAATAAAGTATTAAAACTTAAGGAAACAGAAGGGGGGACCAAGATGGTGACAGGGCAGCAGGGAAATGCCACAGCTCTCCCCAGCCAAAAAGACAGTTCGAGTTCCAACGCTTAACCTCCCCAAGAGATGGAAAACAACAAAAAGATGAACACTCAGAGAAAAACAGGAGGTGGAAAATAACAAAAAAGAAAGAGAGGAAAAGAAGAATTACAGAACAGAGAAGAGCGAAGACCCCTCCTCCAACACTTACTGGCCGTGCGGCAGCATGCCAAGCCATGGACACCCAGCCCGGCGGGGGCTACTGGAGTCCCAGAGACACAGGGGGCTGCCTGCAGATCACCCATGCAGAAGCCGCCTGAGGTACTGGTTTGCAGACCCGCTGATCGTCACAAACAGAGAAACCTACCAGCCCGGAGTCTCCATGAAGATCCCACCTTCACCCCTCAGTCTCCACCCTAGCAGAGAGGCTCCATCCCGCCGAAGCCTCCCGGCACCGGCAGCACATGAAGCCGCCGCCAGTGGGCCCTGCATGGGCTGCCGCAGTCCCAGAGACACAGGAAGCTGTCTGCAGGTAACCCATGCAGAAGCCGTCTGAGGTACAGGTGTCAGACCCGCCGATTGCAATGATCCGGTGGGGGCTGCCGGGATCCCAGAGACACAGGGGGCTGCCTGCAGATCACCCACGCAGAAGTCGCCTGAGGTACCAGTGTCAGACACACCAATTGTGACGAGGACACGGCGGGGCTGCCGGAGTCCCAGAGACACAGGGAGCTGTCTGCAGATAACTTGCTCAGAAGCCACCTGAGGTACCGGTGTAAGACCTGCCAATAAACAGAAAAAAAACCCAAGCCCAGAACTCGGCCCCACGACGGGATCCCCAGAGCTACACGGGACTCCCACAGAACAGCAAAGCAAAAGACCTACAAGGAACTAGTGCTGATCCAGAGAGTGCAAACCCCAGCGCTCAGAACCTGTAAGGAGAACCAGCCCCCACCCCTCGCCTGCAGCGTGGGCACTGTGGAACCGACAGCGTCAACAGAGGCAGAGACAGAAGAGAATCACACAGAGCCACCACCGTCCAGCCCAGCCCACAACCACCCCAACTGAACACGAATTGCAACAGCAACTGACGACCTACACCACACAGAAACAACTAGCTCCAGGATGAGTACCCCACAGGGGAGAGTGTATCCCTCAAGGGAGACCAGAGCTGGAGAGAATCCCCAGACCCAGACCCAGACTCCCTACATCCACAGGACCACAGGACCCACTAAAACTGGGAACTGTTCAAGAGCTCCACCAGCCCATGGAGCACACTCCATTGGCCAGGCTAGAGCAAGAGTGCCCCTGGAAGGGAACTTAAACGCCAAAGCCAGGAACAGTGCCCCTGGGTCAAGACAACCAACAGTAGAAGAAATTTGAACTGTGTACTCCAGGCTGCATAACCTAAGTGGTATACACAGCAGCACAGGCCCAACCGGCGTGCCCAGGTGGGGGCTGGGACCAGGCCTAGGGATCCGACATCTGAACAACACAACTAACTCCTCCCAACTGAAGTCAAAAACTGAGCATACGCCTCAGCAGAGGGGAGAAAAAAAGGGAACTGCACCCCCTGGGAAGCACGCCTGTGACAACAAAAGACCTGGAGGCTCAGGACAAGAGAACCCAAACCCCACCAAAACCCAACCTATATACTCTAGGCTGGGAATTGGGCAACACAGGCAGCCAGCACCTGATAGTAGGCAGGAGCTCAGGCTGGTAAGGTGGCTCAGCAGTAGAGTGATAGTCTTGGGTGCATGAGGTCCTGAATCTGATTCCTCAGCATCACATAAGCAGAAAGGGTCAGAAGTGGTGCTGTGGCTCAAATGGTAGGGTGCCAGCCTTGAGCTGAAGAGCTGAGGAACAAAACCTAAACCCAGAGTTCGAGCCCACAACTGGCCAAAAAAAAAAAAAGGAGCCGATAGCAGACTCCAGCATCTGGGAGAGTGCATTCAGAGCATACAATCTTGCCAAGAGCACCCGTAGGAGCAAGCAGGAACAGTGTAGGCTGCTCAATCCTTCCAAAGGCGGGAATTGCCAGCAATATACAGCAGAGAACCGAGAATCCTCTGTAGGTTAGACCAGCAGCTGGAGGTAGGCCCCCAATAGAACCCAGATCAGGCACAGACTCTCTCTACCAATACAGAATCAGCAACCAAGCAAAGACAGACACATCAAAACAAGATTGCAGATTAGTCTCCAATAATCCCTGAACCCCCATGCAAAAATCACAGAGAAAAATTACAAGGTTTATCAACACTGAGGATAGCAAGCTATCCTCAATAGCCAGCAGCCACGCAGGGGAGATCCCCAGTGGGAGCAAAGCAGGAATGGAAGACAAAAGCTACATCTAAGGGATGCTGGAGGCAATGACTCAAGTAATAAAGCAAGAAATAGACCAGAAATTGAAAGAGCACAAGGATGAACTATCAAAAGAGATAATGGATATCAAACAGGAGATGCAGCAAAAATAGAGGCTGCAAATAAATGCCAAATTAGAGGCAGTACATACCTCATTAAGAGGTGAGATCAGTACTTTGAAAACAAACATCGAATCCATAAAGGAGTCCATTATCTCCATGCAAACCACAATAAAAACCATAGTTAACAGAGTGAACGAAATGTAGAGTGTCAGATACAGAAGACAGAATACACCAACTGGACCAAAAAGTCACAGATATGGAAAAATCACTCAAATTTATCCAAAGGGAAATTTAAGAACAAGCAGATAATGCCAAGAAATTTAATCTTCGTATAATTGGAGTGGACGAAGGTGAGGAATTTCAGAGCAAGGGAATGCAACACCAATTTGACAAGATAATCGGTGAAATTTTTCCCCACCTCAAAAATGAACATCTTACCTACATAACAGAAGCACATAGAACACCCAACAAGCAAGATCCCAGGAGAAACACTTCTAGACATATTATAGTAAAAAGGATAAATCTGAATAATAAGGAAACAATCTTGCATGCAGCAAAATTGAAGAAGGAGCTATACTACAATGGGAAAAAAATTAGAATCATGGCAGATCTCTCCACACAAACAATGAATGCAAGAAAAGCCTGGGAAAGCACCATATGAGCCCTGAGAGCCAATAACTGCCAACCCAGACTGATATACCTGGCAAAGCTAGCATTCACATTCGATGGAGAACTGAAAATTTTTAATAGCAAAGAAAAACTAAATGAATATATAAACATTAAGCCAGCATTACAAAGAATACTAAGAGGGGGGACACCACCTGAAGAAAGCAAACAGGAACGGGGACCTGCATCCAGACAGGCATTAATCAAAGTCTAACTGAGCAAGCACAGGAGGAAAGGAAAGAAGAAAAACTTAGGAAAATGGAAAGACAAGGACAACAACGCATCTCTCTATAATTTTTCATAATATTAAATGGGCTTAATTCGCCAATCAAAAGAAAAAGAACTGCACACTGGATCAGAAAACATGACCTATACATCTGTTACCTTCAGTAGACCCACCTCTCAGCCAAACATACAAACAAATTCAAGTAAAGGGTAGGAAAAGGATCTACCAATCAAATGCCCGCAGTAAGAAATCGGGTATAGCTATCCTGATACATGACAAAATAAACTTTTCATTAAAATCAGTACAGAAAGATAAGGACGGACACTACATATTAATACAGGGAACAATCCAAGAGGAGGATATAACCATCATCAACTTATATGCCCCAAATATTGGTGTACCCAGATATGTTAAACAAATACTCTCAAAATTACAGAATAAAATAGATCCCAATACGATAATACTAGGAGACTTAAACACACAACACTCACCAAAGGACAGGTCTACCAACCAAGGATTGGCAAAGAAGCTACGGAATTAAGTGAGGCCATACTTCAAGCGGAATTAACTGACATCTACCAAGTATTTCACCCTAAAACAACACAGTACACATTCTTCTCAGCAGCTCATGGAACTTTTTCCAAAATAGACCATATCATAGTTCATGCAAGGAACTTAAGCAAATACAAAGGGATCGACATAATCCCCTGTATCCTATCTGACCACAGTGGAATCAAGCTACTTCTCAATAACAAAGCATACCGCAGAAATTTCTCTAATACATGGAAATTGAACAGCACACTTCTTAGCAATGCCTGGGTAACGGAAGAGATCAGAGAAGAAATAAAACATTTCCTACAACTCAATGTAAATGAAAACACCTCGCAAAGAAACTTTTGGGACACAGCGAAAGCAATCCTGAGGGGCAAATTTATTGCCCGCAGTGCCCACATCAAGAAAATGGAGACAGATCAAGTAAATAATCTCATGTTGCAATTAAAACAGCTAGAAAAAGAAGAAAAAATGGAACCTAAAGTTGCTAGACGGAGCCAGATAACCAAATTAAGAGCAGAGATTAACCAATTAGAAAAGCAGAAAATTATAGCCAAAATTAACCAAATAAAAAGCTGGTTCTTTGAAAAAATGAATTAAATTGATGGCCCGTTGGCAAGATTAATTAAAAAAAGAAGAGAGGAAACCGATATTAACAGGATTAGGGATGCCACGGGGAAAATCACAAATCGTACCCAAGATATCCAAACAATCCAAACAGACTACTTTCAAAAGTTATACTCTCTAAAGGAAGAAAACCCGGCAGAAATGGATGCATTTTTAGAGAAATACAAGTTGCCCAAACTGAGCAAAGAAGAAGTTAACCAATTAAATAACCCAATATCCTACAACTAGATACAGGAAGCTATCAAAAGTCTTCCAACAAAAAAATGCCCAGGACCGGATGGATTCACAGCAGAATTCTATAAGACGTTTAAAGAAGAACTAATACCCATATTCCTCAAGCTCTTCAGAGAAACAGAGAAGGAGGGAGCTATCCCAAACTCATTCTACGATGCCAATATCACACTCATCCCCAAACCAGGCAAAGACCGAACCAAAAAGGAGAATTACAGGCCAATATCCTTGATGAACACAGATGCAAAGATCCTTTTAATAAGATTCTAGCTAACAGAATCCAGAAACACATAAAAATAATCATACACTATGACCAGGTAGGCTTCATCCCAGAGACACAGGGATGGTTTAACATACGTTAGTCAATAAATGTAATCCAACATATCAACAGAGCCAAGGTCAAGAATCACATGATTATCACCATAGATGCAGAAAAGGCCTTTGATAAAATTCAACATTCATTCATGCTAAAAGCTCTGGAGAAAATAGGAATAGAAGGAACATTTCTAAAAACAATAAAAGCCATTTATGACAGACCAATATCCAATTATTCGTAATGGGGAAAAGCTACAACCAATCCTCCTAAAATCAGGAACAAGGCAAGGATGCCCACTGTCTCCACTCCTCTTCAATATAGTCCTGGAAACCTTAGCCAGGGCAATAAGGCAAGAAAAAGACATTAAAGGGATCCGCATAGGGAAAGAAGAAGTTAAACTATCCCTTTTTGCAGATGACATGATACTATACCTTCATGATCCCAAAAACTCCATCCCCAAACTCTTAGAAATCATAAATCACTTCGGCAAAATAGCAGGATACAAAATAAACCCACAAAAATCAGTTGCCTTCCTGTACACTGACAATGTACAAGAAGAGAGGGAAATAAAGGGAGCAACCCCATTCACAATAACCTCCCCCAAAATAAAATATTTAGGAATTAGCCTAACCAAAGAGGTAAAAGAACTATTTAATGAAAACTATAAAAAGTTAAAGAAGGAAATTGCAGAAGACACTAGGAAATGGAAAGACCTCCCATGCTCTTGGATAGGCAGACTTAATATAGTGGAGATGGTAATACTGCCAAAATTAATATACAAATTCAATGCAATTCCTATTAAAATCCCAATGATGTACATCACTGAAATTCAGAAAACAGTCCAAAAATTCTTATGGAACAACAAAAGACCTAGAATAGCCAAAACAATTCTAGGGAATAAAGACAACATGGGAGGGATATCCATGCTGAACTTCAAACTCTACTACAGAGCTATAATAACAAAGACAGAATGGTACCGGCACAAAAACAGATCCGAAGACCAAAGGAATAGAATAGAAGATCCAGAAATAAATCCACAGGCCTACAGCCAGCTGATATTCGACAAAGGAGCCAAAGACATACAATGGAAGAAACACAGCCTCTTCAATCACTGGTGCTGGGAAAACTGGGCGGCCATATGGAGAAAACTAAAAGTGGACCCCCGCCTATAACCATGCACCAACATCAACTCAAAATGGATCAAAGACCTTAATTAAACCTGAATCTCTGAAACTACTGCAGGACAGAGTAGAAGAGACACTTGAACTAATAGGCACAGGAAGGAACTTCCTGAACAGAATCCCAGGGTCACAACAAATTGGAGAGATACTCGACAAATTGGACTACCTTAAAATAAAAAGCTTCTGCACAGCTAAATCTATCTCAACCAAGCTAGAAAGACAACCAACTAATTGGGAAAAAATATTTACCAGCAATACATCAGACAAGGGGTTATCATCCAGTATATACAGGGAACTCCCAAACCCAACAAACCAATTACTAAATGGGCAAGGGAACTAAAGAGGGACTTCTCAGATGAAGAAATAAAAATGGCAAAGAAACACATGAGAAAATGTTCATCATCCCTAGTGGTGAAGGAAATGCAAATAAAGACAACCCTGAAATACCAGCTTACCCCAGTCAGAATATCCCACATGCACAAATCAGCCAACAACAAATGCTGGAGGGGATGTGGAGAAAGAGGAACCCTATTACACTGCTGGTGGGAATGTACACTTATACAACCACTTTGGAAAGCAGTCTGGAGGGTCCTTAGAAAGCTAAAGATTGACCTCCTTTATGACCCAGTCATACCACTTCTAGGCATCTACCCTGAACAACAATAACCAATATACAAGGACACTTGCACCTCCATGTTTATTGCAGCACTGTTCACAATAGCTAAGATATGGAAACAACCCACATGACCCACCACAGATAAATGGATCCAAAAATTGTGTTATCCATACACAATGAAATATTATGCAACCATTAGAATTGACAAAATAATGGCATTTGCAGGGAAATGGATGGAACTAGAAGGAATCATGTTGAGCGAGGTAAGCCAACAGCAGACAAACAGTACATGGTCTAACAATATTGATTGTTCCTTGCTTACATAGTCCTTCCTCCTCCTTGTCCTCCTGCTCTAGCTCCTTCTCCTCCTCCTCCTCTTCCTACTTCACTTCTATTCTTATTTTTTGGTTGGTTGTGGGGCTTTAGCTTTTTTTTCAAGGCACTGTTCTAATACTTGAACCACACTTCTTTTTCTGTTTTTTTTTATGGTTAATTGGAGATAAGAGATTCATGGACTTGTCTGCACACACTGGCTTCTACCTGCATTCCTCAGATCTCAGCCTCCTAAGTAGCTAGGATTACAGGCTTGAGCACTGTTTCCCACTATTACTGTAAATAGGTCTTTAAGAAAAGATTGCCCTACTAAAATCCCAACTTTTAGCTCAGTGCTTATAACTAAAGCACCAAGTTAGGAGAGCAGACTCAGGACACACTCCCTGGACTGACAGACCTAGATCTTCCTCTTAGAACACTCATGCCACAGAACGTGGGGAAATGAAGGCATCCATGTCATTAAGGAGATACATGGATTGCACAAGCAGGTCACGTGTACATACAACTGGCACTTAGTAGGCACTGTATAAGATTCAGCTGCAATTACTAGTAAAAAAAAACAGTATCACATCCACTTGATCTTGTGATATATCTAGTTTGTCATATATTAATTTGTTAAAGTTTTATGTTCGTTTTGCCTGTCCTGGGGCTTGAACTCTGGATCTGGGTGCTGTCCCTGAGCTTTTGTGACAAGACTAGTGCTCTACCACTTGAGCCACAACTCCCTTTTTGGCTTTTTGTGGTTAATCGGAGATAAGAATCTCATGGCCATTCGTGCCTTGGCTAGCTTTGAATCTTAAACCTCAGATCTCAGCTTCCTGAGTAACTAGGATTACAGGAATTCATCACAGGCACCTAGCCCTTTATATAATTTTAACACATTAAAGAATATTTGCCTTGAGCAAAGACACACAAACAAGAAATTCATTCATCGACAATAAATAATTACAGAATGAAAGGTGATTTCAAGGCACTGAAGCTGCTCTTCGTTGGCTTCACCAAGATGTAATCGAAAGGAGTAACTACTGAGAGTTGAACTCTCAATTGAATTAAATTCTAAGTCTATCTGAAGATTTTGGTGCCCAATGTTGAATGTAGGGCCTGGGCACTGTCCATAAGCTTTTCAGTTTAAGACTTGAGCCATGGCTCCCCTTGGAGCCTTTTTGGTGGTTGGTTGGAAACGAGAGTCTCATAGACTTTCTGTCATGGGCTGGCTTTGAACTACAATCCTTAGATGTCAGCCTCCTGAATAGCTACAACTATAGGCATGAGCCACTGGTATTTGGCAATTTTACGTTATATTTATTGAAACTCTTGAAACTCAAAACATTTTACATTTTGTGTAGTTTAGATTCACTGTGTATCCATTGGTGGTAATAACCACTGGAATATATATAATGTTACATATACATTTTCTACATTATGGGGATGTGTGTATTTACTTATTATAATTACTACAGATCATTTTCACATCTTGAGTTATTTGATGTTTGCAAAATTGATCACATCAAGCAGTGTCTTAAATAACTCATGCTAATGCAGTCTGATTGTATTTCATGAATGTATTTAAGATTACAACCTCCTAGCAGAAAAATGATCAGTAAAATATGTGAAACCTCTTATTATAAGGTCTACAGTAAATTCAGAAACAAGTGACCAGATAATATCAGCAAGAGACAAATTATCTCCATTTCAGCAATCCTAAAGCTGTTCTTAGTCCTGAAGCAAATAGCATTGGTTTACTTACAGTTATTATGGTCCTTTGTGATTTGGAAATTAAGATTCAGTGCTCATAGGACAAGCCCTAAGAACTTGCGTGCTAACCTTGCTGGAAGGAGAATAGGAATAAAGTGGGGAAGTGGTCTGAGTCCAGAAGTCCAATGGAAAGACAATAACTTCTTAAGTGGATGGTTTTATGGTGGTATAGTGGCAGCTTAAAGGTACCAGAGACAACATTGGCTTACCACTGTGCTTCACAAAGTATGGTCTCTTGTATAGGTATTAATGTTGTGGAATAAAGAATCTTCAGTCTGGGATGTAGCTCAGTGGCAAAGTGATTGTCTAGCAAGCACAATGTCCTGGGTTCAATTGCCACTACCAAAAAAGAACAGACCCCAAAAAAGAATCTTCTGTTGGCACTGGTAGTTCACACCTGTAGTCCTACCTACTTAGGAAGCTGAGATCTGAGGATCAAGGTTTGAATCATGAGGCTATTATCTCCAATCAACCAGCAGAAAGCTAATAGTAGAGGTGTGGATCGAGTGGTAGAATGTAAAACTTGACAAAAAAGCCAAGGAAGAATGAGAGGACTTGAGTTCAAGCCTCAGTACCAGCACATGTTGGCTCACACCTGTAATCCTAGCTACTCAGGAAGCTGACATCTGAAGATCCAGATTTGAAGCAGGCTGGTCAGAAAAGTCCCTGTGAGATTCTTATCTCCAATTAGACCCTAAAAACTGGAAGTGGAGTTGTGGCTCAAGTGGTAGAACACTAACCTTGAGCACAAAGAGGCCCAGGGACAGTGCTCAGGCTCTATGATCAAGCCCCAAAACAGAAGCAAAAACAAATCTTCAGAAAATTTAAGATAACTCTGTCTCTATTAAGCCTGACTGAAAAGTATGTGATCGATGACAAATGACACTAATAACATTTAATAATAAGTCTTCTCATAAGGATTTATTCTGTGATGGCACTGTGCTGATCACTGTAAATAAATGATCTCATTCCAACTTCAAAGTAGCCCTTGGAGGTAGGGACTGTGATGTCTCCATTTTACAGATGAGAAAACAAGGCCCAGAAATATGTGTCCCAAATCACAGAGTTAATGGGTGGCAGGATCAGGGCTCAAATCTTGATCTGGGTACAAAGTACATTTTCTCCTTAAGTTGTGGTAAAAATATTAGTTATTTTTCACAATGTGAAAATGTGTAAGTCAGTGACATTTAGCAATTCACAATTTTGTGCTACTATTGCATGATATCTGGAGTATTTTTATTTCCCCTAAAGAAGACCTATTAAGGAGTAATTCTCCAAAATTATATTGCCCTAGCTCCTGGTAGCACTAATCTACTCTGTCCCTACAGATTTGCCTATTCTACAGATATTTTATATCAGTGGAATCATACAATAAATGGCCTTTTATCTCTGGCTTCTTTTAGTTAGTACAGTGTTTGCAAAGTTAGCTTATATCATTGCATGCAATCAAAACCTTTGTCCAACCAGGCTCACTCCTGTAATACTACTCAGAAGGCTGAGATCTGAAGAACACAGTTCAAAGCCAGCCAGGGCAGTAAAGTCTATGAGATTCTTATCTCCGATTAGCCACCAGAAACCAGGAGTGCCAGTATCGTTCAAACTGGTAGAGCACTAATCTTGAGGGAAAAAAAAGCTCAGGGCAGCACTCAGACAGAATAACATCTAAGGTTCATAACAGAAGCAGCTGGTGCCTCCTCAACCACACACTAACTGCCAAGTATAGGGCTGTTGAATGGCTAAGTGAATGGGTAACCTTCACAGAAGTGTGGTGGACACAGAACGTGCCCCAAGCTCCAAGGAGTTACAGGATGGCTGTGTCCAATGGGTCTGCAGCCCAGGTCACCTGCTCTCATTTGCAGTGGCTCTGCCCCTGGCCTGCCTCTCCCGAACAGGCCGGGGGTGGGGCAGGGAGGTCCTGTGATATAACAGCCACCCAGCCTGTGCTTGGGCTCTCTAGCACGCAGACTGGGGAAGGGGCGTGTATCTGTGTGCTGATTGGCTGTCTCGTGGCAGTTGGGCGGGCAGTGGTAGTGGCAGCACAGGGAGGGACTAGAATGGGCCTGGCAGGGAGGGTGGAGGCAGGCAGCATGGGTCCTCACCACAGGCTCCCCTGAGCCTTGCTTGCTTGGATTGACCATGGGGCCTGCAGTGGCCTCGGTGGGATAAGGGCACCCTGGGGTGCCCTATGGTCGCCACCTGCACCACAATGCAGGAGAGCTTCGTCTGGGTCGTGGCCAACCGCTTCCACCAGCTGCTGGAGGAAGAGTGGGACCCGTTCAATCTCCACTAGGCTAAGCTCTGGCACCAGCAGCAGCTACAGCGCTGCCTGCACGACCAGGTGGTGATGGCGGCTCCTGGCGGCCTGGGTGGCCAAGTGTGGCCAAGCAAGGCAGCCGCAACCAGGCCGGAACCTCGGTCCCCAGGCTGGGCATGGGCGGCAGCTGCGGGGAGTCCCAGAAGGAGCTCAAGAGCATCCTAGCGCCCCGTGTGCCATGCCCAGACAGCCCTGGCTGGGAGCAGGTAGGAGAGGAAGGGTGTGGGGCACAAGGCCTCCTGGCTGGCATCCTGTACCCTCCATGTGAGCCCGTGGCACTGTGCACAGCAAGGGTGGGCACCCTAGAGGCATTGCAAGGGTCGAGAGCATTCATGGCTGCGAAGGCGCCCCAGGTGGCTCCGGAGTCAGGCAATGTTGGGGGGTCGCGGGGCCTGCCTGCGCAGAAAGAAGTCCAGAGAGGCCTGGTGCTGCCGCCACCACTATCCCAGCCAGTGCATGGTGCGGAAGGGGATCGGCATAAAGGGAAGGTAGTGACCTGGAAAGGGGGAAAAAGTGTGTGTGGGGGGGACGGGGACATGGAGAATGCAGGGGGCTGGAGGCGGAGGACAGGGGCAGGGCTGCAGTTCTCCAGTTCTCCAGCTGGCTCTGGCCTGGCAGCACTTGCAATCCTGAATCACCCCTGATTGTGCTAAGATGGCATTCCTAACTCTGTCACCTCCAAGCTTCTAGATGCCTCCTGCCTCATCAGACCACCACCTGGTGCAGGAAGCAATTCCACCTGAACCGCCCTGGCCTAAGGTGCCTGCACCTGTCTCCCCCTTCTTCCCTGATTGCTGAGTGAGGTGTGCTGTTGTCATGAGGTTACATGTGCACTTGTCACTTTTGTGAGTGTTGAGGTTAGTTGTCACTATTTTGAGTATTGAGGTGAGGTATGCAGTACTCATTGTTCAGACTGTTCTGAGTGTTGAGGTTAGGTCTGTGGTTATCACTGTTCTGATTACTGAGGTTAGATGTATAGTTGTCTCTGCTCTGAGTGTTGAAGTTAGGTGTGTGATTGTCAATGTTAGGAGTATTAAGGTTAGGTGTGCGGTTGTCAGGGTTCTGAGTGTTGAGGTAAGGTGTCCAGTTGTCACGGTTGTGAGTACTGAAGTTTGATGTGTAGTCATTGTTTTTGTTAATGTTGAAGTTAAGTGTGTAGTTGTCACTGTCCTGAGTACTGAGATTAGGTGTGCAGTTGTCACTGTTCAGACTGTTCTCAGTGTTTAAGTTAGGTGTGTGGTTGTCACTGTTCTCAGTACTGAAGTTAGATGTGCAATAGTCACTTTTCTGAGTATTTGGGTTGGGTGTGTGATTGTCACTGTTATGAGTCTTGAGGCTAGTTATATAGTTGTCATTGTTCTGAATATTGAGGTGAGGTGTGCAGTAGTCACTCTTAAGACTGTTCTGAGTGTTGAGGATAAGTATGTGGTTGTCACTGTTCTGAGTACTGAGGTTAGATGTGTAGTTGTCACTGTTCTGAGCATCGAGGTTAGGTGTGTCATTGTCACTGTTCTGAATACTGAGGTTAGATGTGAAGTTGTCACTGTTCTGAGTGTTGAAGTTAGGTGTGTGGTTGTCAGTGTTAGGAGTATTAATGTTAGGTGAGCTGTTGTCACTGCTCTGAGTGTTGAGGTTAGGTGTGTAGTTATCACTGTTCTGAGTATTGTGGTTAGGTGTGCAGTTGTCACTGTTCTGAGTACTGAGGTTATATGGAAGTTGTCACTATTCTGAGTACTAAGGTTAGGTATGTGGTTGTCACTGTTTTGAATATTGATTTTAGGTGTGCATTTGTCACTGTTCTGAATGTTGTGGTTCTGTGTGTAGTTGTCACTGTTCTTAGTATTTTTTTTTTTTGTCGGTGGGGCTTGAACTCTGGGCCTGGGCGCTGTCCCTCAGCTCTTCAGCTCAAGGCGAGCGCCCTACCACTTGAGCTACAACGCCACTTCCGGTTTTCTGGTGGTTTATTGGAGATAGGAGTCTCACGGTCTCTCCTGCCCGGGCTGGCTTTGAACCGCGATCCTCAGATCTCAGCCTCCTGAGTAGTTAGGATTACAGGCGTGAGCCACCAGCGCCCGGCCATTGTTCTTAGTATTGAGGTTAGGTATGTAGCTGTCACTGTTGTGAGTATTGAGATTAGATGTGCAGTTGTCACTGTTCTGAGTGTTGAGATTAGGTGTGTAGTTGTCACTGTTCTGAGTATTGAGGTTAGGTGTGCAATTGTCACAGTTCTTAGTAGTGAGGGTAGGTGTGAGTTTGCCACTATTCTGACTCTTCTGATATTGATGTTAGGTGTGCAGTTGTCCTTGTTCTGAGTATTGAGGTTAGGTGTGTGGTTGTCACTCTTGTGAGTGTTGAGGTTAAGTATTTGTCATTGTTCTGAGTATTGATGTGAGGTGTGCAGTTGTCACTGTTCTCACTGTTCTGAGTGTTGAGCTTAGGTATGTGGTTGTGAATGTTCTGAGTACTGAGGTTAGGTGTGTAGTTGTCATTGTTCATAGTAGTGAGGTTAGGTGTGCAGTTGTCCCTGTTCTGAGTGTTGAGGTTAGGTGTGTAGTTGTCACTCTTCTTTCTGTTCTGATTATTGAGGTTAGGTGTATAGTTGTTACTGTTCTGAGTATTGAGGTTAGGTTTGTAGTGTCACTGTTATGAGTAGTGATGTTAGATGTGTAGTTGTCATAATTAGCAGAGCTTATTTGGCCTGTTCCTGGCTTGGTCAATACTTGTGCACTGCTTCTGGGAAACAGAGTCTCATGCCTCTTCTTTTAGGTCTTCTGGAAGCTGAGATGGAATCTAGGTTCGAATCCAGCCTGGCAGTAAAGTCCAGGAGACTCCTACCTCCAATTAACCATGGTGGGTTTGCGGTTCAATAGTGGAGTGTCAACCCTGAGCCAGAAGTCTTGAGAAACAGAGCTCAGGCCTGAGCATGACATGCATGAACACAAACATGTGCATGTGTGCAGACACACACACAAAGTGTGAGTTCCAGCCCTATCAGAAAATTTTAAGAACTGGCACCTTGACTTGTGCAAATCACGACTCTACCTTTATCTGTGTAAAGTCGATTTGCTACATAAGAATCAGAAGTCAGTAAAATAAAGATGCTGAAAACCAAATGCTATTCCATATGTCAGTAAGTTTATGACCTTATTTGAACAAATGAGATAATGAACTTTTGACCTTACTTTTTCTCAAATTAGACATATACAAAGTTAAACGAGGCAAGGCTTTTCCATTTATTTACTTATTTATGTATTTTTGGCTGTAATAGTTTGAACTGATGGCCTCATTATTTTTCAGACATAGATGTCTCCCTATGCTTCCTACATAGCTGACATTAGAAGTGTATGGCATCATGACTTCATATCTAGCTTCTTTTTTTTAAAAACAAATGAAAATGTTGTGTCCTTTAGAAGAGTGTGACACTGCAGTTAGTACTGCTAATAAGCTGACTTTTCACTGTTTTCGATTTAAAATTATGTTTTTGTCATTTTTTTCTTATAGTATTGAGGATCAAACATGGGGCCTCAAGCAAGCCAGGCCAGAGGACTTTACCAATGAACTGCAGTCTACCCTGTTTTGGAAATTTTAAACATGACATTGAATGAAGACCCTTTATTTTTCCTGCTGTCAGAAATGTGAATTTATATGCCCAAATTTAATTACATAAATGCACAATACTGTTTCTTTTTTCAAAACTTAAGTGCTATAAAACTGGGATGCAGTCTACTTCCTGCTTGACATTGTAATCTAGCGCACTTACCAATTTATCTGCCCATTTAGCGTCTAGGCAATCTGGCTTTTGAGATCTATAGTTAAAAATCTTGAGTTAATATTATAGTTAGAATATCATTGTAGTTCTTTTTCAAGTGCATAATAGCAGCAAGCACCTCATTAATTTCCATTTATGTAGTTACTGTACTAAAATTATCTGTAATGAGTTTTAGAGATCTTCACAAACTCCTGTTAGCCCTGTTATGAAGGTCTGTGCTTTTCTATACTCAAATATTTTAAATTTAGTCTGGAGATTGAGTGAATGCTTAACATAGAGAAATGTCTAGCACTTTGGAATATGCTTTTTGACATACACCAGAAACATTAATCCTCCAGAGTGTGGAAATCAGAAGCTTGCCCGGTGGAAATGGAGGTTTTAATGTACAGAAACCTTCAAGCGGCCCTTTGCTCAGTATATTCTCGAACCATCAGAGGCTGTTTCAGCTTACTTTCCTCAGCTTTCAGAGCCTAGGAAACTCTTTGAGCCAAAATTCAACTATTTTATGGGAACTCGTACTGGAAATTTTACTGTATTCTTTTTCTTCTCTAGGCTTGTGTTTAGATCAGTGATCAAAATGCTTATGTCAGTCTTTAATTGGAAAGGGCTGGTGAAATGCAAGGTTTGCATTACCTACTTCAAGCTGCTGTTCCAGCATGGAAAAACAAGGTGGATTCAATTGCAGTCTTGACCTCTTACAACTGATTTCTGGGGCGAAATGTCTGTCACTATTAGCTTTGGTCTTTGGAGATTTAGAGGGAGAATGTAATGTTTGTAATTGTCCTAATAAGTAACCAATTCTATTTAACACTTTTCAGTTTACATACAGAAATGATGGAAGTGACTTTACTATAAAGCATTTTTAATTGATATAGTTAAAATAGGGTAGCAAAAAGAAGGTAGAATAAGCACTGAAGTAATTCTGTAGTTGAATGGATATACTATAATGGTAAAACACAAACGCTTATGGGTTACAAATAGAAAATCTAAAGCAAATTCTTTAATTTTTCAGTTTGTTAACTATATTTATTTATATGGTAGTTCTAGAGCTTGAACCCAAGGCCTAGGCTCTGTCTCTTAGCTTTTTCTTTTTGCTCACGGCTACTGCTCTACTACTTGGAACCACAGCTCCACTTCTGGTTTTCTTGGAGATAACATAACTTTTATAGCCAGATAGGCTTCGAACTGTGATCCTCAGATCCCAGCCTTATAAGTAGCTAGGACTACAGGAATGAGCCACCAGTGCCCAGCTTTAACTTGTTATTTTTTTCCTTTGGTTGTGGGGCTTGAACTCAGGGCCTGGATTTTGTCCCTGAGATCTTTTGCTCAAGCCTATCACTCTACCACTGTGAACCTCAGTGTTAATTTCAGTTTTTCTGATGGTCAGTTGGAGATAAGAGCCTCATGGATTTCCCATCTAGGCTAGCTTTGAACCATGATCCTCAGATCTCAACCTTCTGAGTAGCTCGGGTTAGAGGTGTGAGCCACCAGTGCCTGGCTCAACTTGTAAACATACTTAGTGACATTCTCCTCTGATTTCAAACACCCCTTCTAATTTTGTTGACCTGATTTGTTTCTGCAGTAGAAGTATAATCCTCTGTGAAAATACCATTAAGTGATATTAATTAGATTTAAATATTTATAGATATTATAGAATATTAAAGCCATATCAAAATGAACTTAAATCTTTTGCACAATAGTTGACACTCAAAAGCATTTTATATTAAAGGTAATTATGTAATTTTATGTTTGTGATGTACAAACAGGATTTTTATTTTAAGACCTGATAGTACTTATTTGTGTTAGGCTATAAAGTTTAGTTAGGAAATATTAATGAGAAAAATGAAAAATGCATGTATTTTTTATATTTTTTTTGCCTGTCCTAGGGCTTGAACTCAGCATCTGGGCACTGTCTCTGAGCTGCTTTTGCTCAAGGCAAGCGCTCTACCACTTGAGCCACAGGACTACTTCTGGCTTTTTCTGTTTGTATAGTACAGGGTATCATGTGTGCTAGGCAACCACGAAACCACATTCCTAGCTCTATGCCTGTATTTTTAATGTGGATACATGAGAGGAATTCAATGAGATGTACACTCATTATTTGAATAAATTTTAAGGTTTTCTATCTGCACTGTTAATGTGGATTAATTACTCCTAAGGAAAATCAAAGAACTATAGTAAAAGTTATAAGTAATATTTGAGGAGACCTTTCAAATGTAAGGGGGAAAAAGACAATTTTGGAAGACGGTTAAGAAATGACAAAGTTCATAACTTATTTACTAACTTATTAGATGGCTAAAAATATAGGATTTGATTGAACATTCTAATGCATCAGAAGAGAAAAGACTAGAGAGGGCTAGCACATTGTCGTTGTTTTACCTGGATGGTGGATTCTTAAATGGACAAATAAAGATGCCTTCTTGAGTGAGTTGGAAACTGAATTGAGGTCCATACTAGAGACATTTGGCAAATATATAAATCCCATCAAACAGCAGGAAAATCTGTTTTAAAATACAATTTTAAGTACAATCTAATATGTATTTTAAAGTAAAATCTAATGAAATGGTATGTATCTACTTTTCTGGATGAGGTTTAGAACTATGGTTTCATAAAGCTGCTTTTGAAATGTGAAATGTAGTTAATTTATTAAAATGTGTTAATAGAGGTCACCTATAATTAACCAGGTCTGGTGCATGCCTGTGATCTTAACACTCAGAAGTCTTGATATAGAAAGGTTGTGAGTTCCAGGCTAGTCTCAAGCACATGTAATGACCTTATTTCAAAACACAGCAACAACAGAAAGAAAGAAAGAAAAAGATACCTATAATTATATGGTTTATCTTTTTTGGGGGGGGCCTGATGGTGGGGTATGAACTCTGGGCCTGGGCACTGACCCTCAGCTCTTCAGCTCAAGGCTAGTGCTCTACCACTTGAAATCACAGCGCCACTTCTGGTTTTTTTCTGCTTATGTGGTGCTGAGGAATCAAACCCAGGGCCTCAAGCATGCAAGGCAAGCACTGTACCACTGAGCCACCTTCCCAGCCCATATGGTTTATCTTATACTCTCTAAAACTTAAGTGAAGTAACAATACTAATAAGGTTTTATTAAAAATAAATAAATTCCAGGAAATAGCATCAGTAAGTTTTCCCCCCTGAAATACCCAAGTTTTTCCAATGGTTTCCCAACTTGTTTTTAGAAAAATGAAATCTTAAGGAACCTACAGAATTTTACCAGTGCTGTCATAGATATTGTGTTTTATCCCTCTGCTTTGGTTTTCTGCTGGCAGGCTAGAAGTGGACTCCTAGAAGAGGGGAGCAACAAGGATGGAATGACAGTCTGGGAACAGATGTAATACTTGATAGAGAGCATGGAGATCCTACAGGGAATATTGACTGTCTGAGACCAGAGGCAGGCAGACTATACAGCCAAGAAGTTTTCAGAGTCCTGTAACACATGGAGGCTGAACAACATACTGCTGAATCACGAGCGAGTCATGGAAGACATTACAAAGGAAATTCAAATGTTCATGATATTCAACAAAAATGAACACACAAATTACCAGCTCCTCTGGGACTCAGCGAAGGCAGTACTCAGGGGCAAGTTTATAGCTCTGAGTTCCTATATCAACAAATTAGAGAGATCTGAAACCAACAATTTAATGAGACATCTGAATCTCCTTGAAAAAAAGAGCAGCAAGATAAACCCCAATCCAATAGACAGAAAGAAATAATTAAAATTAAATCAGAATTAGAATAAAAAAAAACTATAGAAAGAATCAACAAAATTGGATGATTGGGTAGGGGGGCGGGGGGAGGCTGGGAAGGGCTGGGAAGGGGAAACAAAGGAGGAGGCTTCAATGCTTGATAACAAATGTACTCATTATTTTGCCCTTGTAATTGTAACCCCTCTGTACAGTATTTTCACAATAAAAAGTAAATAAAAATTTAAAAAATAAGAATCAACAAAACAAAGAGTTGGTTCTTTGAAAAACTTAACAAAATTGACAGACCCTTGGAAAATCTTATCAGAAAAAGAAGAGAACACACCCAAATAAATAAACTCAGAGATGAGAATGGAAACATCACCACAGAAACAACCAAGATTCAGGGCATTATAAGGGAATACTTCTCAAAACTTTATGCTAATAAGTTTGAGAACTTGGCAGAAATGGGCCTTTTCCTAGCAAAAACTGACATGCCAAAAGTAAACAAAGATGAGTTAAACCATCTTAACAGGCCTATATCAAGCATTGAAATAGAAACAGCAGTAAGAGACTCCCAGCTAAGAAAAGTCCAGGACCAGATGGTTTTACACGGAATTCTACAAGGACTTCAAAGCTGAGCTCACACCAATATTCGTCCAACTCTTCAATGAAATTGAAAGAGTTCATTACTGAACACATTCTATGAAGTCATCATAACCCTCATCCCAAAACCAGGCAGGGATTCTCAAAGAAAGAGAGCTATAGAGCCATTTCTTTGATGAACATTGATACAAAACTTCTAAAAAAAATGGCCAATCGACTTCAACAATTCATCCAAAAAATCATAAACCATGAGCAAACAGGATTCAATTCAGGGATGCAAAGTTGGTTCAATATACGCAAATCAAATAATACAATTCATCACATCAACAGGAGCAAGGATAAAAACCACATGGTTATCTCAATAGATGCAGAAAAAGCATTTGACAAGATCCAACATCCCTTTATGATGAAGGTTCTAGAAAAATTAGGAATCCATGGAACATTACTGAATACAATAAAAGCTGTATATGACAAACCTACAGCCAGCATCATACTTAATAGTGAAAAACTACAGCCATTTCCTCTTATCTCTGGAACAAGACAAGGGTGTCCACCCTCTCCACTTCTCTTCAATCTAGTTTTAGAATGCCTAGCTACAGCAATAAGACAAGATGCAGACATAAAGGGGATCCAAATATGGAAACAAGAAATAAAACTCTCCCTCTTTGCAGATGACATGATCTTGTATTTAAAGAATCCCACAGACTCCACTCCCAAATTACTCAAGCTGATTCAAATCTTTGGCAAAGTAGCAGGGTATAAAATTAACCCTCAAAAATCAATGGCTTTTCTGTATGTCAACAATGATAAAAGTGTGGATGAAATTCAGAAAGCAACTCCATTCACAATAGCCACACAGAAATTAAAATATCTAGGAATTAACTTATCCAAAGAAGTGAAGGATGATGAAAACTTTAAAAACTTGAAAAAAGAAATCAAAACAGAACTTAGAAAATGGCAAAAACTCCCATGCTCCAGGATTGGAAAGACTAACATCGTGGAAATGGCAATACTTCCCAAGGCTATCTACAAATTTAATGCGATACCTATCAAAATTCCAAAATTCCAACCTCATTCTTCAAGGAAATAGAAGAGGCAATCCAAAAATCCATATGCAACAATAAAAGACCCCAAATAGCAAAAACGATCCTCAACAGAAAGAACACTGCTGGAGGAATATCAATACCAAATTTCAAACTCTACTACAAAGCCAGAGTAATCAAAACAGCTTGGTACTGGCACAAGAGCAGACCTCAGGACCAATGGAATAGAATTGAAAACCCAGAAATGAACCTACAGACCATAGCCATCTAATCTTCGATAAGGGAGCTAAAACAATAGAATGGAAGAAAGACAGTCTCTTCAGTAAATGGTGCTGGCAAAATTTGTTAACTACTTGTAGAAAACTAAAGCTAGATCCTTATATATCACCCTGCACCAGAATCAACTCCAAATGGATCAAAGACCTCAGAGTCAAAGCAGACACTCTGACAACATTACAGGATGGAATAGGAGAAACCCTAGGTCTCCTTGGCTCAGGCCGAAATTTTCTGAATAGAGACCCAGAAACACAACAAATCAAAGAAAGGTTGGACAATTGGGATATTGGGATTGCATGAAGTTGCAGAGCTTCTCCATGGCAAAGGACATAGCTAGCAAGATCAATAGAAAGCCTAATGATTGGGAGAAGATCTTCACTACCCATACAACAGACAAGGTTCTCACATCTAAAATATACTTGGAACTCAAAAAATTAAATCCCCCAACAAGAAATCCTCAAAGAAACAACTGCCCAATAAATAAGTGGGCTAAAGACTTAAAGAGAAACTTCTCTGAAGAAAGAAGGATGGCCAATAGACACATGAAGAAATGCTCAACCTCCCTAGCCATAAAAGAAATGCAAATCAAAACAACATTGAGATACCACCTCACACCAGTTAGAATGGCAAAAATCAAGAACTCTAATAACAACAGATGGGAACCTTACTTCATTGTTGGTGGGAGTGTAAACTTGTTCAACCACTATGGAAAGTAGTATGGAGGTTCCTCAAAAGACTCCACATAGAGCGCCCCTTTGACCCAGCAATCCCACTTTTGGGCATTTACCCAAATTTTTACAAACAAGACTACACTAAAGCTACCAGCACGACTATGTTTATTGCAGCATTATTTACTATAGCTAAGATATGGAACAAACCCAGTTGCCCCTCAGTAGATGAATGGATCAAGAAAATTTGGTATACATACACAATGGAATTCTATGCCTCCATCAAAAATAATGACATTGCCCATTTGTCAGGAAATGGAAAGACTTGGAAAAAATTATATTAAGTGAAGTAAGCCAGGCCCAAAGATACATAGGTCCCATGGTTTCCCTTATTTGCAATATCTAGTATATGTCTAAGTCAAGCAGAAAAGATCAGTTAAGGTGATGTTAGGGAAATGAACCCTAAGATATTTATTCAAATATTTTTCTTTCATGAGATTGTTTCTAACACATTTATAAGATTATTTCTTTGTTGCTTTGTGTGTCCCTCCCCCACATTATAACCCCTGCTTTCACTGTTTTTGATGTGGGTATAATTTGTGGAGGGGAAGGAGAAAAACACATCGTTTAAATAGGGATACAGGTGGACCCATTGCAACAATGAGATGCAAAGTCGAAAACGAACTTTACAACTTTGGCGCGGGGTGTGGGGGAGGATGGGAAGGGATGGAAAGGGGAAACAAAAAGGAGGCTACAATGCTTGATAAGAAATGTACTCATTATCTTGCCCATGTAATTGGAACCCCTCTGTACAGTATTTTCACAATAAAAAATTAAATTAAATTAAAAAAAGAAGTTTTCACAGGTAAAGTATGTATCACAGTCCTCAACTTGGAGGGTTGGGGAACCAGATGACTTTTCATAACAGCCATAAGCCTTTGTGACCTTTCCATATTATGGGTCTTAGGAATATTTTGCTAGAGTACGCGACAAGTCATAATTATCTTAGATGACACCTGAAAGATCTACGTGTATTTCAGAGATTACCTTATATTAAGATTCAGGACAAGTTGTATAATTAAAACTAAATTGTGGAGCTTGGTGCTGTTGGCTCATGCCTATAAGCTTAGCTACTCTGGAGGCTGAGATCTGAGGATCACGGTTCAAAGACAGCGTGGGCAGGAAAGTCCTTGAGACTCTTCTCTCCAATTAACCACCAGAAAACATTTAGTGATGCTATGGTTCAAATGGTAGAGTGCTAGCCTTGTGCTGAAGAGCTGAGGGACAGCACCCAGGCCCAGAGTTCAAGCCCCATGACCAACAAAAATAAATAAATAATAAATTAACTGTGGACTTGGAAGGTACTTTATTGGTAGAGCACTTTAGAATGTTCAAGGCCCTAGGATCAGTGTCTAGTACCACTGTAAAGGAAAAAAATAATTTTCTTGTAACTATGAGAAGCACTCAGTGTTTCACACCAGTTAACATAGCAGTTTTGCAAGACACCACTTGGAAAAAAATTATATTAAGTGAAGTAAGCCAGGCCCAAAGAAACATATGTCCTATGGTTTCCCTTATTTGCAATAACAAGTATATGTCTGAGACAAGCAGAAAAGGTCAGTTAAGTCGATGTTAGGTGAAATGAATCGCAAGATAAGGATTCAAACATTTTTTCTTTCTTGTGATTGTTTCTAACATATTTATAAGATGATTTCTTTGTTGCTTTCTATGTCCCTCACCCATGGTATAAACCCTGCTTTCATTGTATTTGATGTTGGTATAATTTATGGAGGGAAAGGAAAAAAAACACAACGTTTAAATAGGGATACAGGTGGACCCATTGCAACAATGAGATGTACAAGACGTTATGTTGAAAAATGAACTTTACAACTTTGGCCGGAGGGGTGGGAGGTTTGGGAGATGGGAAGGGATGGGAAAGGGAAACAAAAGAGGAGGCAACAATGCTTGACAAGAAATGTACTCATTACCTTACCCATGTATTTGTAACCCCTCTGCACGGTATTTACACAAGAAAAAATTTTAAAAAGCTGTGTGTGGTGGTAGATGCCTGTCAGCTATGTGGGAAGCATAAATATGGGGTCCAAGCTGGCCTAAACAAAAGCAAGTATACAAAAGTAACAAAATAGCTGGACGTTAATGGCTCATATCTGTAATACTAGCTACACAGAAGGCTAAGATCTGAGGATCACATTTTGAAGTCAGCCCAGGCAGTAAAATCCATAATATTTTTTTCTCCAAGTAGCCAGACTAGAGGTGTGGCCTAATAGAGAAGCAGCTGTAAACAAAAAATGGTAAGTAAAAGCTCAAGCTCCTGAGTGTAAGCACCAATACTGACACCAGAAAAAAATTAAGTAAATAATCGAAAGGGACTGGAGGCATGGTTCAAGTAGAGTTCTTTGTAGCAAGGATACAGCCCTTAAATTAAGCGCCAGTACAGCAAAACAAAACAAAACCAAAACAGATGAGTGTATTGGATTCTTTAAAAATTTACTTGAGTTTTAGACTAAGGAGCTAATTTTAGAATAGGGATATAATTAGGTTTTGATTTAGCATTATGAATTCAGACTCTTAAGCAGATTAAAACAGATTCTTAATCATGAGACATGTGAAGAAAAGTCTAATATGATGCATGGTACCAATCTCTGGAAAGTTGTCTGGTGTGAAGTAAGGCATTGGGCTGGTTCATTCTACCATGTCTCCTGAATCAGAGCAGAGACTTCTACAAAGGTAGCTACTATTTATCTCATGCCTCCTGTTAGCAAGATAGTTCTTTGTCTAGGGAGTCAAGGTTCTCAAAGTGTTTTGACTTCCTGACTACCAAATTCATTTAGGACCTTGTCCTAAACAATGTCTTAGCCAAAGAACATGGCTTTGTAAGACTGGAGTGAGAAACCTGTTCCTGCCAAGGGCCATTTGGATATTTATAACGTGTCATGTACCAAATGATTTTTTCAGGTCTTATATGGCCCATGAGTCAAATGTGCCTCACCCTTGCTAGAGTTGATTACAATTAAGCAAATAAAGCACATGTAGCAGAGAGCAGCTCATCTGAAGGGGTGTGCATGTGGTCACCAACTAGAAGGGACACATAAAACAGCAATCCACAACCTGGTGGATCTGTCACAAGGTTGGAGAAAGTTCTGGAAAAGCTAACTTTATTTTTTTATTTTTTGGTGATTATTTCAAATGTTCTCCATAATGGCCACTTATATATGAAAAGCCTCATGGATCAGAACTACATTTTTGAAAGGTTTATGTATTTTTTCTCTATTCAGACTTTTATTCTATGGAAAAAAAACGAAATTTTTGTTCAAAGGCAGAAACCCATATTGCCATGAATTTTTAAAAAGTACGGAACTTTAAAAAGTATAATTGGGGCTGGGGGTTTAGCCCAGCAGAAGGGCGCCCGCCCGGTGGGCACAAGGCCCTGGGTTCCATCCTCAGCCCTGGGTGGGAAAAAAAGTATAATTGAACATGTCAGCTTTTGAATACAATGCATCTTGATCACTGTCACACCTTTCATCATTTCCGTATTTTCCAACCCCTCCCCGCTACCTTTTCTTTTTTGTTTTAATAATAAGTATGGTAGCCTTGAAAAGGATAGATTTTTGTGACATGAAAATCTGTGAAGTGAAATAACATATGTAATGGTAAGGGCCTAGGGATATGAGACAATGGAGTGGCCTTTACTTTTTTTCTTTTAAAATAATTTGATTTATAAAAATATTGCAAGGGGGGGACCAAGATGGCGATGGAGCAGTAGGGAAACGCCACAGCTCTCTCCAACTAAAAAGAGAGTTCGAGTTCCAACGCTTAATCTCCCCAAGAGACCGACAACAACAAAAAGACAAACACTCAGAGAAAAACCAGAGGTGGAAAATAACAAAAAAAGAAAGAGAGGAAAAGAAGAATTTCAGAAAAGAGAAGAGCAAAGACCCCTCCCCCAACCTTTACTGGCAGCGCAGCAGTGCACCAAGCCGCCGGCCAGTCGGCCCGGCGGGGGCTGTAGGAGCCCCAGAGACACAGGGGGCTGCTTGCAGATCACCAGGTACTGGATTGCAGAACAGCGGATCGCCAGGAACAGAGAAACCTACCAGCCAGGAGTCTCCAAGAGGATACCACCCCTACCACCCACTCTCCACCGGAGCGGAGAGGCTCCATTCCGCCAAAGCCGCCCGGCACCAGCAGCGTGACAAAGGTACCTGTCGGCAGACCACCCGCCCAATAGCGATCGCAACGACACAGCGGGGGCCGCCCAACCCAGCCCGCAACCACCCCAACTGAACTCGGATTGCAACAACAACTGACGACCTACACCACACAGAAACAACCAGCTCCAGGGTGAGTAGGACACAAGGGACAGTGTATCTCTCAAGGGAGACCAGAGCTGGGGGGAATCCCCAGACCCTGACCTAGACTCCCTACCCCAACACCCGGACCACAGGACCCACTAAAACTGGGAAATGTTCGCGTGCTCCACCAGCCGGTGGAGCACAATCTGCTGGCCAGGTCAGAGCAAGAGTGCCCCTGGAAGGGAGCTTAAATGCCCAAGCCAGGAACAGCGCCCCTGGGTCAAGACTACCAACAGTAGAAGTAATTTAATCTGTGTCCTCCAGGCTGCATAACCTAGGTGTTATACACATCAGCACAGGCCTAACAAGCGCGCTCCAGGCTGGGGCCGGAACCAGGCCCGGGGATGCAGTGCCTGAACAACACAACCAACTCCTCCCAACTGAAGTAAAAAGCTGAGCATACGCCTCAACAGAGGGGAGAAAACCAGGAAACAACACTCCCCGAGAAGAACGCCTGTGACAACAAAAGACCTGGGGGCTCAGGACAAGAGAAGCTCAAACCCCACCAAAACTCCACCCATATACAACACAGGCTGCCAGCACCTGATAGTAAGCAGGAGCTCAGGCTGATAAGGCGGCTCAGCAATAGAGTGATAGTCTTGGATGTATGAGGCCCTGAATCTGATTCCTCAGCATCACAAAAGCAAAAAGGGTCAGAAGTGGTGCTGTGGCTCAAATGGTAGGGTGCCAGCCTTGAGCTGAAGAGCTGAGCTGAGAGACAGCACCCAAACCTAGAGTTCAAGCCCACAACCAGCCCAAAACAAACAAACAAAAACACATCAGGAGCCCATAGCAGACTCCGTTATTTGGGAGAGTGCATCCAGAGCATCTGATCTTCCCAAGAGCACCCGTAGGAGCAAACACAAGCAGTCTAGGCTGCTCAACCCTTCCAAAGGCGGGAATTGCCAGCAATCTACAGCAGAGAGTCAAGAATCCTAAGTAGGTCGGAACAGCAGCTGGAAATAGGCTCCCAACAGAACCCAGATCAGGCACAGACTCTCTCTACCAATACAGAATCAGCAACCAAGCAAAGACAGACACACCAGAACAAAATTGCAGAGCAGTCTCCTGAACCCCCATGGGAAAATCACAGAGAAAAATCACAAGGTTTACCACCACCCAGGACAGCAAGCTCACCTCAAAAGCCAGCAGCCACGCAGGGGAGAGCCCCAGTGGGACCAAGGCAGGAATGGAAGACAAAAGCTATATCCAAAGGGTGCTGGAGGCAATGACTCAAGAAATAAAGCGAGAAATGGATCAGAAATTGAAAGAGCACAAGAATGAACTATCAAAAGAGATACAGGATATCAAACAAGAGTTGGATGCAAAAATAGAAGCTGCACAAACCTCAGTAAGAAGTGAGATAAACGCCAAATTAGAGGTCATGCATACTGATCTCACCTCATGGAGAGGTGAGATCAGTACTCTGAGAACCAACATTGAATCCATAAAGGGATCCATTTCCTCCATGCAAACCACAATAGAAGCCACGGTCAACAGAGTGAATGAAATGGAAGGTAGAGTGTCAGATACAGAAGACAGAATACACCAACTGGACCAAAAAGTGACAGATATGGAAAAATCACTCAAATTAAACCAAAGGGAAATTCAAGAGCAAGCAGATAATGCTAAAAACTTTAACCTTCGCATAATCGGAGTGGACTAAGGTGAGGAATTCCAGAGCAAGGGAATGCAATACCTATTTAACAAGATAATCAATGAAACTTTTCCCCACCTCAAAAACGACCATCTTAACTACATCACAAAAGCTTATTGAACACCCAACAAGCAAGATCCCAGGAGAAACACTTCTAGACACATTATAGTAAAAATGATAGATCTGAATAATAAGGAAACAATCCTGCATGCAGCAAAAATGAAGAAGGAGCTATACTACAACGGTAAAAAAAATTAGAATCATGGCAGATCTCTCCACACAAACAATGAATGCAAGAAAAGCCTGGGAAAGCACCATACGAGCCCTGAGAGCCAATAACTGCCAACCTAGACTGATATACCTGGCAAAGCTAGCATTCACATTCAATGGAGAACTGAAAACTTTTAATAGCAAAGAAAAACTAAATGAATACATAAACATTAAGCCAGCATTACAAAGAATTCTAAGAGGGGGGACACAACCTGAAGAAAGCAACCAGGAACTGGGACCTGCCCCAAACAGGCATTACTCAAAGTCTAACTGAGCAAGCACAGGAGGAAAGGAAAGAAGAAAAACTTAGGAAAACGGAATGGCAGGGACAACAATGCATCTCTCTATACTTTCTCTTAATATAAATGGGCTGAATTCACCAATTAAAAGAAAACGAACTGAGGACTGGATCAGAAAACAAGACCCATCCATCTGTTGCCTTCAGAAGACCCACCTCTCAGCCAAACATACAAACTCAGAGTGAAAGGGTGGAAAAGGATCTACCAATCAAATGCCCCCAGTAAGAAAGCAGGTGTAGCTATCCTGATATCTGACAAAATAAACTTTTCATTAAAATCAGTACAGGACACTACATATTAATAAAGGGAACAATCCAAGAGGAAGATATAACCATCATCAACTTATATACCCCAAATATTGGTGCACCCAGATATGTCAAACAAATGCTCTCAAACTTACAGAATAAAATAGATCTCAATACGATAATACTAGGAGACTTTAACACTCCACTCTCACCAAAGGACAGGTCTACCAAACAGAGGATTGGCAAACAAGCTACCGAATTAAGTGAGGCCATACTTCAAGCGGAATTAACTGACATCTACCAAGTATTTCACCCTAAAACAACACAGTACACATTCTTCTCAGCAGCTCATGGAACTTTCTCCAAAATGGACCATATCATAATTCATGCAAGGAACTTAAGCAAATACAAAGGGATTGACAGAATCCCCTGTATCCTATCTGACCACAGGGGAATCAAGCTAGCTCTCAATAACAAAGCACACCGCAGAAATTTCTCTAATACATGGAAATTGAACAGCACACTCCTTAACAATGCCTGGGTAGCAGAAGAGATCAGAGAAGAAATAAAGCATTTCCTCCAACTCAATGAAAATGAAAACACCTCACAAAGAAATTTGTGGGACACAGCAAAAGCAGTCCTGAGGGGCAAATTTATTGCCCTCAGTGCCCACATCAAGAGAATGGAGACAGACCAAGTAAATAATCTCATGTTGCAGCTAAAACAGCTAGAAAAACAAGAAAAAATGGGACCTAAAGCTACTAGACGAAGCCAGATAACCAAATTAAGAGCAGAGATTAACGAATTAGAAAATCAGAAACCATAACCAAAATAAACCAAACAAAAAGCTGGTTCTTTGAAAAAATAAACAAAATTGATGGCCCGTTGGCAAGATTAATTAAAAAAAGAAGAGAGGAAACCCATATTAATAGGATTAGGGATGCCACCAGAAACATCACAACACCTACCCAAGATATCCAAACAATTCTAACAGACTACTTTCAAAAGCTATACTCTCTAAAGGAAGAAAATCTGGCAGAAATGGATGCATTTTTAGAGAAATACAAGTTATCCAAACTGAGCAAAGAAGAAGTTAACCAATTAAATAAGCCAATATCCTATAATGAGATACAGGAAGCTATCAAAAGTCTTCCAACAAAAAAAAGCCCAGGACCAGATGGATTCACAGCAGAATTCTATAAGACCTTCAAACAAGAACTAATACCCATACTCCTCAAGCTCTTCAGAGAAACAGAGAAGGAGGGAGCTATCCCAAACTCATTCTACGAAGCCAATATCACACTCATCCCCAAACCAGGCAAAGACCCAACCGAAAAGGAGAATTACAGGCTAATTTCCTTGATGAACACAGATGCAAGGATCCTTAACAAGATTCTAGCTAACAGAATCCAGAAACACATAAAAAAAATAATACACTATGATCAGGTATGCTTCATCCCAGAGACACAGGGATGGTTTAACATACGTAAGTCAATAAATGTAATCCAACATATCAACAGACCCAAGGTCAAGAATCACATGATTATTACCACAGATGCAGAAAAGGCCTTTGATAAAATTCAACATTCATTCATGCTAAAAGCTCTGGAGAAAATAGGAATAGAAGGAACATTTCTAAAAACAATAAAAGCCATTTATGACAGACCAATAGCCAATATTATACTTAATGGGGAAAAGCTACAACCAATCCTCCTAAAATCAGGAAAAAGGCAAGGATGCCCACTGTCTCCACTCCTCTTCAACATAGTCCTAGAACCCTTAGCCAGGGCAATAAGGCAAGAAAAAGACATTAAAGAGATCCACATAGGGAAAGAAGAAGTTAAACTATCCCTTTTTGCAGACGACATGATACTATACCTCCACGATCCCAAAAACTCCATCCCCAAACTTTTAGAAATCATGTCACTTCAGCAAAATAGCACGATACAAAATAAACCCACAAAAATCAGTTGCCTTCCTATACACTGATAACGTACAGGAAGAGAGGGAAATAAAGGGATCAACCCCATTCACAATAACCTCCCAAAAAAAAAAATATTTAGGAATTAACCTAACCAAAGATGTAAAAGAACTATTTAATGAGAACTATAAAAAGTTAAAGAAGGAAATTGCAGAAGACACTAGGAAATGGAAAGACCTCCCATGCTCCTGGATAGGTCGACAATATAGTAAAGATGGTAATACTTCCAAAACTAATATACAAATTCAATGCAATTCCTATTAAAATCCCAATGACGTACATAACTGAAATACAGAAAACAGTCCAAAAATTTATATGGAACAACAAAAGACCTAGAATAGCCAAAACAATTCTAGGGGATAAAGACAATATGGGAGGGCTATCCATGCCGAACTTCAAACTCTACTACAGAGCTATAATAACAAAGACAGCATGGTACTGGCACAAAAACAGACCCGAAGACCAATGGAACAGAATAGAAGATCCAGAAATAAATCCACAGGCCTACAGCCAGCTGATATTCGACAAAGGAGCCAAAGACATACAATGGAAGAAACACAGCCTCTTCAACCGCTGGTGCTGGGAAAACTGGGCAGCCACATGCAGAAAACTATAAATGGACCCCAGCCTATCACCATGCACCAACATCAACTCAAAATGGATTAAAGACCTTAACATTAAACCTGAATCTCTGAAACTACTTCAGGACAGAGTAGGAGAGACACTTGAACTAATAGGCACAGGAAGGAACTTCCTGAACAGAGTCCCAGGGTCACAACAAGTTGGAGAGAGACTCGACAAATGGGACTACCTTAAAATAAAAAGCTTCTGCACAGCTAAATCAATCACAACTAAGCTAGAAAGACAACCAATGAATTGGGAAAAAATATTTACCAGCAATATATCAGACAAGGGGTTAACATCCTGTATATACAGGGAGCTCAAGAAACTAATCCCTCCCAAACCTAACAAACCAATTACTAAATGAGCAAGGGAACTAAAGAGGGACTTCTCAAATGAAGAAATAAAAATGGCAAAGAAACACATGAGGAAATGTTCATCATCCCTGGTGGTGAAGGAAATGCAAATAAAGACAACCCTGAGATACCACCTTACCCCAGTCAGAATATCCCACATCCACAAATCAGCCAACGACAAATGCTGGAGGGGATGTGGAGAAAGGGAAACCCTATTACACTGCTGGTGGGAATGTACACTTATACAACCACTTTGGAAAGCAATCTGGAGGGTCCTTAGAAAGCTAAAGATTGACCTCCCTTACGACCCAGTCATACCACTTCTAGGCATCTGCCCTGAACAACAGGAACCATTATACAAGGACACGTGCACCTCCATGTTTATTGCAGCACTGTTCGCAATAGCTAGGATATGGAAACAATCTAGATGCCCCACCACAGATGAATGGATCCAAAAATTGTGGTATCTATACACAATGGAATATTATGCAGCCATTAGAAATGACAAAATAATGGCATTTGCAGGGAAATGGATGGAGCTAGAAGGAATCATGTTGAGCGAGGTAAGCCAAGAACGAAGAGACAAACGGTACATGGTCTCCCTGATAATTGGATGCTAAATCCAAAATGTTATGTGATACGACAAAACTAACAGGACTTAAGAAACAAAGAACTCCCACTCATCTGGTTGAACCACTACTAAATATCCCCATGCTGCTGATCACAAATATGGTATATAACATGTTAACACTGTTATATATTACAGACTGTGATAGACAATTTGCTCCAGGAAAGTTAGAATGAACTTGTGACTTTGAAATTATATAATCACTTAATCACAATCAAAAAAAAAAAAAGAACCTCGGGGAAGGGAAGGAGGGAGGGGATGGTAGGGGGAAAACAATGGAGAGGGTAACAATGTTCAAGAGGAAGTGTACTCATTACCTCACTCATGTAACTGTAACCCTCTGTATAGTATCTTTACAATAAAAACATATTGCAAGAATTATATAAAATATTCTTTTATACTCTTCATCTGGATTCCCTAAATATCAACTTGTTCATATATTTGCTTTATCATTCTCTCCTTTTCTACATACATACTTTTCTCTTTGTCATTTGAAAGTACGATGTGTATGTTTCTTCATCTCTAAATACTTTATTTATTCGTCAAAAACCATGACACAATTGTTAATATTAATATAGCACTGTTACCTAATGTTTTAAATTATCCAATTTGCATTCAAATTTCATGAAGTGCTCTACCTTCTTTAATCAGGAATAGAGTGTAGACCAGTTCTTTTTGTAGCACACACCATGGTTTGTGTTTGTCTGATTTTTTTTTCCTGGAGGAACACTGCCATTTACATTTGGTAGGAGCACCAGAAGTGGTGTCCTGTCAATGAGTCATGTGACAAATATGTAGGGAAATATCACTTCTTTTTTTCTTGTCTTGGGCCTTGAAATTGTTCTGGGCACAGCTGTTCCTGAGCTTTTCTGCCCAAGGCTAGTGCTGTACTACATTGAGCAACAGCACCACCTCTAGTTTTCTGGTGGTTAATTGGAAATAAGTGTCTCATGGACTTTCCTGAGCAGGCTGATTTTGAACTGCAAGTCTCAGATCTCAGCCTCCTGAGTAGCTAGGATTACAGGTGTAAGCCACTGGCACCCAGCTCAGGATCCTTGATCCATTTGTTATTTTTCTGCCTTTTGTGTTTGAGTTTGTCAAATATTAAACTTTGTGAGTTCAAGATTATCTAATTTTTATCAGGTTTTAAAATACAGAAGACCTGGTATGGTGGTTTACACCTGTTGTCCTAGTAATTATGAGGCTGAAGCAAGATAATTTCAAGTTCATATCCTGGGTTAGATTAGGAAGACCACGTTTCAAAAAAAAGTAAACCCAAAAGAACAACAAAATTTTTTTTAAAAAGGAAAGGGGAAAAGGTATATGGAATAGATACTGTTTTCAAGCATTACAGTGTACCAGAACACAGGGTGTTTTTAGGCTTGGTTTCTATCATTAATGTATTTGAGAAGACTTTGGTGTTTTGTTGTTAACTGATCTAGATTTCTATAAATGTAGGACTGATTTTTCCTGATGTAACTTTCCATATATGTATTTGCTGTTCAAGTTTTGGGTAGAATTTTTTTTTTAAGATTTCTGTTTTACAAAAGACCTAGAATAGCCAAAGCAATTACAGGTAAAAGAAACAACACAGGACAGATCACGATACCAGATTTCATGCTCTACTACAGAGCCATAATAACAAAGACAGCTTAGTACTGGCAAAGAAACAGACCCGAAGACCAATGGAACAGATTAGAAAATTAAAATCACATACCTACAGTCAGCTGATATCTGACAAAGGAGCCAAAGGTATACTGTGGAAAACTATTGGTGCTAGGAAAACTGGGTGGACACATGCAGAAAACTAAAAGTAGACCCTAACCTGTCTCCATGCACTAGCATCAACTCAAAATGGACTGTAGGACAGAGTAAGAGAAGCAATTGTACTTGCAGGCACAGGCAGGAACTTCCTGAACAGATTCTCAGGATCACAACAAATTGGAGAGATACTTGACAAATGGGACTACCTTAAAATAAAAAGTTTCTGCATAGATAAAGAAATAGCAACCAAACTAGAAAGACAGCCAACTAATTGGGAAAAAATTATTTACCAGCAATATATCAGAGAAAGTATTCATTATATACAGGGAACTTAAGAACTATCCCCTCCCAAATCTAACCAATGATTAAATGGGAAAGCAGCTAAAGAGAGACTTCTCAGAAGAGATAAAAATGGCAAAGAAACAAATGAGGAAATGTTCACCACCTTACCCTAATTAGAATGGCCTACATCCTAAATTCAGTCAATGACAAATGCTGGCGGGGATATGGAGAAAGAAGAACCCTACTGCATTACTGGTGGGAATGTACACTAATACAACCACTTTGGAAAGCAGTCTGGAGGGTCCTTAGAAAGCTAAATATAGACCTCCCATATGACCCAGCCATACCACTCCTAGGCATCTACCCTGAGCAACAAGAACCAGGATACAAGGACACTTGCTCCTCCATGTTTATTGCAGCACTGTTCACAATAGCCAAGATATGGAAACAACTCAGATGCCCCACTACAGGTGAATGGATCAAAAAATTGTAGTACCTATATACAATGAAATATGCAGCCATTAGAAAGGACAAAATAATGGCATTCACAGGGAAATGGATAGAATTAGAACAAATAATTTCGAACAGGGTAAGCCAAGATCAAAGAGACAAATTGCAAATGGCTCCCTGATATATGGATGTTAAATCCAAAATGCAAGGATATAACAAAATAAACAGGACTCAAGAAACAACGGACCTCTACTTAATTTGTCATATCATTTCTAAATGACTCCATGTTCTTGATCATATATATATTATATATATATGCCATATATATGTGCACATCTGAGGGAAGCTACGAGGAGGACACAGAATCAGAGGGTAATGGGAATATACACGATAGCGGGCCCATCAGCTACACCTGACATTGATGAAAATGAACTAAGCAACTCAAGGGCAGCAATGGGAAGGAGGGAATGAGAGGGAAAGAGGGACTAGCTTACACTAAACAAAAGGAAAGAAAGGTACATATCACCCGATTTGGAAGAAATGGTTGTATTGTCAAAGCTTATAGAATTCACAAACTTTTTAGACCATGATAATGACAATTTTGCATTGTGAAGGTTAAAATGTGTATATGATTTTAACTAAATATTATTATTCCACAATAGTGTGAAATTTGTGAATTTTATTTAATCACTTAATCTCAATTAAAACTATTTAAAAAATTATTACCCTTTGGACTATATTCTAGCAATTCATAATGTGACATGATTTTTTCTGTATTTCTATATCCAGTCCAATTTCCATAAGGGATTTTGATATGTTAAAAATAATTTCTTTTTTCTCAAAATTATATTAAATGCTAATAAAGAAAAGTGGAAAAGAATAGAATTTAAAATCAGAAAAAAATATTTCTGTTTTAAAATTGGTTTGGATTTGTTAGAGGGTAGAAAAGCCAATGTAGAGAATTTATTTAGAATAGTGTTTTATATGAAAAACAAAATTAATCATCAGTACTTTGGCATTTCTTTTCAAGAAAAGAAAACTTGTAAATGGGATCTTTTTTTTTTATTCTATTGTGGAAAGCATGGCTTTTCTTAGCCATGAGAAAATGGTAGTATAATGTTACTGGTGCAAGTATTGAAGCTATTAATGCTCTGAATTTCTTGATTTCATGATCCCTTTTTGTTTTGGTCAGTCATGGGGCTTGAACTCAGGGTTTGGACCCTCTCTGTGAGCTTCTTTGTTCAAGGCTAGTGCTCTACCATTTTGAGCCACAGCCTACTTCCAGTTTTCTGGTGGTTCATTGGAGATAGTGTCTCATAGACTTTCCTCTCTGGGCTGGCTTTGAACTGTGCTCCTCAGATCTCAGCATCCTGAGTAGCTAGGATTACAGGTGTGAGCCACTGGTGCCTGGGCAGGATCTCTTTTAAATAAATAATTTGATTTTATTGCAAATGTTTTGAAAAGCTTTTACAAATAAAAAAAGTCAATAAACAAGGGTTAAAATGATTAAAAAGATGTAGTCCTTTAGAACTACATCTTAGGAAATTATACTCTAGTAGAAAAAAGTAGGTTCTCAGAAAGCAGGTCTATGGGCAGAAGGGAAAGTGGGCAGGTGATTACACACCAGAGCCTGAGGGTGTACCACACCATCCAGGAGACTGGATGTGGCCAAACACAGGAAGAGGCTTGGGTTCTCTTATCTTATTGCATTGTCACCTTTTCCTAGACCAGTGGACAGGTTTGATCGAGACAGGCCACTGAGAGGACTTGGAGGCCCAAGAGGGGTCATGTGAAGCAGAGGCAGAGGTGGTCCTGGGAACAGAGTTTTTGATGCATTTGACCAGAGAGGGAAATGAGATTTTGAAATATACAGTGGGAATGATAAAATGTAAGTCACTTTATAAATGCTATTTTCCACATAAGTTTCAGTAATATATGAATCTGTTAATTATGTATTAGTATTTAACCAACTTCATATCAGTATGGTATTACTCTGTGAAAGGATGATCCTGGGACAACTTTATGGTCCACTTTTTCTGATGTAGAAATTGACTAGAGCATCAATTGTAGGTTAAAGGAATACTCTTCATTTCTCTAGAGCTATTAGAATTGAAGACAGCATGTGTGGATATGGATCTGTTACCTGGGGATTAGGTAAAGGCTCTAGGTAAGGCGTGAATTTGTGTCCTCTGAAAGCCTATGAGGAAGTGGAAATCTATGTACTTTTATTTGCTTATATTGAGAATTGTGATAGTTGAATTATGCTTTATGATTATATATCCCTAAGCAGAGGCTGATTTGGAGCTTTGATTTACTGAGATTTTTTTTTTTTGGTAGAAGTACCTAGGTGAAAACTTTTTGTTGTTGTTGTTGGTGGTGGTGGTGCTGGTGGTGGTGCTGGTGGTGGTCATGGGACTTGAACTTCGGGCCTGGGTGCTATCCCTCAGCTCTTCAGTTGAAGGCTAGCTCTCTACCACTTGAGCCACAGCGCCACTTCCAGTTTTTAGTGGTTTACTGGAGATAAGAGTCTCATGGACATTCCTGCCCGGGCTTTCTTTGAACGACAATCCTCAGATCTCAGCCTCCTGAGAAGCTAGGATTACAGGCCTGAGCCACGCGTGCCCAGCTTCTAGGTAATAACTTTTTAAAACAAGTTTGTTCTGTTGCATTTAGATTTGAAACTGCTTTTAAAGATCTTTTTAATTTTATATTAGCTAAATGATTTGTGACAGATGTCTACATACTTGCTGATGCCCTAACAAGTATATGGCATAGCATACTTATGTATGTCTGAAGAAGCTTTCTAAATACCCACATATTATATACTTTTCTGAGACTTTTCAGAGTTTTTTAGCTTCTTGGTATTGCATCTTACTTTATAGTCATTTGTAGATGTGGGTTGCAGCTGCAAGAGAAGTTTCTCTGTATTTTGCTCCTGTTAGACATTTCTCTACGACTTCATGATACTTTAGATCTTTGCCTAGATCTAGATTCTGCTAGAGTAGGTATGTGTTTGGTTTTACAGTAGTGTTGGCCTTCATGGTGTCTGCTGAGCAAGTGAAAGGATATACTGTAGGGCAAGGTATGGTGTAGAGCAAGAAACTGTGTAAGACCACCTTTCAGTAAATTAGAAAACTTGATGAATCTCTACTTCCATTTTTCTTCTTTTATAGAATCTAAGCTTTTTATGGAATCTTGTTTTTATTTGTTGTTAGTATTATTCTGGAGAAAGTTCCAGGGTGACCTGGAGTTCTCTGTGTCCTAGGCTGGCCTCTAACTTGTGAGCCTGCTACAGCCACCTCCCAAATGCTAGTGTTCCACTATGTTCCACTATGCCAGACAGAACTTTTTTCCTTGAGTATTTGTTCTAAAAGACAAATGTATAAAACAATAATGCCAAAAGTAAAATCAGGTTTACTACCATTCTCTTCTATGGGACCTGAACAGAAACTTTTTGAGCGGTTGCTCAATCCGAAATTCCATAGTTTCAATGATCTTTTGTTTTACTTCAATTATATGCATGTATGTATGTATGTGTGTGTGTGTGTATATATATATATACATATATATATATACACACATATATATACACATAATATCTATATGTGTGTATGTAGAAGTGGCTGTGCCACTTGTGAGGATTCCAAGAGTGGTGTTAGAAAGACATGTCTTGTGGCATTCGTTTTGGGTTTGTTTGTGACAGGAATTTAGGTGTGATAGTTTATAAATAAGTCTTAGAGTAAGATACTTTAGTGTGTGCAGGATCTGGGGCTTGAACTTAGGGCCTGGGTACTGACCCTGAGTTTTTGTGCCTAAGGCTAGCACTCTACTTGAGCCATGTATGTCTCACTTCTGGCTTTTTGGAGATAAGAGTCTCACTGATTTTCCTGCCCAGCCTGGCTTTGAACCACAATCCTCAGATCTCAGCCTCCTAAGTAGCTAAGATTACAGGTATAAGCCATCAACATCAGGTAAGACTCACTTTTTGTTATTGTGGTTGTAGATGTGGTTGTTGTTTAATTGTTTCTGTAGTTTTCAGAGCTGAGGTCTGAACTTAAATTCTTGCACTTGCCAGGCAAGTTTACTTTCATTGAGCTAAGTTCCCAGCCCCTCCTGTTTTTTTTAATCAGCTGATGTGCAGTAAGTGCTGTCATGTGAACTTTGGATCTGTGAGGAAGTGAAGGAGAAGTGATGTGCAGTGCATCCCTTGCTCATGCCGAACACACTGGCAGCAGTGACTAGAATGAAGGACAGACTCACGTGACTGAGTAGTTCTGACAGTTTTGAGTTTCCTTGGTATGGAGTGTCATCAATATCATTTAAAAAATAGTATTTTGATAAAAGCATAATAGACAATCACACATGAGTTTTCAATAATACTGCCTTAGAGTTTATACTGTTGAGAGCAGGTAATTGTATGTTATCAGATAACAGTTGATGAAACTCCATCCACAGTTAGAGATTTGTGCTCAGTGTGAAGGCTGACTACATTTGAGGTGGGTCCTAAAAGCCTTGAAATGTTCAACAGCATTTTTGGAGCATAGTCACACACACAAATAGGCATGCTTTTCTCTAGGATAACAAGTCAAAGTATAGACAGAGTCTCTAGGGCTGTTTCTTGTAATGAACTTAGCATTGTCAGTTTGCTTTCAGCAGAACATTATTTGTCAAAACAAGTTGTTGCTCATCTTGAAATAAGCTTTGTAGATTTGATCACATGGTTCAATAAGTTGGGACTACAACATGAATTTTGAATTTATTCATAAAATAATTTGGGTCAACACAAAGGGTAGATCTGTGATTTTTCCCCTCTGTAAAATCAGTTCACTGCCCAAGTTTAACAAATGATGATTTTTATAGTCTCAGATGTTTATATTTCCCTTTTTCTTTTTCCCCACATCTTTTTAGTCATTAATTGCCAAACAGTAAAAACTGTAAGCCTAAAGGGTTTTATTGTGTGTGTGTGCCGGTCCTGGAGCTTGGGCTCTGGGCATGGGCTCTGTGCCCTGAGCTTTTGTACTTAAGGTTCGTGCTATTCTGTTTGAAGCAAGCCACAGCTCCACTTACAGCTTTTTTGGTAGTTTGAGATGAGGTTCATGGACTTTCCTTTTTAGGCTGGCTTTGAACCACAGCACTCAATCTCAGCCTCCTTAGTAGTTAGGGTTGTAGTCACAAGCCATTGACGACTCATTTTGTGTTTTAATCTTGGTTTGTTTCATGGCAAGAGAACAAAGAAAATATTGAAATAACTTAGCATTGCCATTCTGCTAGATTTGGGACTACTGGGTGCTTAAAAATGAAGTGACCCACTGGGGTTTGGATGATGGGTAGATGTGAGCATTTATAAAGGGGCCTCAACTAGGTGTGTGTCCTTCTATACATTGAATACATTTGATTTAGGATCTTGTTTAAAGCCAGGCACCAACGGCACATGCCTGTAACCCTAGCTACTCAAGAGGCTGAGAGCTGAGGATCATGGTTGAAAGCCAGCCCTGTTAAGAAAGTTTGTGAGATCCTTATCTCTAACCACCAAAACGCTGGAAGTGGAGCTGTATCTAAAGTGGTAGAATCCTAGCCTTGGGCAAAATACCTCAGGGGAAGTAGCTAGGCCCTGAGTTCAGGCCCAGGACCCACAAACAAAAAGGAAAAGAAAAACATCTTGTTCATAAAGTAAAAGTTTTTAAGAGCACAGATCTATAGCCAAATTATATTTGACAAAGGAGCCAAAAGACACACACTGGAGAAAAAACTCTCCAACAAATGGTGTTAAGAAAATGGGTCATCCTCTTAGGATACTGAAAATGGGCCTTTTGTCACCTTCTAAGAACAAAATCAAAAAACTCCAAGAGGAACAGAGAGCTCAAAATGAGAACTGAAGTTTTAAATCTACTACAGAAAAATATAAGAAAACTTCTGAAACTTAAAGATACAAGCAATTATTTTTTGAATACGACTCCAGAGAATGGGAACAAACATGGGCAAATGGGATAGTTCAAATTAAGAGGTTTTTTTCACAGCAAAAGAAGCGACCAGAATCAAGAGACAACCCAAAAAATATTTGCCAGCTATTCAACAAATAAAGGATTGATATCCATACTATACAGAAGACCGAAATTAGACATCAAAAAACCCACAAATAATGTAATTACATAGTTTTCAGAAGAAGAAAGAAATGGCTAATAAAGTCATCAGGAAATGTTCAACAGCCTTAGCTATAATAAAGAACATGCAAATTAAAACTGCAATAAGATTCCATCTACTTCAGTTAGAATGACAGCCACCAAGAAAATGCTGGCAAGATGAATTAGAAAAGGAATCTTCATAGTCTTTTGGTGGGAATGTAAACTAGTGCAATCATTATGGATATCAGTCTAAAAATAAACCCTTCCAAAGACTCCACTATACCAGTATGAGGCATATGTCAATAGAATAAATCAATAAAATCAATATACCAGAAAGACACCAGAATAATTTATGTTTATTACAGCACTGTGCACAATAGCCAAATGATGGAATCAGCACCTAGAATCTTCTTTTTTTTAATTTTTTTAGTCGGTCATGGGCCTTGAACTCTGGGCTTGAGCACTATCCATCAGTTCTTCAGCTCAAGGTGAGCGCTCTACTGCTTGAGCCACAGCGCCACTTCTGGTTTTCTAGTGGTTTATTGGAGATCAGAGTCTCACGGACTTTGCTGCCTGGGATGGCTTTGAACCGTGATCCTCAGATCTCAGCTTCCTCATCCTCAGTAGCTAGAATTACAGGCGTGAGCCACTAGCGCCCGGCATTGGAATCTTCTGGAATGGATAAAGAAGAAGTAGTATTGATGTACCATGGAATGTTACACAGCCATGAAGGAAAATGAAATCATGTCGCTTTCAGAAAAATAGATATAATTAGAGGGCATCATAATGAGCTAAGCTAAAAAAAACAAAAAAACACAAAAAAACACACAAGATATGTGTTTTTTCTCCTATATAGAAGCTAGGCCTAAAAAAAATATATGTATTCGTAGTCATGATTCTACTTTTATGTTTATGGGCAGACATACAATTTGAGTCTACAAGACTATTTAAGAGGAGAAGTGGAAGGGGAAAAGAGAGTGAATCATTTTGAGATACATTATAACTATATATGAAAATAACATGAAAGCTGTTGATCAATAGCAAGTTGGGGGAGAGAGAGGCTAGGGTGGAATACTAGTAAGAGGGTTGACTAATTAAGGGGAAAGAGAATGAATATGGTTAAACTAGATTTTTGTCAAAATAAAACTGAAACCTGTTGAAATTGTTTTAAGAAGAGGGAGAAGGATCACATTGTGTGGAAATGTCACAACAAAATCTCCCCTTGTACAACTATCTTATGATAATTTTTTAAATGTCAGGGACTTGTTGCTCACATCTATAGTCCTAGCTATTTAGGAGGTTGAGATCTGAGAACTAAAGTTTGAAACCAACTCACGCAGATGAACCTGAGATAGATATTCTAATCTCTAGTTAAACAGTTAAAAAAAAAAAGCTGGAAGTGAAGGTATACCTAGTGGTAGAGTGCCAGCCTTGAGAGAAAAAGCTGACAGAGGCAAGAGAGACAGAGAGAGAGAGAGAGAGCCCAAGCTCAAGACTCAGAAACCTGTACAACAAAAGAAAAAGCAAAACCAAAGTGGAAGTTAATCAAAGTTTATGGCAAAAAGAAATTGTGAGATAAAAAATAGTTATTAATTTTTCTTTGTTGATCATGGGGCCTGAACCTTTGGCCTAGGTGCTGTCCCTCAGCTCTTCAGCTCAATGCTAGTGCTCTACCACTTGAGCCACAACACTACTTACAACTTTTTCTACTTATGTGGTGCTGAGGAATTGAACCCAGAGCCTCATGCATGCAAGGCAAGCACTCTACCACTGAGCCACCTTCCCAGTCCCTGTTATTAATTATTAAAGAGATGTACAGAGGGGTCACCATTTCATAAGCAGGTAATGAATATATTTCTTTAGTGGCAATTTCACCCCTTCCTTTGCTCTCTTCATTTCCCTCTCCCATCTCTACCTACAAATTGTATAGTTGTATAGTTCATTTTCCTGATAGTGTCTACTGAGTACCACTGTTGCATTTGTTTACCCTTGATTTTTCCATTTCTTTGCCTCCTCTTACCCCCCAAAGACGGATAAAGGAACAAACAGACAAAAAACAAGAAACAAAGACCAAAAAGCAAAAAACAACACCATCTTCATCAACAATTGGAAAAAATATTAAAAACTTGTTGCCATTTCCTGGCATTCATGTTGATAAATATTATTTTATAGGTTCACGGGCACAGAGGCATTCATTGCACCTTTGGGTCCCTTCCTTAAGAGTACCTCCTTTAATTGTAAGGGTCTTTTAAAACTGATTGCAGTTTCTACATGCTTAGAACACAAAATATTTAAGTTGAGATGTATTTTATTAATTCAGCTTAATTTATATGTACTTTAAATCCTTCAAAAGCCATCATTGAAACTTTTTTTTTCTGCACTAGGATGAAAAATATGCTGGATTCCGTATGTGACTGTAATATTTTCCCAGCAGTATTGGGAACTGAACTTGGCTTGTTAGACCAAGCCTGTGTCACTTGAGCCACACATCCAATTCTACAATTGGATTTTAACAGTTTACTAAAAGTAATATTTCTTTTTCTGGGGCTTCATAAAATGTATTTTTCAAATAGTATTAATGTCAATACAGAAAGGAAAAGAATGAGGTCATGTGAATTAAAATTAAAATTTTCATTATGCTGTCATTTCCAGTAGGTAGATGGTATATTAAAATGAAATAGGATATAAATTAATTCAAAGCCTTGTTTTGCTGGATTAGTTATTACCAGCTTATTTATAATCATATGTGATCCTTTTTGAAAAATTTGTTTCTACTTTATTGCCATTTTCTGAGTTTGTTCAGATAGTCTTTTTCTTCCCTTTGGGAGTACTAGGTTTGAACTCAGGGCCCTTGCACTAGCCAAGCAGAGGCTCCATCACTTGAGTCATTCCCCCAATCCTTTTTCATTATTTTTTGAATAAAGTAGCTTTTTACCCAGGCTAGCCTGACCACAGCCCACCAAGTAAGATCTCCCATGTCTGTGTAGCTCATGTGGCAGGTGTAAACATTGCACCAGCATTTTGTTGGTCTTTTACCCCAGTCACACACTGTGGTGCCAGACCCAACATAGTCTTATTTTAGGGAGTATTTTTAATACTTGTAGTTTAAGAATATTTATAGTTGAGGCTGGGAATGTGGCTTAGTGGTAGAGTGCTCGCCTAGCAAGCATGACGCCCTCTGTTGGATTCCTTAGTACCACATAAACAGAAAAGGCCAGAAGTGGTGCTGTGTCTCAAGTGATAGAGTGCTAGCCTTGAGTAAAAGAAGTTCAGGAGCAGTGCCCAGGCCCTGAGTTCAAGCCCCAGGACTGGCAAAAAGGAAAAAGAAAAAAGAGGATATTTATGGCATTCTCTCTCTTTCCATCTATCTCTCTCTTTCTGTCTCTCATGCTGATCATGATGCTTGAACTCAGGACCTGGGCACGTTAAGACCAGTGCTCTACCACTTAAGCTAATGCACTAAAGCTAGTGCTTTAACACTTCGAGCCACAGCTCCATTTCTGGTTTTCTGGTGATTAACTGGAGAAAAGACTCTCACATACTTTCCTACCTAGGCTTGCTTTGGACTGTGATTCTTGATCTCAGCCTCCTGAGTAGCTAGGATTTTAGGCATGAGCCACTGGTGCCTGGCCTATAGCCCATTCTTAATTTTAGCTTATTTATGAAAATTTCTATTTATAAAAGAACTTTTCACATTCTGGAAATGTATATGGATAAGAAATTCATTTTGTTGTGGCAGCTGTATGTGTACAGAATTCCTTGACAAGCAAACCCTTAAGAAATAAGACACTGAACTTGAGCTCAATGACTCCCACTTGTAATCTCTAGAGACTTGGGAGGATCATGGTTTGAGGCTATCTGGGGAAAAAGACTGAATATCAACAAGCCAGACATGGGGGTATACATCTATAATCTCAGCTATGCAGGAAGCATTAGTAGGAAAATCTTGCTTCAATGCAATGCTCTTAAGCTCAAACCCTGATACTGCTATTTTTGGAAAAAGAAAAAATGGGTCATTAAAATTTGTTTTTGCGAGCTTATGTTTGTAAAAGCATTGGTGTAAATTCATTCATATGACTGCAGAGGCTTTTGCTGTTTTTCAGTGGTGTGGAGTTAATGGCCCCAAAGGAAGAAGCCTTGGAGGAGGAGAAGACCCTGGGTGCCCTGAATGAGGAGTCTCCAGCCAAGTAGGGTGTTTCGCGTATTTTCCTCATTGGATTGTAATCTTTTCATACATCTTCTTAATGTATTAATAAGGAGCAATATAGTTCAAGCTATCTAATGAGGAATTTTTTTAACTTAGTCATCTTATTTGGGTTCTGAAACTTACATTCTCATTTTTTTCTGGCTTAACAGTAGATGGCATTGTGTCTTGCCTTATGACCATAGTCATTCTCTGCTTCCTTTTTAAAAATATTTTTGTTATCTTTAGGTATTTGTACAAAGCAGTTTATGAATATAGTGTGTCTTGATCAATGTTACCCTTTCAGCATTCTTCCCCAATCCTCCAAGCTTCCCCTTCCTTTACTTATCTTAATTCTAGATTATGTATTGAATGTTTTGCAATTTAACAAAGCAATTCATGTGTACTCTGCATCTTGATTTGTGTCACCACATCAACATCTTCACACACCCCCTTTTACACACCCTTTCCTTTAATGTGTCTCAGTTCTATAATATGGATTCTTGCCTGCATTCTCCACCCTTTCTCCTACCCTCCCCCCTTGCTCCCCAAGCCTTCCCTTTCTGATAACACCCATTTTCTGGTTCTTGTTTTGCTGGGCTTTGACTTAAAGTCTACACTATTGCTAATGAGTGATTTTTTTTTTTTTTTTTTTAGGTACTGGGGTTCGAAATGGAGCTTTGAGCTCTTGCTCAGCTTGCTGACAGCTAGTGGTGTACCACTTGGTTTTTGCTGGTTATTTTGGAAATGGAGTCAAGGAGACTTTTTGCCTGGGCTGGCTTCAAACTGCAATCCTCTGGATCTCAGTATTCTGAAGAGCTAACATGCAGCACGACCCACTTGGGTCCCCTTCTAACGGGTTTTAATGAAATTAATGGGTTAAATTCAAATATTCTGTTCTTTACCCACCTCTTTCTATCAGTAGCTTGTTCAACTCATTTCTTTTGTCCCTGTTACTCTCTCCAAGTCCCTCTTTTCTCTTTTCTTCTTGTAGCGTAGGTGCCTGGTCCGTATTGAGCAGGTTTATACCTTAAGTCCACTTGTCCTTTGAAGTTCGTGTGGGATTTCTCTGAACCAAACCCCAGCTGGATGCTCCTCACAGTTGTTCTCCCTGCCTGAACCCACTGCCAGGCACTGTAATCATATGAAACCTCTGCATGTCTTGACTCCCAGTATTCTGAAATGAACCCTCAGTTCCACCTAGTAATCTGTTTCATGGTTTCACTTTTACCACCTTTACAGCTTAGTCCTTCTTGTCTACTCAGAACTCTTACACTACACTTTCTCTCTCGCCCCACACCACCTCTTTCATTCTCCCTGTGAAGCTTTGTGTCTTAAACAAGGTGGGAGCCATCAGATGGGAACTTCAGTTTTCTCACTGTCAAAGAAACAAACCTGTCTATAGCCACTCACCTCCTAGCTTCCTGCCTTCCTGGTAAAAGACTATCTTCTCATAGCTTTTCAAGCTTTTGGTCTTTTTCTCTCTACTTCATAGAAGCTTCATAGTTATGGCTTTTCCCCTCTGTATTCATCTCCTTTCTCCCAGCTCTAGCCTTGGAATCAACATTTTTAACACGGTCATTCTCATGCTGGTGCTGGGACTTGAACTCAGGGACTCGGGTTCTCACTTGGCTTTTTTGCTCATGACTGGCACCATTTGCTAAAGCCATGCCTCCAGTTATGTTTTTTTTGCTGGTTAATTGGAGATGAGTCTGAAGGATTTGTGTACCCAGGCTGGCTTCAAACTGTGGTTCTCAGATCTCAACCTCATGAATAGCTAGGATTACAGGTGAGTCACTGGTGCTTAGCACTCAGAAATCTGCTGACCCTTCTCTTGACCCTCCATTCTCTCATGCTTCTCTCTTTCTGAGTTGTGTGCACTCTTACTTCATTTCCATACCCCATCCTCATTCCTCACTTCACTCCTGCCCTCTCGTCCTTCTGGAAGCTGTCACCATGTCTCCTGATGTAATGGATGTTTCAACCTGAGTCTTCTTGGTTCTCAGAAGCATTGGACTTTATTGATTTCTTAAACATGTCCTCTCACTGGCTTCTGACATCACTGTACTGGTTTTCCTTCTGCCTCTCAATATCTCCTTTGCAGACTAATCATTATCTTGTAGTTCTTTTAAAATGCCATTTCCTTCAGCTTCTCTTCTTCTAGAGCCTGTTTGTGGGATCTTAGGTATCCTGTGACTTAAACTGTCAAGTGTATCTCCAGAATTTATCTCTGAGTCCTTCCTTCAGTATACTTCTGGACACCTCCCCTGATCCCATATATTCCTTGTATTCCACATCTCCAGCAAATTACTTTCATTATAAGCCTCTGAGCCTCCTTAGTTGTTTCCATAAACTATAAGCCTAGGAATCACCCATGAAACTCCTTTTGAGACTCCATCTCCCAAATTCAATCCTTCCCTCTGCCCTGTATGATTTGTACCCTACCTCCAACAACACAGTCATCTGGCTGTCATGTGGCTCCTTGCATTTTCACCTTGTATGCCAAAGTGGCATTCAGACTCCTGCGCCCTCTTGCTCACTGAATATCCACCCCCCCCCCCGCAGTGATTTCCTGTTCTTTTTTAGTTTCTGACCTGACCTGCACAGTCCTACATGTTCTGGCCTCCACAGGACCCCTGGCTCCACCTGTGCCTTCCCTGGGTTCACTTCATGTCTCCTATTTTTAATCTCAGACATACCTATTTTCTACTACTATCCTCACATCTGACATGCTTTCGCAAGTATTGATTTCCTGTTCTCTATACTTCTTCCATTCATCTTCACCTTCAAACCATTAGAACTTTTATTCATTCTTCACCTGCCCCAGGCAGCGTGTCTAAAGAGCATACACTCAGACCCAGAGTGCTGAGTACAAATTCTACCTCCACCACTCACCAGACTGGACAAGTTATTTAATCTGTCTTCATAGGTTCTGTTTTCTTCATCTGTAAAATGGTAACAATATAGTACTTGTGCTATAGGGTTGTTGTAAGGAGTGTGTGGATGTGTAAGGGAGAGAGTGTACACATAATGCCTAGTATCTTGTTATCACTAAAGAAATATCACTGTGAATATATATATATATATATATATAGAGAGAGAGAGAGAGAGAGAGAGAGATACAGATATAGATATAGAAATGTCAATATTACCACTGTGACTTATCCTAAGAGTAAAAAGGCCATAATGATTGGTGATTATCAAAAGAATTAATTTGCTATTCAAAGCTGATGGGAACCTGCTTCGTTCTATTAACCCCACGTTGCTTCCATGGCCTCTCACCTCTCACCCCTCCCACCCTCGGGTCCTTCCTGGTTCTCAGGAATAGTTCATCCCTGACCTCATCTGAAGTGCAGGACAAAAGCCAGGCACTGGTGGCTCACTCTTGTCATCCCAGTTACTCAGGAGGCTGAAATCTGAGGATCACAGTTCAAAGCCATCTCAGGCAGGAAAGTCCATGAGACTCTTATCTCCAATTAACCACCAGAAAACTGGAAGTGGCACTGTGGCTCAAGTGGTAGAGCAGTAGCCTTGAGCTGAAGGGCTGAGGGACAGCACCTAGACCCAGTGTTAAAGCCCCATAGCCGACAAAAAATAAAAAGCAAAGGAAAGTTCAGGACTAGGATGATACCTCTGCTAGAAAATCCCAAATGGAATATAAATTCCAAACAGGACAGTTTGGATAATAAATCTCCAATAGGACCAGACAAAGAATCTCCAAATAAGAGTCTAACAACTCTTTCCTGGTCTCTTCTTCCAGCCCAATCCTTTTATCTATCCAAAGACCCTATATGAAAGACTTACCTCTCCCCTCTTGTCCCAATCTTGTTATGTATCTAAAGATGGAATATGAAGGAGTGACCACCGCCCTACGGTCTCAGGCACATATGGACACCAGGCAAAGCCCAGGTATGTGTGGACTCGATGTGCAGGCAGGGCAGACTAACCCAAGGCTGGCCTTCAACATTCCATTGTGAGCTGATTGAAAGTCCCCACGTCTCTCAGCCTGAATAGCCTTTCGATAACCTCTTCGATAACATCTGCCCCCTGGCTCAGACCCCACAAAAGCGCACCTCCAAACGCAGTTCCTTGTAACCTCCATTCCTGCAAAAGGGTTTGTTCCTCCTTGCTGATTCTCAGTAAGTAGACCTAGCCTGTCGAGATGGAGAGTCCAACCTGTTCCTATTCCTTTTTCTATTTTTCTTAACAAAAACTGCAAAATATGTTGGAAAAATAGGATTAATAGTTAATATGATAACTTAAGCAGGGACTTGCCTAAATAAAGACATGTAAATTTATATGAATGATGGGAAAGTACATTAACTGGATACCTCTGGGAACACATAATATTCTTTCTGAACCAATGAACATTTACATATAGTTGGGTGATATAAGGCTGAGTAACAGAATGAAATATAGCATCATTCTAATCTTCATATTTATGGAGATACTGTAACATTCATAAAACACAAAGTGATTGTGATCTCTCTGAGAGATGGCAATCTCCATGAGGGCTAGTCAACATATCCGCTGGCCGTAGCTGTTACTAAGCATCTAGTTGAACTGCTGGTGCTGCCCTATAGAGCAGCCAGGTTGGCCAACTATGTTGAGAAATCCTTGTTTCTGTACTCTCTTGTCAAGCTTTTGAAAGTTGGGAAAACTATATCAAATGACAGTGACAGTGGCTGGTCTCAGCCTTGTCTAAATAGTGATTTAACATTGCTACTTTCAATAATATATAATGTGTACTTCTCAGTTATAGAAACTCTAGATGAATGAATTCAATACTATATACCCAATAATGTTTTCTTTTTACTGACAATCACAGTTGCTCTTCTTTTAGATGTTGCTTCCTTAGAGGAATGTGAAATGTTCCTTGTCCTATGTGTTCTAATATGTGAGGAAAACTGTCACAACTTGTATTTTGTTATAAAAAAAATACCATTTCTCAAGTATTACTGTGTGCCAACATCTGCTTTTTATAGAACCTCTGTGTATTAATTCACTGAATTCTGAACTGCTCTGAGCAGTTAACTGTTAATTTTCTCATATGGAAACACAGGGGTTAAACAACTTATTAGTAAGTACATGGCCAGAATTAGAGTCTAACTGTGCATCAGACAAAGAATGATAAGAATGGTTAATTGGCATTCAGATGACCATCCTGTTAGGGACTTCCCTTAGCTGGGCACAGGTTTCTCAGGCCTATAATCTTAGCTCCTCAGGAGGCTGAGGTCTGAGGATTGAGGTTCAAACCAGCTCAAGCAGGAAAAGTCCAGGAGACGCTTATCTTCAAGTAACCACCAGAACTGAAAGTAGTAATGTGGTTCAAATTGGTAGAGCACTAGCTTTGGCAAAAATGCTCAGGGACAGCGCCCAGACTCTGAATTCAAGCCCCACAATTCACACACACACACACACACACACACACACACACACACACACACACACACACACACACACACACACACACCTTCTCCTATAAAGAGAAGATATTGGTTCTGTCAGCTTGAGGATTGCCAGAAGGATCACTGATGATTTCCCTAAATAGGATTGATGGAACAAACACCCCATTCCTTCCCTTCATGAAAAGAAAATGTTGAGGCCCTGAAGTGGGACTTGGATTAGCCAGTGGAAGTTGGAACCATACCAAGGACAGGCCAAAGACCACTTCCAAGGCATGGATCCTTAGCTCCTCATGCAAGTAGGATTACCAGTGGAATTTCTCTGAATTTGACTCCAGAAAACAGTCACTGAACGCAAAGGAAAGGCCACCAAACACTTTTCCCATTCCTCCAATCCCTCCTTCCTTGGTAAAGTGCAAAATAGTTTTTCAGGTTTTGGCACACAAACAAATCACCCACCTCCCCTAGTAAACTAGGTTGCAAGTGACTTAGTCATGTAAATGCATAATGCCACACTCTTTATTCTGAAGAAATATTCAGGTTGTTTGATGCTTTAATTTTTTAAAATTCTTTTTGTCAGTTGTGGGGCTTGAACTCTGGGCCTGAGTGTTAACATGTTCCTGAACTCCTCAGATCAACGGGAGCCCTCTACCACTTGAGCCACAGCAATACTTCCTCTTTTCTGATGGTTAAGTGGAGATAAGAGTCTCACAGACATTCCTGCCAGGGTTTGCTTTGGACTGTGAATTTTTAAATTATATTTCTATATATTTCTGCTAATTTCAGGAGACTTGGGTCTCCTTCCTCTTTTATTTTCTCCTGTATCTTTTCTTGTTTTGGAACAAATATCATGGACTGTCCACCCATTCAAAGCTAAGCTTATTTCATTAATTTAATAGAAAAGGAATCCAGCTTGCCTGCATCTCAGGGCAGCTTTGCATATAATGTTAATCTGATAATTCACATTAGTGAATTTTCAAAGTCATGTTGATAATTTTTTTGTAAACCATTCACTAAAGAGTTCCAAAAAAGCAAGAATAAAAAATAATGTTCTGATTTCTAACAAGGTTTAAAAAAACTAATAATTCAACAAAACACATTGTATTCTTCCCAGATTCCATGGTGAAGAAGCCCTTAACACTAGCCCCCTCCTTTCAAACTTGTAGCTTTATTAAGTTTTATTAAGTTTTACTGTTCTAGCTTTAATTTTGGTACTAGCATCAGTAATCTTATAGTATTTGACAGTGAAATTCCATTTGTTAATAGCTCAATTCTTATTGACAATGGTAGATTCATGAGTTAACTATCACAAAGCATAAAATATTGAATGGCATTAATTATATGCAAATATTTCATAAATTAATATATCACATATATGCATCTTCATATAATTTTTGAAATGCAAAAGTCACATAATCTGTGTTAGTATAAGAGACTAAGCAAAACCTATTGCATCATCTCCAATATTCTTTGTAAAATTTTCTTTTCTCATTAACTTTTACCTTAGGGCCTTCTTTTCTTAGCAGCCAATATATTGATGACTCTACATTTTAGTCACCTCGGTATAACCTCTTTCCTTTCCACGTCTAGTTAGTCACTCATGTTAAATACCTGAGGAATAACTTGTTCCAATGTGCCTGCAAGAGGCCAGGAGGACCCAAATCTACTGGCTGTGCCCTCTCTGTCTTTCTTTTCTTAGGGAATGCAGTATCAGTGTCAGGGGTGTCAGGGATCAGGTGGTTGGAACCATAGTACTATGAATTATGTAGAACACAGTAGCAGAGACTAGGATACCAGGGAAAGAAGAATTGTGACTGTAATCGTTGAGTTACAATGGACGGGTGTAGGAAGCATGCCTGGAGTTCACTGCTCCTGCTGCTCTGAGCCCAGGGAAGCTGGGGAGGTTCCAGCTCTGGATCAGAACCAGGTGACAAGACCGGGTGTGGAATCTGGGGACCTGCACAGTGGCCACCTCGTGCAGGCTGGGAACTGCCTTAGTGTGGCCTAAGCTTCTCCACAGAAAGTCACATTCACTCCTGAGCCTCTCCTGCCTTCAGGATTCCTGCTGTCCTCTTGCTTCCTGCCATGTCCAACTACAGGTGTCAACTTCTCCACACCACTGAGAGGCCATCGCAGAGATGCTCACAGGGCTTCCCAAGCCCGGTTCACCATGCATGCAGGGCTCTGGGGTGCCATCCTCCAGGCAAAGTGTACCCCCATTTCAGCTTGGCCACCCCTGCCTAGGGGACCACAAACTGCATTCTTACACAGGAAGCCACGGGTACACAAGGCCATCCTGCAGTCTAAGGCATCCTTTCCCTCCTCCTGCTCAGGTGTTGGGCAGCTGTGGAGCCAACCACAACATCACATTTGATTATCTGAAAGGAAGAGGACAAAAGCTTCATTGTCCCAGATATAACTGCCCCTGGGGTTCTGTGTGTGTGTGTGTGTGTGTGTGTGTGTGTGTGTGTGTGTGTGTGTGTGTGTGTGTCTGTCTGTCTGTCTGTCTGTCTGTCTGTCTGCGTGTGTCTGTGTCTGTGTGGTGTGAGAGAGTCAGACACAGCTGAGGTTTGGGGTAAAACACTTCTTCTCTTCAGCATTGGTATCTAATGGTTGTCCCCCCATCCCAATTCTGAGTCAACATTCTAAAGTTGTCCTTCTGTATACATTTATCCTTTGGTCTTCTTGATGTTTCAGATTCCTATGGTCTGCTTGTGAACTTCACCATTTTCTTGTTGAAGGTGGTGCCTTTTTAAAAAACTTATGAAGCCCTTTGATCACTTTAAAGGCTGTTTTACTGTGTTAGTGCATTTTATTTAGCCCAACTCTTGGGGCCTCGGCTGTGACTCTTAATTCTGAGATTAGCTTAGGGCTAATATGAGATACTATCCTTTCAATCTATCTTTCTAGTGAAAGATGTTCGACATCTTTATTGACATTATTGCCTGGTTGTAAAAAAAAAACAGTGTTATAAATGTACAATCGGTTGATTTTAGTAAATTGTGCATCACTGTAGTGAAATTTATTTTATACTAAGGTGAATAGTTGGAATGGGAAAAAAATCACAAATTCTAAAAGGTAAAAATTGATCAAATAACAAAAAAAGAGCTGGGCGCTGGTGGCTCACGCCTGTAATCCTAGCTACTCAGGAGGCTGAGATCTGAGGATCGTGGTTCAAAGCCAGCCCGGGCAGGAGAGACAGTGAGACTCCTATCTCCAGTAAACCACCAGAAAACCGGAAGTGGCGCTGTAGCTCAAGTGGTAGAGCGCTGGCCTTGAGCTGAAGAGCTGAGGGACAGCGCCCAGGCCTATAGTTCAAGCCCCACGACCGACCAAAAAAAAAAAAAAGAAAGACACTGATTAGGAATGAAGTACAAATGTAAATGTTTAATAAATAAATGAAATATTTGAAATTCTTATCCACAAAGGAAATATATATCAAAAAGTCACTGAGATTCCATCTTACACATCAGAATACTTATCACAACTCAAACTAACAAAAGCAAATGCTGGAGAGGTTGAAATATATAAGGAACTATATTTTGTTGTGTGGCATTATAAACTAGTGCAACCCATATGGAGCTCAGAATGGAAGTTTAGAAAATGCCAAAGGACATTTTAATGACCTTTACAACAACTTGGATACATATTGAAGGAATATAATTCAACATGAATATCCATGTTAATGGCAGGAGTATTCATAGCAATCGAGCTCTACAGTCAACCTAGGTGCACCAGAAAGAGGGAATAAAGAAAATATGATATTCATAGCTATAAACATACACTGGGATATAAGAGAAATGAATGCATCTACTATTTCATTTCAAAATATTTTTGGATATACACAATCCTAATTTCACTGGGTTTTATGGCTTTGAGTTTTTGCTTTCATGAGGAACCTCCATAATGATTTTCAGAGCAGTTACAAAGGTTAAAGGTATCCTATAATATGTGGATGGTAGACTGAATTTTAAATATATCAGTGAACACATACAGGACAATCATATATAGTTCTAATTTGAAGCAATTTTTAAGAAGGCAACAATTGGGGGAAAGACAATGTTAGAAGCTTAATAACAAATTATCTTGAAAAGTTGAATAAAAAGATATAAAATGAGATTCATCAAGAGCTGTTGAATGATAGAAGATGGATGGAGGTTAGAAAAACAGATTCATCTGTATGATCAACTCGACTGAAGTATATGCATATTTGATGTACACTGGTGAAACACATTCCAAAACATAAAATACCATTAAAATATTTATGAGAAGATAGAACAGGATCTGTCTTGAGTATATGTAATAGCAAGAATTCACTGGAGGATCAGAAATGTGAAGGAGAGAGAATATCGCCAAAATAGCTTATGTGAATCTGTGAAGATGCACAATGAATCTGTGTTTAGGAAAGGAGGAAAGTAGATGAAGAAAACATATGAGGTGTTGTCAAGATATATCTTACCATATACAGAGATGGAAAAATAGGAAAAATGTGCAACTAATTTAACAAAACATTTTGCTCAAATTTTAAAAATGAAATTATAAAAAATAATTCTTAATATCATCAAATAAATATGCCATGGAAGAAAATATACCATAGACAGATTTTCCCCAAAATTTGTTTTATTTGATAACAAATGGATTAAAATAAAATGTAATTATGTTTGAAGATGTTAACACTTTCAAATGTTATTGCTAGAACCAGCAAAGGAAAGTAACAGAGAAGTAGAGAGTAAGAACAATCTCTACTTTGAATGAAGATACTCAGTAGAAATTTGTGACGAAAGAATGTGCTCTCTTTTCCTCATCAATATAGAGGTAGTACACCTATCTTTTGACAGAACACTTGAGGTAAGAGCAATGAAGTTACTAATTTAGGTAGTAATTCATTACATTTATTCCCTAATTTTATGATGTGACTCCCAAATGATATGAGTGGTCCTAGGAGATATTCTGAGCTCATTTTCATCCAGAGTTTCTAATTGCTTCACCAGCCAATGTTTCTTCTGCTACTTTCATTTCTCCTTGTTTCTCAAGCCAACTTTTGTGGCCTTTTGGTTCATGAGAGAGCTGGGGAAATGTGAGGATGGCCTGGAGTCCGAGCTAACTCCCACTATAGCTTAGAGGATCTGGTGAAGGACCTCCACCTGGGCCTCAGAATTAGAATTATTTCCAAATTAGAATTATTTCCGAAGGCAATGTTACCCACATTTCCAGTTTCCTATTTTGTCATGTAGCTTATTAATTTTGCATTTTGTACAAACTATAGCTTATTATATATTACTTGTACTACAAAAAATGGAGTACAAATTTAATCCTTGTTTTTGTTTTTATTCATTTGTATTTTTCATGAAGTTGTTGTGCAAAGAGGTTTCAATTCAACGAGTTTATTAGTGTAATGCATCTTGATTAGTATTAAATTGATCTACGCCATCTTTCCCAATCCTACCCATCCTCCAAGTTACCTGGTTCCATTTTTACCTATGTATCATTAATAGAATGATTGTATTTGCCATCCCTTCCTCTTTTCATTAATCTACCCCCTCTTAAACCTCTTCCCCAGCTGAACATAATTTCCCTTTCTGCTATTTATTTTCTTGAACTCCATTCTTGGTTAATTATGCAGAGAACCACCATTACTTTAATATTCCCATGAGCAAACCAAGTACTGGGTTTTTAAATTTTATTTTGATTTCCACTTGTACATAGGAGTTGACATTCAATACGTAAGAACAGTGTACATGAGTACACTGGATCTTGATCAATGTCAACTCTTTCATAATTTTCCCCAGTGCTTTCACTACCACCTTTTCCTCAATTTCTTCATTTTGGTAGGATATGCATTAAGTTAGATCACTGCATTTCTCCCCACTTTATTGCTTCATATATCTATTTCTCCCTACCTTGATCCCAGTCCTACCTCTGAGTACTTGATGTCTGGTGTTTATTTTGTTAGAATGTGAGTTAGCTAGTCTAAGGACTTACATTATTTGAATTCTTCTGTAAACCAACCATATTTCAGTTCATACCTAGGTTTATACTTGGATTCCACCCTAAGGTGTGCATATTGTATTGATCCAGATCATGTCTACCTTCCTATATAACAGAAAACCTATCTCCCTGGGTTTGACTTTCTTCCCTTATTTCACTTAACATGATTTCCCCCAATTTCTTTTCTTTCTTTGCATTATCTTTCTTTCTAATGGATAAATAAAATTCCACTGTGCATGTACATACACATATATGCATATTTATATGCATATAGCTATCATATTTTCCTGATCTACCTGTCTGAGTGGCATAGTCCATGTCTAAATGTGATTTCTTGTACTATTATGCTTTTGCTTTCAATGTTTTGGGATATGACATAGTACCATTTTCCTAATCTTGTGCATACAGTCTATTCTATAACAAAAATCATTCTATTAATTTCCTAGTCTGGTCGTTTACATTTCTATCTATGTCAGCTCTTATAAATCACAGAAGTTCATAATTGTATATGATTCTGTTTTTAAGAGCAAGACTAAATGCTTGCTTGTATATAATTGACACTTGCAAATAATTTATTATATAACTATATATGCATACATATATAATTTACATATTAACACACATATATGTATATATGTATGCATATAGTATATATATAGTATCTGTGTGCTAGTACTAGGACTTAAAGTCAGAGCCTAGGTTCTTTTGCTTTTCTTTTTTTGCTGAAGGTTGGCAGTCTTTCATTTGAGCCACAGCTCTACCTTTAGCAGAAAAGGGGTGGTTAGGAAATTCTAACATTTCCAACTCAAAAACCTCATCTGACTGACGGCACTGTATGTAAGGTATATTAAATAGGTAGGTTTCCTTAGGTAACCAATGAAGAGAACACCATGCACTATTCAGGCAGGAAAAGAAGTTTATTTACAGAACTGCTGCCCCTGAAATGCATGGTGGAGAAGCATGGCTGAAACGGAAAGGGAGCACGACCCCCTCTGGGCCAGAATTTATCTAGGTCAGGGTCAGGAATAGGTGTGGACACACTGGATCCAGATGTGATCTCATGGTCTGGGACCCTTCTAAGGTCAGATGGGAGGCATGTGACCAGAGGTGGCCCAGGGTGGGACCTACCAGGAGGGGAAGGTGACTGCTTCCAGGACTGACTGTTACCTAGGTAACAGATAATGGGCAGAAACTTAGCCAAGAAGGAGAGAGGTGTCCCTGTTCAGACCTTACACATTGATTTTTTTCTTTGTGGGTGGATGGGAAGATCCTGTATCTCCCCTGTGTCCATAACCAGTCGCTTGGTAGAATCCCTGGTCTGCTTGTGGTGTTTGGTTTGTTTTTTTTTATTTTTTTTTTAATTTTATTTTATTTTATTTGAGAACATACTGTACAGAGGGGTTACAACTACATGGGCAGGATAATGCACACATTTCTTACCAAGCATTGCAGCCTCCTCCTTTGTTTACCCTTCATCTCCCTTCCCAGCCTCCCCCCTCCCCCCCCACCCAATCCTTCCCCCCATCACCCCCCCCGACACCGTAATGCTCGTTTTTGACACGACATTTTGTACTTCTCATTGTTGCAACTGGTCCACCTGAATCCTTAAACTACTTGTTTGTCCCCATCTCCCCCACAAGTTACACTGACATCAAATATAGTGAAAGCGGGGGTTACACTGTGGGGGGGGACATACAAAGCAACAAAGAAACAATCCTATAAATGTGTTAGAAACACATGCATGAAAGAAAAAAGAACATTAAAATACATATTCAAGGGTTCGTTTTCCTGACATCACATTATCTGACCTTTTCTGCTTGACTCATACATAACTAGATATTGCAAATAAGAGAAACCATGGGACTTATGTTTCTTTGGGCCTGGCTTACTTCACTTAATATAATTTTTTCCAAGTCTTTCCATTTCCTAACAAATGGGGAAATGTCATTCTTTCTGATTCCTCCAGAAATTCTTATTCAATGATCGAAATCAAGATCAAGAGTCCTAAGAGAAGAGTCCGTACATGGAAGGGTAAAAAGTCACTAGCCCTCACCTGTGTTTGGTGACAAGAAGAACTCCATACCAATAGTCTACCTTAATACATGAGGGCAGGGCAGGGAAGGAATAATTTATTCAGGTGATCTAGTCAGTCACACTAATGGGTCTCTAGGGCTCCCCCTCCATGTGTCCCTCTGTTGGTCTGTCTCCTCGTGTGTCTGTCTCCGTGTGTGTGTGTGTGTGTCCGTCTCCATCTGTGTGTGTGTGTGTGTGTGTGTGTGTGTGTGTGTGTGTGTGTGTGTGTCCGTCCGTCCGTCCGTCTGTTTGTTGATTCAGGGGAATCTAGTTGGACTTGTGGATCTCTCGTTCCCCCTCCAGCTCTTTCCCTATGTGTCTTTCTGTCGGTCTCTGGGTCTCTGTCTCTGTCTGTGTGTCTGTCTCTCTTTGTCTCTGTCTGTCTGTCTCTCCTCTCTGTCTCTCTGTCCTCTCCCCTCCATCCCCCCCTTGCTTTTCGTTGTGGACTCCAGGAAGAAATGTATTTCCGTCCCAGCGGGGCTCTGCTTACTCTGCTTGCCAGCCTGGAACCCACCCACCAGCGGCAACATCTTCCTTGGTGTCCCCGAAGGAAGGAGGGAGCAGGAACCGGTGTCTTATCTCCAATGAATTGCACACCCCGCTCGCTCGTCCGCTTGCCCGCCCGCCGGCCCTGTCAACCCACAGAGAACATGAAAGCCCACATGAGCTCGTGGACACTCGGTCTGTAAACAAGATGGATGCCGCTGCTGCCATTTAGGCCCGAGTTTTTAGGGAAGCTCTCTACCACCCAGACACATTCCCAGCCCACTTCATTGAGAATGTCTCAAAGAGGATGGCTGAAGGATGGGTGGTTAATTTTACTCAATCTCTCTTTCTTCTTCTGTTGCCAGCCCCTAGACTGGCAAAACAAGTGGGGGAGGGCTGAGAAGGTGAAGAGCACAGAGAGAGAGAGAGACAGCACCCAGCCCCAGAGTTCAAGCCTCACACCCGACACACACACAAAAAAACATGAAAATAGCTGGGCGCTGGTGGCTCGCGCCTGTAATCCTAGCTGCTCCGGAAGCTGAGATCTGAGGATCTCGGTTCAAAGCCAGCCTGGGCACGAAAGACCGTGAGACTCTTATCTCCAATAAGCCACTCAGAAAACCGAAAGTTGTACTGTGGCTCAAGTAGTAGAGCCCTAGGCTTGAGCTGAAGAGTTGGGGGACAGTGTCCAGGCCCAGCCAGGGTTCAAGCCCCACGTCCCGGGAAAAACCAAAACAAAAAAGAAAACAAAAACAAAAACAAAAAAAAAGTCATGAAAATAATAAGGGAATGTGTTTGTGTGTGTGTGTGTGCGTGCGCGTGCATGCGTGCGTGTGTATCACAGTATATATGTATGTGTATAAATATATGTGTGCATGTATATATACACATATGTGTATAAATATATGTGTGCATGTATATATACACATGTGTATAAATAAACGAATAGATGTGTGTTTATACATATATACGTCTATATATAAAATGAATATATATAATATATATTACACACACACACACACACACGCCACGTACATAGTACATAGACAGATAAAGCCAAAAGTGGAGCTCTGGTTCAAGTGATAGACTGCTAGACTTGAGCCAAAAAAGCTGAGTGGCTGAGTGACAGTGCCTTGACTTCAAGTCCCAGGATTGACCCCCCCCCCATAAAAAAGAGAAAAAGGAGAGGGGGGAAACACAAAGAAAGAAAGAAAGAAAGAAAGAAAGAAAGAAAGAAAGAAAGAAAGAAAGAAAGAAAGAAAGAAAGAAAGAAAGAAAGAAAGAAAGAAAGAAAGAAAGAAAGAAAGAAAGAAAAAGAAAGAAAGAAAGAAAGAAAGAAGGAAAGAAGGAAAGAAAGAAAGAAAGAAAGAAAGAAAGAAAGAAAGAAAGAAAGAAAGAAAGAAAGAAAGAAAGAAAGAAAGAAAGAAAGAAAGAAAACAAGCGTTAATGATCTGTTTTTCTTATCTGGAAAGAAATACCCCAAACATCTAGAGTTGAGATTGGAGCAAAGATAAAACAACTATCTTTGCATAATTCAGTTGCCACATTCCCCCCGACCCCCCACTTTAACCCTGAAAACACCCATGAAGTCAGGAGCTGTGTGGGTCTCTCTGTCTGTCTGTCTGTGTCTGCCTTTTTTTTTTTTTTTTTTGGTCGGGTTGTATGGTTGTCTGGTTGCCTGGTTGCCTGATTGCTTACTCCATAAAACTCCACCAGAGTGACTCCTCCAGAAATTCTTATTCAATGATCAAAATCAAGGGTCCTAAGGGAAGAGTCCCTACATGGAAGGGTAAAAAGTCACTAGCCCTCACCTGTGTTTGGTGACAAGAAGAAGTCCATACCAATCGTCTACCTTAATACATGAGGGCAGGGCAGGGAAGGAATAAATTTATTCAGGTGATCTAGTCAGTCACACTGATGGGTCTCTAGGGCTCCCCCTCCATGTCTCTCCCTCTCTGCCTGTCTGTGTGTCGGTCTCTTGTCTTTGCCTGTGTGTGTGTGTGGTGGGGGCATGTGTGCCTGTTCCTGTTTGTTGATTCAGGTGATCTAGTTATACTCCCCATCTCTCCCTCTGTCTGCCTGTGTGTCGGTGTGGTGTGTGTGTGTGTGTGTGTGTGTGTGTGTGTGTGTGTCTGTCTGTCTGATTATTCAGGTGGTGTAGTTAGATTTGTGGATCTCTCGCTCCCCCTCCATCTCTCCATCTCCCTCTTGTCTGCCTGTGTGTGTGTGTGTGTGTGTGTGTGTGTCTGTCTGTCTGTCTGTCAGTGTGTCTGTCTGTCTGTCGATGATTCGTTCAGGGGACCTAGTTGGACTTGTGGATCTCTCACACCCCTCCCCATTTCTCCCTCTGTCTGCCTCTCTGTGTGTGTGTGTGTGTGTGTGTGTCTGTCTGTCTGTCTGTCTGTCTGTCAGTGTGTCTGTCTGTCTGTCTGTCTGTCAGTGTGTCTGTCTGTTTGTCGATGATTCGTTCAGGGGACCTAGTTGGACTTGTGGATCTCTCGCTCCCCCTCCATCTCTTCCCCTGTGTGTCTTTCCGTCAGTCGCTGGGTCTCTGTCTCTCTCTGTCTCTGTCTCTGTCTCTTTCTCTCTGCCTCTCTGTCTCCTGTCTGTCTCTGTGTCCTCCCCTCTGTCTTGCTTTTCCTTGTGGACTCCAGCGGGGCTCTGCTTCCTCTGCTTGCCAGCCTGGAACCCACCCGCCAGCGGCAACTTCTTCCTTGGAAGAAGGAAGGAGGGAGCAGGAACCAGCGTCCCAGAAGAGACTCTCATTTTCAACGTGGACACTCGGTCTGTGAACAAGATGGATGCCACCGCCGCCGCCATTTAGGCCCGAGTTTTTAGGGGAAGCTGTCTACCACCCAGACACATTCCCAGCCCACCTCCTTGAGAATGTCTCAAGGATGGATGGCTAATTTTATTCAATCATCATCTGGTTTCCGGAAGGAGAAAATGCCTCTGCTCACCCCCACCCCGCAGTTCCCCTCCCCGGGTATCCTGCACACAAGATGGCAGTCCTTGTGATATCTGAGCTGCCACACCACACCACACCACACCACACCACAACACACCACACCACACCACACTGTGGCAGAAAGTTCCTCCTATGGATTGTCTGGCCTCAGGAATTGACTCTCTCCCCGAGCCGAGGCCCCTTTTCCTTGGGAAAGAAGGATATCCATGAGGACAAAAATAAGACCGAAAACAGAGCAAACTTATCCATAAGACAGGTAGGGCACGAAACCTTTCGGCCGGTCAGTAAAGAAAAACCCCAGGCAAAGGCTCACCGGCCGGGTGGTGCCAGTGGCAGCAGTGGCTCACTGCCCATCATCCGTCTGAGGTGCTGAGCGAGGGGGCTGAGACCTGAGGATAGTGATTCATAGCCAGCCCGGGCAGGAAAGTCCATTTGAGACTCTTCATCTCGATGGGTCACCCAAAACGCCAGAAGTGGAGGTGGACTTGGGGGAAAATGCCCTAGTGAAGATTTCCTCGGGGCTGAATTAGTACTACCGTGTCATGCAAGAGCACGAGCTCGCAGAGGACAGTACTGTACCTCTGGTTCCGGGCGGGCAGAACCCGGTGCAGACTCATTATGGTGACAGGAAAAAAAAAAAATCCCAGAGGTGGACTGGGCTGGGAATGTGTCTTAGCGTGCTTGAAGCCCTGGGTTCAATTCCTCAGTACCACCTAAACAGAACAAGCCAGAAGGGGCTCGAGTGGTAGAGCAGTGACCTTGAGCATAAAGAAACTCAGGGACAGTGCTCAGGCCCGGAGCCCAAGCCCCAGGACTGGCCAAAAGGAAAAAGGAAAAGCAAATGACGATAATAATGAATTATAACAACCTATATGTATGTGTATGTCAGAACTCTCACTACCCACTACCGGGTAGGTGAGGACTGACTGACTGAGTGAGTGACTGACCCGACCCATGTTTTGCCCCTCCCGCCGCCCCATCCACCTTGTCGACGGCGAACGCGCGCCATCTAGTGGTGGTTTTGTGAATTGCAGTTTTCTCTCATGAAATGCATGAAAAAAAAACCGCGCACTGACTGACTGAGAAAACTGGCCTTATGTCCTTCTCTTCCAGGCCCAGGCTGGCTGGCCCCTAGAGAGACTGCCTTCTTTTCAGAGAAGGGGTGGGGTGGGGATGATGATGTGCCTCGTTGGAGTATGGGGCCCATGCATAGGCAGGCAGGCAGGCAGGCAGGCTCGGAGTGGGACCGTTGTGTGTTGGAGCACCAGTAGCTCAAGCCCCAGGATTGACTGGCAAGTCGAGAGGAAACGGAGGGAGGGAGTGCTGGCGGGCGGGCCGGTGGGCGGGCGGGCGGGAGAGAGAATTCAAACAGAGAGAGAGAGAGAGACAGACAGACAGACAGACAGACAGACAGGGACAAAGAGAGACAGACAGAGAGAGAAATAGAGAAACAGAGAAACAAGAGACAGAGACGTGGTGAATTGGTCCGGCTGGCCTACATGCTCTGTCGCATCCGATCTTTGAGTTTCCTCCCTCCCCCCCCCCCACTGCTTTGGATGTGTGCACGCGCGGGTGCGCGCGCACGCACGCACGCACACAGAAACACGGAGATGCCCTGTGCCCCCTCTTCCTCTTCTCTCCTCTCCAATTCCCCCCCCCCCCCCCGCCCCGGTCAGGCACCAGAAATGAGATCCCTCCCCTTCGCCTATTGCGTCGTCAAATACAAACAAAAGGCAATGTGAGATTCAAGCAAATTTGTTTTATTTTGTTCCGAGGGTAGGGTTGTGAATTTTGGTGCGGGGGGGCGGGGGCGGGGGGGGGGGGTGGGGGAGGGAGGCGGAGGTCGTGGTCGAGTAATCGCTTGCGGGGGAGGTGAGGATGGACGGTTATGCCACCTGCATACGTACACACCGACAGGGCAATGGATGGCTCGCGTTCCCCTCTGGCTGTCTGGTTTCTGCTGAGTGCTTCAGGTATCACCATCTGGTCAGGAAGCAGGGGTTGGAAGATAAAGAGATATTAAAGAGAGATTAGGAGCAAGCCCGAAGGCGGGGGGGGGGGGGGGGGTGGGGGGGGGTGGAGTGGAGGGGAGTTGAGAAGGGGAGAGGCGGATCTATGGAGCGAACGACTCCTCCCCCTCCCCTTCCCCGCCTCCAACAGGTCGGCTGTCGAAACCCCGCCCTCCTCCCCATCGTCACGGTTACGACAGAGGAAAGACAACTGGTCGACTGCGGTACCGCCAGGGCGCGGCGGGAGGGAAGGAGGCCGCGGGCGCCCAGGGCCAGAGCCCCAGAGACTAAGTCCAAAACGGGATGGACAACTGGTCGACTGCGGTGCCAAAGTGCGGAGGGAAATGGGTCAAGTCCCCACGTGGCAACTGGTCAACCCAACTTGTCTCGGAG